>NC_035164.2:10214993-10814993 GCF_001659605.2 Manihot esculenta | reverse complement strand
AGCCGGGTATTACAATCTACCCCCCTTATAAAAACATTCGTCCCCGAATGTTAAAACAACAAACAAACAAGCAAACAAAACGTAACGCCTCTCTAGAACTGCACAAGCTTCCACTGCGCACGCTGATCCTTGCCCTTCTTTCTTCATCTGTCCTACACTGACTTTTTCTTTCACTCGCAACAGGCTTCTGCTGCGCTACTCTGATCCTTCTCTTACTCCTTCTCTGCTCTTACCTTTCTTTTTCCTCCTTTTCTGCTCTTCTTTTTCTTTGCTCTGCGCTTCCTCTGCTTTGCTCTCCTCTTCCTCGGTACTAAACTCACAGATTCATCCTTTTTTTCTCACCTCACACTAGACCTTTCATCTTTGTCTCTTAACACTCCATTACTCCTACGCTCCCTTACGCACGCTTACAACTCCGCAGGTGCCATCTTGTGAGGAAAGATAGAAATGGTTCTGGTACTGCGTACCACTTCGATACCAACTCTACCTCCCTGTCTGATGGTAAACCTGACACTAGCCTACGAACACGTCTACCCACTCTCACTACGATAGTAAGGCTGGTTCCCAGACCTGCCTGCTAACCGCTCAAACCTGAATAAGAACTCACTGTAACAACCACGCCTAAACACCCTACGAGCCTGACAGCTGACATCAAACTTCTAGGCATTCTACTGGGCCCCTCTGACACCTCCCTCAGATCCATCCTGAACTCCGCTCCTGACTACCATGCGCTGCAGACGCAGGTAACCCCAGCATCATAAAGAGAAAACCAAGCCATCCCCCGAATGACATCCAGACACTCAAGTCTCGGACCCCGTCACGTCGAGTGGAAGGCATCGACTCTCAAGGACACTGGACTGAACCTTTGCCAGAGATGAATCCTACCCGGGTCTACCTAACCCAAAGAGGACACGCTAAGCCGAGAAGCTATCAACTCAACTGCTCCAAGCTCCTAGAGCAACTAACGAAAAAAAAAAACACTCACAAAACAACAGAACAGGAACAAGTGAGCATACTTGGCCTCACTGTGTCCGCTGTGTCTGCTCCTCCTCCTTGGTGCCTGGCCTGAGCCACATTCCTGGAAGTTAACCACTGGGAGTGTACCACCCTGGGCGCAGTAGGACACTCACGCGCAAAGTGCCCTTCCTGTCCACATTTGAAACATGCCGTAGTACCAATCCGACAAAGTCCGCGATGCAGCCTTCCGCACCTCAGACATCTTCTAGGGCCTGAACTCGAGCCACCACCAGCACCTAGACTAGCCTTTCGTCTTTGCCCAAACTTGCCCTTCTTAGCCTTTCGAAGGCCTCTACCCTTCTTTTTCTCTCTTTTAGCAGCTGTGCTCAGAAGGGAGGGCTCAACTTCTCCTGAACTTGAGATCTTAGAATCCTTCGTCTGCGCATCATCTTCCGACTTTCCCATACTTTCTTCATCCATATTCACTTGCACACCTACATCCCTCCTTGGCACATCCATCCTCTCCATTCTCATGATGTCTCCGGACAGTCTTCCTTGCTCCATTCCTTTTTTGCTTTGCTCGAGCGACCTTTCAGGGTTCCTTGATGATTCCTTACTGCCAACTCCTCCTGACTGCACTCTTGGCAGAACGAGAGAAAAGGTGTCCGTACCTTCCCACTCAGATGGATCTGACTCCACAAACGGACTAGCACCTTGCATCACCACTCTTCTGAAACACAACAACAGGCACACAAGCATACATCAGCTTCACATCATGTGATCCATGTAAAACACACAAAGCACATGAAAAGCAGCCGAACATAGGGTCCATGTAGCAAACACATGCACACTACAACATATATATCATGGATGATTCTGTCACCAAAAGCCCTCAATCTAGCCTAACATGCCATGACCAACTGTGCCAAAGGCCATACCTGGTCTCTCAACTCATCTTATATCATAACATAGCATATCGAGGACTAAGGGACCAGTCAACATCCATCATACCAACAGAAATGCACATGCATCAACCATGGCATTACACATCATCAAGCAAGACATGACTCCGCATCCTATCCTAGTGGACATGATCTTTCTCTCGATCTTTCTTATTGTGCTTGCCCTCCTAAAGACAAAAACCTCTTTCCGATGTGAGATATCTCTCATCCCTGAGCATCTTTGCTCATTACACCGTACTCAAGAGGCCCTATGCTCTGATACCATCTGTAACAGCCCGGAAACCGATACCCCTCTGTAACGGCCCAAACTGCTCGGCGCTAGGATCCAGATCGGCTTAAGGCCGCCGGGACCCGTAGCAAGCCTAAACTGAACGCTGTGTACCTGATCAATCCCATACATGCTCCAACGAGAACTCTAGCTTTTAAAACAGTTTCTGTAAAACCACCAGGCTTAACCTTAAAACCACAGCCATCAAGGCCTACACCAGTGATCTACTCCTAAACTGAAAACATAGAACCCACTATCTTAGGGTCAGCATATGACAGGCTAGCCTTACTTTCCATTATGGGTCAAGGGGTTTTATACCCTTTCTTCCCTCTCTGCTGGGTCAAGGGGTTTTATACCCTTTCTTCCCTCTCAATTGGGTCAAGGGGTTTGATACCCTTTCTTCCCTGATCACTGGAGTTTTATAAACACAGCATACGTTAAGCCTAACTTGACACATTTCTCATCAAGAAACGTAAAACAGGACACATGCATAAACTAGGGATTCAGCGTACACTGGGCAAAGCACAACTCTAGACATTATCTTATTATACTCTATCTCTTTACCACATGCTCTTTCAATGAATAACCTGTATATACATCCTGCTAAAACATCATGTCCATACATCATGTCCACTACTATACGATACACACAAACAAACATAACATATCATCCTTTAATCGTTACATCATCTTCCATAAATATATACATCAAGCTTCATTCATACAGATACATGCCACATACCACTCTATCAAAACCTAGCTATGCTATTACAGCCAAACACGGCAACCCATGTTTCAACTCTGCTTTTCCCACCGCTCACTCTGCTGAACTCTGGCCCTGCAAAACTGGGGTTAAGGGAATGGGGTGAGCTACTAGAGCCCAGTGAGTAGAAACCATAAAACAGTTCATTATGCATTATATGCTTTCATGGAATGTGGCATAGCACAAACATATCACATCTCGGATTAGACATGATCCCAGAACTCCCTCTGTCGGTGCCCGGCCCCTATGGACTCCCAGGTCACTACATGTACTAGAGCCCAGCTCCTAACTACGGAGCTCCCAAAGGTCTTATCTAGCCATAACAGGTAGCAGGCTACTGAGATCGCCTTGGTCCATCCCATCAACAATAACAATGCAATGCAGCACATTCGTGATCTCTACTGCAGTACAACCTAGTACCTCTTGACCCGACCTAAGGGGCTTATATAGGTGGCTTGGTCAACCATCTTCGGCAGCCAAACTTGCACCCGCACCTCAGCCAACTTCGGCGGCCGAACCTAGCTTTCGGGGGCACAAACTCTACCACCTTCGGCGGCCGAACCTCTGTTTTTCCCTCCTTGACCTTTTCTCTTCAAAACTCATTTCCTTCCCTTTCAAAGCCATAAAACATTTCAAACCATGTTCGAAAACGTTTAGAAAACCTTGGAGAACACTTCAGGTTACCCTTGCAATACCCCTCAAAACGAATCCGACATCCGAGATTCCACCGGACGGTAGGAATTTCGATGCCTGACCGAGCCGGGTATTACATTGCAGCTCCTCTGACCAGACTAACCAGGAAGAATCAAAAGTTTGTGTGGACCGACCAGTGCGAAGAGAGTTTTGAAGAGCTTAAGAAGAGGTTGACTTCAGCACCAGTGTTAGCTCTGCCATCTAGTGATGAGGACTTTACAGTCTTCTGTGATGCGTCCCGTGTGGGACTGGGTTGTGTACTAATGCAGAATGAGAGGGTGATTGCTTATGCTTCTAGGCAGCTGAAGAAGCATGAGTTGAATTACCCCACACATGACCTTGAGATGGCAGCAGTAATCTTTGCACTCAAGATGTGGAGGCACTACCTCTATGGGGTAAAATGTGAGATCTTTACAGATCATAAGAGCCTACAGTACATCCTGAGTCAAAGAGATTTGAATTTGAGACAGAGAAGATGGGTAGAGCTGCTGAGTGACTATGATTGCAAGATTCAGTATCATCCGGGTAAGGCGAATGTTGTGGCAGACGCCCTAAGCCGGAAGTCACTAGACAGTTTATCCCACATATTGGCAGAGAGGAGGCCAGTGGTGAAGGAGTTTTACAAGCTTATTGATGAAGGTCTACAGTTGGAGTTGTCTGGTACAAGTGCTTTAGTGGCCCAGATGAGAGTGGCACCCGTGTTTCTAGAGCAGGTGGCTCAGAAACAGCATGAGGACCCAGAGTTAGTGAAGATTGCCAGGACTATTCAGTCAGGCAAAGATAGTGAGTTCAGATTCGACAACAAAGGGATCCTCCGCTATGGGAGCAGACTATGTGTACCAGATGACATAGGGCTAAAAGGAGACATTATGAGGGAGGCTCATAATGCAAGATACATCGTTCACCCCGGAGCCACCAAGATGTATCAAGATCTGAAGAAGGTTTATTGGTGGCCAGCTATGAAGAGAGAAGTGGCACAGTTTGTGTCAGCCTACGAAGTGTGTCAGAGGGTGAAGCTGGAACATCAAAAGCCGGCTGGAATGCTTAACCCACTACCTATTCCAGAATGGAAATGGGAAAATATAGCTATGGACTTCGTAGTGGGGTTACCGGCGACGTCCAACAGATTAGACTCCATATGGGTGATTGTGGACAGACTTACCAAATCTGCTCACTTCATCCCTATCAGGAGTGGCTATTCTTTGGACAAGTTGGCGCAGGTGTATGTTGGTGAGATAGTCAGACTGCATGGGGTTCCTGTTTCTATAGTGTCTGATAGAGGGCCCCAGTTCACCTCCAGGTTTTGGCGGAGTCTGCAGAATGCCATGGGTACTAGGTTGGATTTCAGTACTGCCTTCCACCCCCAGACAGACGGACAGTTAGAGAGGACCATCCAGACCATAGAAGATATGCTAAGAATGTGTGTGCTGGACTTTGGCGGTTCTTGGAGGCAGCATCTACCTTTGGTGGAGTTTGCCTACAATAACAGCCATCATGCTAGCATCGGGATGGCTCCATATGAAGCTTTATATGGAAGAAAGTGCAGATCACCTGTTTGCTGGGAGGAAGTTGGAGAAAAGGCCTTGGTAGGGCCTGAGCTTGTAGAGATTACCAGCAGGGTGGTACCCATAATTAGAGAAAGGATCAAGACTGCTGCAAGCAGACAGAAAAGTTATGCAGACATCCGCAGACGGCAAGTAGAGTTTCAGGAGGGGGATCTGGTATTGCTCAAGGTGTCTCCAATGAAAGGAGTGGTTCGCTTTGGGAAGAAAGGTAAACTAGCTCCACGATACATCGGACCCTTTGAAGTCTTGCAAAAGATTGGAAATGTGTCGTACAAGCTGGATTTACCTGCTTCAATGGAAAGAATCCATCCGGTTTTCCATGTTTCAATGTTGAGGAAGTTTGTGTCAGATCCGAGCAAGGTTCTTAGTGAGCCTGATGTGGAGGTCCAAGAGGATCTCACCTATGTTGAGCAGCCAGTACGGATTCTAGACACCCAGATCAGGAAGCTGAGAAACAAGGAAATCCCGATGGTGAAAGTCCTTTGGAACCACCACAATATGGAAGAATGCACTTGGGAGACACGAGAGTCCATGCTCCAGCAATATCCTTATCTTTTCTGAGGTTAGATCCCTATATGTTTTATATGCTTTGTATGTATGATATGTGTATGCCATGCTATATGCTAGTTGAGGAACATTCGGGGACGAATGTTCTTAAGGGGGGGAGAATGTAATATCCGGCTAGACTCCGGTACCGAAATTCCTACCGTCTGGTGGAATCTCGGATGTCGGAAGCCTCTAGTGGGATATAAACATGTTTTCATAAAATGTTTTAATGTGTTTTATGGTTTTAAGCATGAAAGGAAATGAGTTTTTGCATGAAAATAATCTTGGAGGAAAACCCAGGTTCGGCCGCCAAACCTCAAGTTTGGCTGCCGAACATGGCATGCATGCGGAGGCACGTTCGGCCCCCGAACGTGGCCTGGCCAGCCACTATAAAAGGGTCCCTTAGCCGAAAACGAGCGAGCTTTTTCCCCATTTTCGGCCAAGGTGAGCTCTCTGCCGTTCCTCACCAATCTTTGATGTTCTTCCTCTAGATCTTTCAAGATTTTCATTTGTTTTAACCTTGTTTTGAAGATTTTTAGCTTTTGAGCAAAGTTTTGGAGCTTGGAGGTTCAAGAACTCAAATCTCTCCCACCTCCGAGTTTTAGGTCGTCTCTCTCTCGATCTTCAAGAGGTAAGAGCCGATCTTAAGCTCATTGCATGTTTTAAGTAAGTTTTATGAAGATCTTTGGGGTAGAATGCATGTTTAGCTTATAGTTAGGTTTTTGAGTTTATGTTATGTTTTGAGCAATGTATGTTGGATTTGTGTTGCTTGATGTGTTGTAGTTGGGGTTTAAGGTAGTTTGAGACCCCTAGGAGCTTGTATGCATGTTTTGGTTGAGCAAAATGTAGGATGGCATGAGTTTGAGGCATTTGTGCATGTTTGAACCAAGTTTCTGCCCTTCGGGAGAAACCAGGTTCGGCAGCCGAAAGGACTTTCGGCTGCCGAACCCTCTTGTGGAGGCAGCCTTCGGCTGCCGAAGCTTGCCCCCGAAAGGAGACTTTCGTCTCTGTCTGGGAGTTTCGGCCGCCGAAAGTGCCGCCGAACATGCATGAGTTTCGCCTCTGTCTGGGAGTTTCGGCCGTCGAAGGAGCCGCCGAACCTGCCTGACTTTCGGCTCTGGAGGGACTTTCGGCCGCCGAATCTGCCGCCGAAAGTGCCCTGTCCAGCCTTCTTTTGCATGTTTTGCATGATTGTTTCATGATGTTCTAGGGGGTTTTTGGGGAGTAGTTTAGAGTTATGTTCATGTATGGTTGGTCCCTCATTTGAGTCCACCTGTGTAGGTTCGGACCCGAGGAACCGAGGACCCCAGCAGTGAGTTCAGCTGCTTCTGAGTCAGTAGAGCTTCAGCTAGAGGTGAGTGGAATAACTCTTATGCTTTTAAATAAATAAACCCGTTTTAGCATGATTCACGCATCATGAATGCCATGAGATATTTTAGGTTGTTTGCATTAGAAATCACGAATATGTTGCATTGCATAATATGTTGATGATGTGGATGAATGTTGAATGATCCTTTAGTCCTCGTATGTTATGATATGATGATGATACGGTACGAAAGACCAGTGAGGCCCATTCTACGCCCCTGGCACTATGTAAGAGAAAGACTAGTGAGGCCCATTCTACGCCCCTGGCATTATGGAATGTTATGTCATGCTATGTTATGATTATGTAAGAGAAAGACCAGTGAGGCCCATTCTACGCCCCTGGCACAGTTGGACCGTGTAGAGGACTATTGGTGACAAATTCATCCTTGATGTGATTAGCTGTGATGTGATGCATTTCATGTTATCATATGTTTCAAATGTTTTACTATTCTGCTCACTGGGCTCTTGTAGCTCACCCCTCTCCCTTAACCCCCAGGCTTGCAGGTACAGGGTAGACCAGGAGGTCAGCAAGAGTAATGAAGTCTTATGCATGTAATAGCTAGAATGTGAACATGACAAATTGTAGAAGGATGTAATGTAAAAGTACATTATAGATATGTAATGTATTGATGTTTGATGATGTTAGAAGTGTGCTTGACCATAGTGTGTTGTAATCCCTTTTAATACATGATCTTAGATGTTTTATACTGCTTATGTAAACCAACTCAACACATGTTATGCCACCCATTGGGGGCATTGATGAGATCCCACAGAGGGGTCAAGTTTATGATTATGGCTATGTTCAGTGCATGCACAGGTTGAGTTTGGTGTATGAGAAAATGAATGAAAGGAAAGTTTTAATTTTTATGTATGTTGTTGATCATGTATGGGATTAATCAGGTTCAAGTTTTAATTTTTATGTATGTTGTTGATCATGTAGTGGTCCGATTTTCGGGTCGTTACACCGGAGCTCTCTTCCTCCATTTCTCCAAGTTTAGGTCGCCTCCCTTCTCGATCTTCAAGAGGTAAGGGTAGATCTTTAGCTTATCCCATGTTTTAAACAAGTTTTATGAGAGGTTATGGGGTAGAAATGCATATTTAGGTTAGTTGATTGTTGTTAGGGTTAATGTTGAGTTTATGGATAATGAATGTTGTATGTGTTTGTGCTTTGTGTTTGTGTTGGGGTTTAGGTTAGTTTGAGACCCCTATATGCTTATTTATGTGTGTATGCATGTCGTAGAATAGCTAAATGCATGTTTGGAAGGTTTGGGAGGCAAAATCTGCATGAAGAGGCTGAGTTCTGCCACTTTGGAATAACTCAGGTTCGGCAGCCGAAGGCACTTTCGGCCGCCGAACCTGCCTATGGTGGCATATTTTGGCTGCCGAACCCTGCCCCCGAAAGTTGGACTTTCGGCTCTGAAGGGGAGTTTCGGCCGCCGAAGGTGCCGCCGAACATGCATGAGTTTCGGCTCTGGAACCACATTCGGCCGCTGAAAGTGCCGCTGAAAGTGGCTGAGTTTCGACTCTGGAGGGACTTTCGGTCGCCGAACCTGCCGCTGAAAGTGCCCTGTTCAGCCTTCCTTTGCATGTTTTCTAGGATTATTTTAGGATGTTTTAGGGGGATTTTTGGGGAGTTGTTTAGAGTCATTTTAGTGTATGTTTGGTCCCTCATTTGAGTCCACCTGTGTAGGTTCGGACTCGAGGAACTGAGGACCCCAGCAGTGAGCTAGCTGCTTCAGAGTCAGCCTGAGGTGAGTAGAATGAATTTTTATGCATCAAATTAAATCAGTTTTGAGCATGATCATGCATCATGAATATCATATTATTTACTAGGTTGCTTGCATTAGAATCCACGAATATGTTGCATTGCATATTATGATGTTGATGTGGATGGATGTTGGATGACCCATTAGTCCTCGATATGATGTGATATGATATGATATGATGTGGAAAGACCAGATGTGGCCTGCACTACGCCCCTGGCATGATGTAAGAGAAAGTCCAGATGTGGCCTGCACTACGCCCCTGGCATGATGTAAGAGAAAGTCCGGATGTGGCCTGCACTACGCCCCCGGCATAATTGGATATGTTATGATATGTTAAGTGTAAGAGAAAGACCAGATGTGGCCTGCACTACGCCCCTGGCATGATTGGATTATGTAGAGGGCTATTGGTGACAAGTCCATCCTTGATGTGATTTGTTTGTGATGTGATGCATTCCATGAAAGCATATGTTTTAAATTTAATATTATTCTATTCTGCTCACTGGGCTCTAGTAGCTCACCCCTTTCCCTTAACCCCCAGGTTTGCAGGTTCGGGATAGACCAGGGAGTCTTCCAGGTTGAAGTTATGTCTATGTAATAGTTAGAGTGGACATGTATTGTAAAATGATTTTATGCAATGTAATGTAAGAAATGCTTTAAGGTTTAGTATTGTGCTTGGCCCGAATAGTAATGTTATTTCCCTTGTACATGATCTTTTAATGAAATGCTTTTATGATGAGAAATGACAGTCCAAGCTTGATGTATGTTATGATAACCCACTAGAGCATTTGATGAGGGCTCTAGTCTGGGGTTTTATATTTATGATGTTAGTGCATGCACAGGTCAGGCTTGGAATATGGAAGGTTTTTAAATTTTTATGAAAATGTATGATCATGTATGGGATGTTATCAGGTATATGACATGTATAGGAGGCTTGCTACGGGTCCCGGCGGCCTTAAGCCGATCTGGATCCTAGCGCCGGTAGCGGTCCGAATTTCGGGTCGTTACAAGAACAGGCACAAAGGCGCAAGACCTCAGTGAGGTAGGTGACCGGGCTCCCCAAGTGCTCCCGGCACCACAAAACCGGCTGAGGCGACGAAGCGACAGTAAGGTCACAGAACCTGAATCTTGCGCAAGATCTCAGTGAGGTAGGTGACCGGGCTCCCCAATTGTCCCCAGCACCACAAAACCGGCTGAGACGATGAAGCGACAGTAAGGCCAAAGTGCCTGAATCTTGCGCAAGACCTCAGTGAGGTAGGTGACCGGGCTCCCCAAGTGCCCCCGGCACCACAAAACCGGCTGAGATGATGAAGCGACAGTAAGGCCATAGAGCCTGAATCTTGCGCAAGACCTCAGTGAGGTAGGTGATCGGGCTCCCCATGTGCCACCGGCACCACAAAACCGGATGAGACGACAAAGCGATAGTAAGGCCAAAGTGCCTGAATCTTGTGCAAGACCTCAGTGAGGTAGGTGACCGGGCTCCCCAAGTGCCCCCGGCACCACAAAACCGGCTGAGACGACGAAGCGACAATAAGGCCAAAGTGCTTGAATCTTGCGCAAGACCTCAGTGAGGTAGGTGACCGGGCTCCCCAAGCGCCCCCCCCCCCCGGCACCACAAAACCGACTAAGATGACGAAGCGACAGTAAGGCCAAAGTGCCTGAATCTTGCGCAAGACCTCAGTGAGGTAGGTGATCGGGCTCCCCAAGTGCCCCCGAAACCACAAAACCTGCTGAGACGACGAAGTGACAGTAAGGCCAAAGTGCCTGAATCTTGCGCAAGACCTCATTGAGGTAGGTGACCGCGCTCCCCAAGCGCCCCCGGCACCACAAAACCGGCTGAGACAACGAAGCACAGTAAGGCCAAAGTGCCTGAATCTTGCACAAGACCTCAGTGAGGTAGGTGATCTGTAATACCCGGCTAGACTCCGGTACCGGAATTCCTACCGTCCGGTGGAATCTCGGATGCCGGAGACTTCTAGAAGGGTAGAATCATGTTTTGTAAAAAATTTTTAATGTGTTTTATGATTTTAAGTGTGAAATTAAATGAGTTTTTGCATGAAAAGTCCTTGGAGGAAAACCCAGGTTCGGCCGCCGAAAGTCAAGTTCGGCCGCCGAACATGCATGCGTTTTGGAGGCACGTTAGGCCCCCGAAAGCATGAGTTAGGGAAGTCCAGTTTCGGCCGCCGAAAGTCAAGTTCGGCCGCCGAACATTGCATGGATGTGGAAGCGCATTCGGCCCCCGAACGTGGCCTGGCCAGCCACCTATAAAAGGGGCACTTAGCCGAAATGGGCGAGTTTTCTCCCATTTTCGGCCACAGCAAGCTTCCAACCTTCCCTTTGCAACTCTTGTGTTCTTCCTCCAAATCTCTTCCATTTTCTTGAGTTTTAAACTCACATTGCAAGTTTTGAGCATTTAAACCAAGTTTTGGAGCTTTGGGAACTCAGGAGCTCATTTTCGTGGATCTCCAAGTTTAGGTCGTCTCCCTCTCGATCTTCAAGAGGTAAGAGCCGATCTTAAGCTCCTTATGTGTTTTAAATAAGTTTTATGCAAGATCTATGGGTAGAAATGCATGTTAGGTTATATGTTGAGTTATGGGTTAATATTGATGTTTTGAACAATGTGTGTTGATTGTGTGTGTTTGAAGTGTTGTAGTTGGGGTATATGACTGTTTGAGACCCCTAGGAACTTGTATGCATGTTTTGGTTGAGATTTATGCATGATTTGAGGTTTTGGGAGGCAAGGGGTTCATGTGAACCAAGTTTCTGCCCTTCTGGCAGAAACCAGGTTCGGCCGCCGAACCCCCTTGTGGAGGCAGCATTCGGCTGCCGAAGCTCTCCCCCGAAAGAAGACTTTCGGATCTGTCTGGGAGGTTCGGCCGCCGAAGGTGCCGCCGAACCTGCCTGACTTTCGGCTCTGGAGGGACTTTCGGCCGCCGAACCTGCCGCCGAAAGTGCTCTGTTCAGCCATTTCTTGCATGTTTTTATGTGATGTTTTCATGATGTTTTAGGGGGTTTTTGGGGAGTATTTTAGAGTTATGTTCAAGTATGTTTGGTCCCTCATTTGAGTCCACCTGTGTAGGTTCGGACCCGAGGAACCGAGGACCCCAGCAGTGAGGTCAGCTGCTTCGGTGTTGTCAGAGTCAGCCAGAGGTGAGTGGAACTAAACTTAATCTTTTAAATTAAATGTTTTATCATGTTTCATGCATCATGATCATGCAATTGGGTGATTGCATTAGTTTCACGAATATGCCGCATTGCATCATGTGTTGTTGATGTGGGTGAATGTTGGATGACCCAATTAGTCCATGACAGGAAGACCAGGACCCCATTCTACGGCCTGGCACGGAAATGAAAGACCAGGACCCCATTCTACGGCCTGGCACGATTGTGGACTCGAAGACCAGAAGCCCAGAGGAGGCCCTGGAATAATGGTAAGTAATGTATGTATGACAGGAAGACCAGGACCCCATGCTACGGCCTGGCACCATGTTAGCTTGGACTAATTGGTGACAAGTTCACCCAACCCTTATGTGAATTGTCTGTGTTATGATGCATTTCATTAAAGCATAGTGTTAAAATGTTTTATAGTTCAGCTCATTGGGCTTTTAGCTCACCCCTCTCCCTTTACCCCCAGGCTTGCAGGTACAGTATAGTGCGGGAGTCCGGATAGAGTAAAGAAGTTATGCTTATGTAATAGCTAGCAATGGACATGATCAAATTGTAATGTAAAAGTACAGTATAGTTATGTAATGAGGTTTATGGATGTTAGTGTGTGCTTGACCA
Source organism: Manihot esculenta (assembly GCF_001659605.2). Taxonomy (NCBI): domain Eukaryota; kingdom Viridiplantae; phylum Streptophyta; class Magnoliopsida; order Malpighiales; family Euphorbiaceae; genus Manihot; species Manihot esculenta. The sequence goes on along the minus strand of NC_035164.2, from coordinate 10,802,328 downwards.
TAGATTGTGCTATCCCTTTAACACATGATCTTAGAGATTTTTACGATGTTTATGTAAACCAACTCAACGTATGTTATGTCACCCCTTGGGGGCACTGATGAGATCCCACAGAGGGATCAATGCTATGTTAATGTTTATGCACAGGTTGAGTTTGGTTGATGTTCATGTAAAGAAAAGTTTTAATTTTTATGTATGTTGTGGATCATGTATGGGATTATACAGGTTTACAGGTTATATGCCAGGTTTGCTACGGGTCCCGGCGGCCTTAAGCCGATCTGGATCCTAGCGCCGGTAGCGGTCCGATTTTTGGGTCGTTACAGAATGGTATCAGAGCCCTAGGTTCATATGGTCGGACCTAGAGTGTCGGGCTCATAGATGTCATAGAAGGTCAAGCACAATAGGAAAGATCATGTCCACTAGGATAGGATGTGGAGTCCTGTCTTGCATGATGATGTGAAATGCCATGATTTTATGCATGTGCATTAATGATATGCTATGATAGGTGATGTATGTGATGCAGGTTCATGTGTGCCCACATGAACCATATGATGCTAATGTTTGTGCTATGTGTACCGTTTTTCAGAAAACAGGATGAGGGGAACTCGTCGATCAGCGAGATTGACTGGAGTGCCACCTGAGGATGAGGGCATGAGCGCCCGTCCTCCTACATTGCCTAGGGCAATGTCAAGCAGGTCCAATCGGGACAGAGCAGTAAGAGACCCTAGAAGGTCTTTGGATCTGGGTAGGAGCAGATCAGTCAGAGGAACAGTTCAGGGAGGAATGTCAGAGGACATGGGCGATGATATGGATATAGAGCAGAGGAGGGATGGCAGTCTGGGAGTTAGCATGTCGGAGGAAGGTATGGGAGAATCCCAAGGAGGCACTCAGGCCTCGGGATTTGTACAGCCACCTCACTACCCATACTTCTCACAAAACCCTGGGTATTCGATGGGAGGTACATCGGATTACCCTAGCTTTACCCCTTATCCCACACAGATGCCATACCCACCATACTACCCACCATACTCTCAGTACCCAATGTATCCACCTCCGCCTTACTATCCAAATCCAGCAAACCCTACCTCAGAAAATGTTGCACCATCTCCACCACCAGCAGAACCAGCAGCCCCAGTTACTCAACCTTCTAGACCTAGCTCAGCCAGTGGGAGCAAGGTCAAGATGACTGACTACATAAAACTGGGTGCTCCTCAGTATGAAAAAGGGGATGACCCATTTGTATATCTGGAAAGGGTTAAAGTGATCACAGAGGAGATTGGGACTGATGACAGTAGAGCCATTCAGATGGCTGGGTTCACGCTTAAGTGCAAGAAGGCACGAGAGTGGTTCAAGAATTATGTGAACCCGAGAGTGGACAGCATGACTTGGGAAGAGTTTGCAAACGAGTTTGCAGGATGGGCTTTTCCCGATAGTTCAAGGGAGCTGAAGATGATAGAGTTTGAGCAGTTGAGGCAGACGGAGGAAATGAGTGTAGAGGAGTACACCGACAGATTTATGGAGCTGTTGCCTTTTTATGGACAGAGTCTGGACACGGATTCAAAGAGGTCAAGGAGGTATGTCATGAAACTCCATTCCAGGTATTCCTCCTTGATTCAGTCAGTGGACAGGGAGAGCTTCCATGCCATAGTAGATATGGCCAGGAAAATGGAGGCCAGTGCCATCGTTCAGGGGACAGTTAAGCAGTCAGTGGCACAGTCTTCCGGTTCTAAAACTCCGGGTGGGGGAAGATTAGATCCCTCTACCCTGAGTGCAGCAGCTTCAGGCAGTAAGAAATGGGGTAAGCCTAAGGGTAAGAAGAATAAGTTCTGGAATAAAGTCAAGTCTAGTCTGGGATTTGGGAGTGGCTCAAGCTCTGGTGCGGATAATGCAGTTTGTGCGAGGTGTGGTAAGCCACACAGGGGAGTATGTCGGTTTGGGACGAACACCTGTTTCAGATGTGGTCAAGAGGGGCATATGGCTCGAGATTGTCCAAGAGCAGTCCCGATGGCTCAGTCCCAGCAGACAGCTTCAGGCAGTGTAGTGCAACCAGCAGCTCCAGCCATGACTCAGGCCAGTGGCAGAGGCAGAGGGAGAGGGGCAGCCTCTTCCTCAGCGGGTTTCAGAGGTGAAGGTCCATCAGCTCCAGCACGGATCTTCACAATGACTCAGCAGGAGGCAGACGCATCTACCACCGTGGTGGCAGGTAACTTAATCATTGGTTGTTCAGATGTGTATGCCTTGATGGACCCTGGTGCATCTCATTCTTTTATTGCTCCGAGAGCCGTGGGGAGGTTAGGTCTGATGACTTCTGAGTTAGAGTGTCCTCTCTGGGTCAGTGGACTCAAGTGTGATCCATCAGTGGCAGAGTCAGTCTGCCAGTGTAGTCCTGTGTTCGTTGAGGGAAGATGCTTGTCCGCCGACCTAGTGGTTCTAGATTTGACAGATTTTGACGTCATTCTAGGGATGGACTGGTTATCTACCCATGGTGCTACCTTGGACTGCAGGGACAAGGTAGTCAGGTTCAGAGGTCAGGATGGGTCTGAGGTTGTCTTCAGAGGAGACAGGAGGGGTACACCTAGAGGTCTGATATCAGCTCTTCAGGCTCGTAGGTTGCTTAGGAAGGGATGTCAGGGGTATTTGGCTCATGTGAGAGAGCTTAGCAGTCAGGTTAGAGAGCCCGCCTCGGTGCCAGTGGTTAGAGAGTTCTTAGATGTGTTCCCAGACGAGCTGCCAGGTTTACCACCTGCTAGGGAGATAGAGTTCGAGATAGAACTGATGCCTGGAACCCGACCGATCTCTATCCCTCCCTACAGGATGGCGCCAGCAGAATTGAAAGAGTTGAAGGAGCAGTTGCAGGAGCTGGTAGACAAGGGCTTCATCCGACCGAGTACCTCACCCTGGGGTGCTCCCGTTTTGTTTGTGAGAAAGAAGGATGGATCCCTTAGACTTTGTATCGACTACAGACAGTTGAACAAAGTCACTACCAAGAACAAGTACCCATTGCCAAGGATCGATGATCTATTCGACCAGCTAACAGGAGCGGGTTGTTCCTCCAAAATAGATCTGAGATCGGGGTACCACCAGTTGAGGATCAGGGAAGAGGACGTACCAAAGACAGCTTTCAGGACCAGATATGGGCATTTTGAGTTCCTTGTAATGCCGTTCGGGTTAACCAACGCCCCTGCAGCATTCATGGACCTCATGAATAGAGTGTTTAGCCAGTACCTGGATCACTTCGTTATTGTCTTTATAGATGATATCTTGGTGTATTCCAGGAATACAGAGGAGCATGCCCATCATCTGAGGTTGGTTCTACAGACCTTGAGGGAACATGGCTTGTATGCCAAGTTCTCTAAGTGTGAGTTCTGGCTGAGGAGCATTTCATTCTTGGGGCATGTGGTGTCAGAAAATGGAATAGAGGTAGACCCCAAGAAGGTAGAAGCTGTGGCTAACTGGCCTAGACCCACTTCAGTGACGGAGATCAGGAGTTTCTTGGGTTTGGCAGGTTACTACAGGAGGTTCGTTCAGGACTTCTCGAAAATAGCAACTCCTCTGACCAGACTAACCAGGAAGAATCAGAAGTTTGTGTGGACCGACCAGTGCGAGGAGAGTTTTGAAGAGCTTAAGAAGAGGTTGACTTCAGCGCCAGTTTTAACTCTGCCATCTAGTGATGAGGACTTTACAGTCTTTTGTGATGCGTCCCGTGTGGGACTGGGTTGTGTACTGATGCAAAATGAGAGGGTGATTGCTTATGCTTCAAGGCAGCTAAAGAAGCATGAGTTGAATTACCCCACACATGACCTAGAGATGGCAGCAGTGATTTTTGCACTCAAGATGTGGAGGCACTACCTCTATGGGGTAAAATGTGAGATCTTCACAGATCATAAAAGCTTGCAGTACATCTTGAGTCAGAGGGATTTGAACTTGAGACAGAGGAGATGGGTAGAGCTGCTGAGTGACTATGATTGCAAGATTCGGTATCATCCGGGTAAGGCGAATGTCGTGGCAGACGCCCTAAGCCGGAAGTCACTAGGCAGTCTATCCCACATCACGGCAGAGAGGAGACCAGTGGTGAAGGAGTTTTACAAGCTCATTGAGGAAGGTCTACAGTTGGAGTTGTCTGGTACAGGTGCCTTGGTCGCTCAGATGAAAGTGACACCCGTGTTTCTGGAGCAGGTGGCTCAGAAACAGCATGAGGACCCAGAGTTAGTGAAGATTGCCAGGACTGTTCAGTCAGGCAAGGACAGTGAGTTCCAATTCGACAGTAAGGGGATCCTCCGCTATGGGAGTCGATTGTGTGTACCAGATGACATTGGGCTAAAAGGAGACATTATGAGAGAGGCTCATAATGCAAGATACAACATTCACCGCGGAGCCACCAAGATGTATCAAGATATGAAGAAAGTTTACTGGTGGCCAGCTATGAAGAAAGAAGTGGCACAGTTTGTGTCAGCCTGCGAAGTATGTCAGAGGGTGAAGCTGGAACATCAGAAGCCGGCTGGAATGCTTAACCCGCTACCTATTCCAGAGTGGAAATGGGAGAATATAGCTATGGACTTCGTAGTGGGGTTACCGGCAGCGTCCAACAGATTGGACTCCATATGGGTGATTGTGGACAGACTCACCAAATCTGCTCACTTCATTCCTGTCAGGAGTGGCTACTCTGTGGACAAGTTGGCGCAGGTGTATGTAGATGAGATAGTCAGACTGCATGGGGTTCCTGTTTCTATAGTGTCAGATAGAGGGCCCCAGTTCACCTCCAGGTTTTGGCGGAGTCTGCAGAATGCCATGGGTACTAGGTTGGATTTCAGCACTGCCTTCCACCCCCAGACGGACGGAAAGTCGGAGAGGACCATCCAGACTATCGAGGATATGCTTAGAATGTGTGTGCTGGACTTTGGCGGTTCTTGGAGGCAGCATCTACCTTTGGTGGAGTTTGCCTACAATAACAGCCATCATGCTAGCATCGGGATGGCTCCATATGAAGCTTTGTACGGGAGGAAGTGCAGGTCACCTGTTTGCTGGGAGGAAGTTGGAGAAAGGGCCTTGGCAGGGCCTGAGCTAGTAGAGATCACCAGCAGGGTGGTACCCATAATCAGAGAGAGAATTAAGACGGCTGCAAGCAGACAGAAGAGTTATGCAGACATCCGCAGAAGACTAGTAGAGTTTCAGGAGGGGGATCTGGTATTGCTCAAGGTGTCTCCAATGAAAGGAGTGGTTCGGTTCGGGAGGAAGGGTAAGCTGGCTCCGCGGTACATCGGACCCTTTGAAATCTTGCAGAAGATTGGGAATGTATCGTACAAGCTAGATTTGCCTGCTTCAATGGAGAGAATCCATCCGGTTTTCCATGTGTCAATGTTGAGAAAGTTCGTGTCAGATCCGGGCAAGGTTCTTAGTGAGCCTGATGTGGAGATCCAAGAGGATCTCACCTATGTTGAGCAGCCAGTACGGATCATAGACACCCAGATTAGGAAGCTGAGAAATAAGGAAATCCCGATGGTGAAAGTCCTTTGGAACCACCACAATTTGGAAGAATGTACTTGGGAGACACGGGAGTCTATGCTCCAGCAATATCCTCATCTCTTTTAAGGTTAGTCTCTATGTATTTCATGTATGTATGCTATGTTGTTTGCTATGTATGTACTAGTTGAGGAACATTCGGGGACGAATGTTCTTAAGGGGGGGAGAATGTAATACCCGGCTAGACTCCGGTACCAGAATTCCTACCATCCGGTGGAATCTCGGATGCTGGAGACTTCTAGAAGGGTAGAATCATGTTTTGTAAAAATGTTTTAATGTGTTTTATGATTTTAAGTGTGAAATTAAATGAGTTTTTGCATGAAAAGTCCTTGGAGGAAAACCCAGGTTCGGCCGCCGAAAGTCAAGTTCGGCCGCCGAACATGCATGCGTTTTGGAGGCACGTTAGGCCCCCGAAAGCATGAGTTAGGGAAGTCCAGTTTTGGCCGCCGAAAGTCAAGTTCGGCCGCCGAACATTGCATGGATGCGGAAGCGCATTCGGCCCCCGAACGTGGCCTGGCCAACCACCTATAAAAGGGGCACTTAGCCGAAATGGGCGAGTTTTCTCCCATTTTCGGCCACAGCAAGCTTCCGACCTTCCCTTTGCAACTCTTGTGTTCTTCCTCCAAATCTCTTCCATTTTTCTTGAGTTTTAAACTCACATTGCAAGTTTTGAGCATTTAAACCAAGTTTTGGAGCTTTGGGAACTCAGGAGCTCATTTTCGTGGATCTCCAAGTTTAGGTCGTCTCCCTCTCGATCTTCAAGAGGTAAGAGCCGATCTTAAGCTCCTTATGTGTTTTAAATAAGTTTTATGCAAGATCTATGGGTAGAAATGCATGTTAGGTTATATGTTGAGTTATGGGTTAATATTGATGTTTTGAACAATGTGTGTTGATTGTGTGTGTTTGAAGTGTTGTAGTTGGGGTATATGACTGTTTGAGACCCCTAGGAACTTGTATGCATGTTTTGGTTGAGATTTATGCATGATTTGAGGTTTTGGGAGGCAAGGAGTTCATGTGAACCAAGTTTCTGCCCTTCTGGCAGAAACCAGGTTCGGCCGCCGAAGGGAGTTTCGGCCGCCGAACCCCCTTGTGGAGGCAGCATTCGGCTGCCGAAACTTGCCCCCGAAAGAAGACTTTAGGATCTGTCTGGGAGGTTCGGCCGCCGAAGGTGCCGCCGAACCTGCCTGACTTTCGGCTCTGGAGGGACTTTCGGCCGCCGAACCTGCCGCCGAAAGTACTCTGTTCAGCCATTTCTTGCATGTTTTTATGTGATGTTTTCATGATGTTTTAGGGGGTTTTTGGGGAGTATTTTAGAGTTATGTTCAATTATGTTTGGTCCCTCATTTGAGTCCACCTGTGTAGGTTCGGACCCGAAGAACCGAGGACCCCAGCAGTGAGGTCAGCTGCTTCGGTGTTGTCAGAGTTAGCCAGAGGTGAGTGGAACTAAACTTAATCTTTTAAATTAAATGTTTTATCATGTTTCATGCATCATGATCATGCAATAGGGTGATTGCATTAGTTTCACGAATATGCCGCCTTGCATCATGTGTTGTTGATGTGGGTGAATGTTGGATGACCCAATTAGTCCATGACAGGAAGACCAGGACCCCATTCTACGGCCTGGCACGGAAATGAAAGACCAGGACCCCATTCTACGGCCTGGCACGATTGTGGACTCGAAGACCAGGAGCCCAGAGGAGGCCCTGGAATAATGGTAAGTAATGTATGTATGACAGGAAGACCAGGACCCCATGCTACGGCCTGGCACCATGTTAGCTTGGACTAATTGGTGACAAGTTCACCCAACCCTTATGTGAATTGTCTGTGTTATGATGCATTTCATTAAAGCATAGTGTTAAAATGTTTTATAGTTCAGCTCACTGGGCTTTTAGCTCACCCCTCTCCCTTTACCCCCAAGCTTGCAGGTACAGTATAGTGCGGGAGTCCGGATAGAGTAAAGAAGTTATGCTTATGTAATAGCTAGCAATGGACATGATCAAATTGTAATGTAAAAGTACAGTATAGTTATGTAATGAGGTTTATGGATGTTAGTGTGTGCTTGACCATAGATTGTGCTATCCCTTTAACACATGATCTTAGAGATTTTTACGATGTTTATGTAAACCAACTCAACGTATGTTATGTCACCCCTTGGGGGCACTGATGAGATCCCACAGAGGGATCAATGCTATGTTAATGTTTATGCACAGGTTGAGTTTGGTTGATGTTCATGTAAAGAAAAGTTTTAATTTTTATGTATGTTGTGGATCATGTATGGGATTATACAGGTTTACAGGTTATATGCCAGGCTTGCTACGGGTCCCGGCGGCCTTAAGCCGATCTGGATCCTAGCGCCGGTAGCGGTCATATTTTCGGGTCGTTACATGATCGGGCTCCCCAAGCGCCCTCGGAACCACAAAATCAGCTGCGACGATGAAGCGACAGTAAGGCCAAAGTGCCTGAATCTAGCGCAAGACCTCAGTGAGATAGGTGATCGGGCTCTCCAAATGCCCCCGGCACCACAATCCCGAGCTGAGATACACAGATTGGAGCTCGGAAGAATCAAGCGAGAGAATAATCAAGGCTCGGGGAAGGCAAATGGCAGAGTAGGGGTTACAAATCCTCTCTGACCCAGGCAAAATAAATTGAAGGCACAAAGCAGCGAGTAAAACCATAGCCTCAGTTCCACTCAACGTAGGACGAAGAACAAAACATGGGAGTTGGGCTCAACATGCTAAGAAGGTACATGATTTGACTTGCTTTAATTGCATGTAAGTTATACACACGTGCTCACAATTATTCACAAGATTGTCTTAATCGGATTGAAGAAATTCACGAAACAGAAGTATAGTCGGCCACTAAAATTCCAGCCCAGATGGGTCCACGGGGAGAAAGGATAGTGATAGAGTTGACCAGTCCAGTATAACTTAACCCTTTAAAAGGTTATTGAATAAGCATATTATTGGAAGGTTTCTTGAGGATAAGCCAGCTCGGATAATATTTACAAATAGAGAAAATAGATTAAGTCTTGGATGGATTAGATGGCTCAATTTAATAAAAAAGATAAAGAAAAGCGAAAATAATTCAAAGCATAAACACAAATGAAAGTTATATTTCATTAATTGAAAAGAAAGGAAGTTACAATTTCACCTAATCATCTAATACTATGGGGGGAAAAATTGTCCGTAAAGGACTTACATTCCTAGGAGCTTCATTATTTACATCATCATCTACACTACTAGTCTTAAGAGGGCCAGTATTCTGCTGTTCTGACCCCCCATCACCCACAAAGGGCATGATTTCTCTCCCGGAGGGTCCGGCGTCCTCAGGAGATTTGGCACCTTCTTCTTGAGGCCTGGCATCACTCTTTTCCTGCTCATCCCCCTCCTCAAGCTCGGTGCCCTCTCCAAGAGACCCAGTTGCAGTGTGAGGAACTCCTTTGGGCAAGGGTCTATCATCCTCCCCGTAATGCACCTCCTCGCCATCAGAGTTTACCTCGAGAGCTCGGAGTTCAGCAAGCGGGATGGAAGGGGCATGCCTGGCTTTCCTCAAGCCCCGATTGAAACTGGAGACGAACATGCGGAAGCCCTTGTTCCATATTGCATTCTTCATCTCGTTAGAGGCTTTGTATTCCGCAAGTCGCGCCTCGCAGGCCTCGGCTATCGTTGCCTTTAACTCAGAAGAGTCCTTGTAACTTTGAAGACGAGCTTCACAGGCCTGCTCGATCTCTTTTTTCAGCTATGCTGACTCCTTGTACTCCCTCAGGCGCTCCTCACACTCCAACTGGACCTTATCTTCCGCGAGCTTAGAGTCCTCAAGTAGGGCTGAGCATCTCTTCTCCAAAGCGCTAACTTCTTGGCAGAGTTGTTGATTCTGAAATTTAGATTCCTCTGCCGCCAAGGTCAGGTCTTTGATATTATCAGCACGCTTGCTCAGCTCTTGCTCAAGAACCACTACCCGAGCCAAGGCTTCCTCCCTTTGGGTCATCACAGCGTCATAATGAGTCTGGGCTGCCTCAGATTCTACCTTTAAGGCCTCGTATTGGTGCCAGGCCTCGTTCTTTTGGCTCACAGCCTCGTCCCTCTCCCACCGGACCTCTTCCAGGGAAGACAGTTGTTTCAAAGCTTCGTCACAATGAATTTCTGCCGCAGCTGCCTTCTCATCAGCTCTATTGAGAGCGTCCAGGGTATACGGCAGCTCTACCTGTAAGGACTTCGAATGCTCGTGGGCCGCCGCAAGATTGCCCCTGGCATCACTGGTGGCAGACAAGTTCTCCTTTAGGCATGCCTCCTCAATCCGGCGATCTACAGACTCTCGGAGAGAGTGGTCACGAGCATCCACCTTCATGAAGAGGCCCATCACCTAGTACAAAGAAAAAACCGTTAAGACGGAGAAACAAAGAGAACCAAAATAAAAGCAAAAATTAGAAGGGACGACTTACCATCAGAAGCATCTCCCTGATTGTATCTCCAAGCTCCCCCCGAGTTCGAGACCGGAACGCTACTTGCTCTCGAGTAGAGCTGGCCAAAAGGCTAGTGAGAGCAAGTAAGTAAGGGTTTGAAGCCTCGGTCACCCCGCCAAACATTCGCTCCCGGAGAATTTCCACGACCACGCTCGCCGGAGACTGATGGGTGATGTCCTCTGCATTCAGGATGTCGTTATCAGGGGCAGAAAGCAGAGGCACCACCGGAGTTTTTTCCTTCTCGAGCGAAGGCAAAGCGGGGGCCGAACGCTTGGAGGCCCGGGACCTCTTGGGAGCTGGGACAAGATAGATCTGAGATTCGGGTACCACCTGTTGAAGGTTAGAGAAAGGATCAGAGTAGCGCAGTGGAAGCGTGTTGAGTTTCAGGAGGAGGTTGGAGTATTGCTAAGGTGTCTCCTATGTAGGGAGTGATTCGTTATGGGAGAAGGGTAAAATAGCTCCAAGATACATCGAACCCTTCGAAGTCCTGCAAAGGATTGGGGATATATCTTATAAGCTAGATTTACCTGCTTCGATGGAGAAAATCCATTCGGATTTTCATGTTTCTGTGTTATAGAAGTTTGTGTCAGATCCAAGTAAGGTTCTTAAAGAACCGGAGGTAGAGATTTCAGGAAGTCTCACCTATGTTGTGCAGCCAGTGCGGATCATAGACACACAAGTCAGGAAGCTAAGGAACAAGAAATTCTGATGGTGATAGTTCTTTGGAATCACCACGATATGGGCAAGTGCACCTGAGAGACCCGGGAGTCCATACTCCAGCAGTACCCGTATCTCTTATAAGAGAGGTTTTTAGGCTTTGCTTACTTGCTTGCTTGTTTGTTTGTTGTTTGAACATTTGGGGACGAATGTTCTTAAGGGAGGGAGATTGTAATACCCAGCTAGATCCCGGCATCGGAATCCCTACCTTCCTGCGGAATCTCCGTTGGAATTTGGAATTCCAAGATACCGGAGCCTTCTAGAGTGGTAAAAGTATGTTTTTTCAAAAATGTTTTCACATGATTTCATGGTTCTAATAAGAAAGAAATTTGAGTTTTGAAAGAAAAGGCCTTGGAGGAGGAACCTAGGTTCGGCTGCCGAACACGAGGGTGTTTCGGGAGCTAGTTTGGCTTCCGAAGGTGTTCTGCTCAGCCACCTATAAAAGGCCTTCAGACCGAAAATGGGCAAGTTTTCTCCCCATTCTCGAGCTAAGGTGAGTTCATGCCCTCCTTTGGTTGATTTCATGTTTTTCCTTCAACCTCCCAAGGTTTTTATGAGTTTTATCATCGTTTTGAAGAGTTTTAAGCTTAGATTAAGGTTTTGGAACTTGGAGACCTTCGGAGCTCTTGTCCTCCACATCTCCACGTTCGGGTCGCACCAACCCTCGATCTTCAAGAGATAAGTGTAGATTCTTGCCTTCCTTTATGTTTTAATGAAGTTTTAAGAAGTTTTGATGCTTGTGTGTGGATAGATGTGCATGTTAGGGTTTATATGGGTTTTATGCCCAATGTATGTTTATGTGATGTTTGTGTTGGGGTTTAAGCTAGTTTATGCCCCTATATGCATGTGGGAGTGTGTATGCATGTTTGGGAGAGAGCATGCGAGGTTTTGGGTTGTTTTGGGGTTGGTTTTGCTTGTGACAGATTCGGACCTGCCGTTCGGAAGGAACCAGGTTCGGCCGCCGAAGGCATGTTCGGCCGCCGAACCTGCACGGGAGGCAGCCTTTGGCCGCCTAACGTGCCCCCAAAGGCCAGGACTTTCGGATCTGTGAGAGGCTTCGGCCGCCGAACCTGCCACCGAAGGTGCCTGACTTTCGGCTCTGGAAGGACTTTCGGCCGCCGAAAGTGCCCTCGAAGATGCATGGCTTTCGGGTCTGGAAGGGACTTTCGGTCGCCGAAGGTGCCGCCGAAAGTACCCTGTCCAGCGCTTTCTTGATTGTTTCTTATGCATACTTTGGTGATATTTTAGGGGGTTTTTGGGGAGTTGTTTAGAGTCTTGTTAGAGTGTGTTTGGTCCCTCATTTGAGTCCACCTGTGTAGGATCGGACTCGAGGAACCGAGGAGGCCAGCAGTGTTAACCGTTGCAGAGTCAGTCCAGCGTCTGTCTGAGGTGAGTAGAACTAACTCAAATGTTTTAAGCATGTTCACGCATCATGAATACCATGTATATGTAATAGGTTGTTGCATTAGACTTCACGAAGATGTTGCATTGCATAATTTGCTGTTAATGTGGATGGACCGAGGCGACCCACTAGCTCTAGTTATGATATGTTACAGAAGTCCTGAGGAGCTCCTTCAAGGGCCGGGCACAGAGCAGAGGGAGTTTTGGGTCATGTCCATCGGTGATGTGAATTGTTTGTCCTGTGACGCATTCCATAAAAGCATATTTTATTATAATATTTATTATTCTGCTCACTGGGTTTTTTAGCTCACCTCTCTCTGTAACCCCCCAGGTTTGCAGGTCTGAGGTAGTGCGGGAAGTCGGCAAGGGTTAATGTTATGTTTTGTAATAGATTAGCATGTTAGCGTGAACATGTAATGTAAATTGATATAATGTATTTTAAGATAATATAATTGTAACAGCCCGGAAATCGGACCGCTACCGGCGCTAGGATCCAGATCGGCTTAAGGCCGCCGGGACCCGTAGCAAGCCTAATATACATCCTGTGAACCTGTTTAATCCCATACATGATCAACAACATACATAAAAATTAAAACTTTTCTTTTCATTCATGCACCAAACTCATCCTGTGCATGCATTAACATAGACATTAACATTAACCCCACCATGGAGTCCTCATCAATGCTCCAATGGGGTGCCATAACCATGCATTAAGTTTGGTAAAACATATACATCAATAAAAGATCATGCATTCATAAAGGGATTACACAGCTAGGGTCAAGCATACTTCTAAACCTCAATACCGTCATTACATTACATAACCCATCATTACATTACAACATCCATCATGTCCACTACTAGCTATTACATAACCAAAACTTTACTATATCCGATCTCCTGCTCTATCCTGTACCTGCAGACCTGGGGGTTAAGGGAACGGGGTGAGCTAAAAAGCCCAGTGAGCAGAACCATAAAATATTTTAATTATTCATGCTTTCATGGAATGCATCATAGCACAAACATTTCACATCAAGGATGGACTAGTCACCAATAACTCTCATTTCCTTAAACAATCATGCATTTTCCCGGACGCGTGGCATGGGCAGCCCGGGACTTCATAACATGGTGTCAGGACGCGTGGCATGGGCAGCCCTGGACTTTATATGTTACATACTGAGAGCTAGTGGGTCATCCAACATCCATCCACATCAACAATAAAAATGCAATGCATCATATTCGTGATTACTAATGCAATACAACCTACGTAAACATAACATTTATGATGCATGGATCATGCTAAACATTTTATTAAAATTTAAAGCATAGTTCTGTTCCACTCACCTCTAGCTGATGCTCTAAGGACTCTGAAGCAGCTAGCACTACTGACCTCCTCAGTTCCTCGGGTCCGAACCTACACAGGTGGACTCAGATGAGGGACCAAACATACATAAACATTACTCTAAAACATCCCCCAAAAACCCCCTAAAACACCTCAAAACGATCATAGAAAACATGCAAGAAATGGCTGGACAGGGCACTTTCGGGGGCAGGTTCGGCGGCCGAAAGTCCCTCCAGAGCCGAAAGTCAGGCAGGTTCGGCGGCACCTTCGGCGGCCGAAACTCCCAGACAGAGACGAAACTCATGCATGTTCGGCGGCAGTTTCGGCGGCCGAAACTGCCCTCCAGAGACGAAAGTCCTCTTTCGGGGACAGGCTTCGGCAGCCGAAGGTTGCCTCCACAAGCGGGTTCGGCGGCCGAAAGTCCATTCAGCTGCCGAACCTGAGTTTCTCCAAAGTGGCAGAAACTCAACTCCAACATGCACAAACGCCTCCCAAACCTTTCAAACATGCATAAACGTGATCTACAACATGCATACTCAAGCAAACAAGCTCCTAGTGTAACGACCCGAAAATTGGACCGTTACCGACGCTAGGATCCAGGTCGGCTTAAGGCCGCCGGGACCCGTAGCAAGCCTTACATGCAACCTGTAAACCTGTTTAATCCCATACATGATCAACAACATACATAAAAATTAAAACTTTTCTTTCATTCAAACACCAAACTCAACCTGTGCATGCACTGAACATAAACATAACCATAACCTTGACCCCTCTGTGGGATCTCATCAATGCCCCGAATGGGTGGCATAACATGTGTTGAGTTGGTTTACATCTACATCATCAAACATCTAAGATCATGTAATAAAAGGGATAACAACATCCATAGGGTCAAGCACAACTTCTAATCCTCAATATCATTATACATAACATGACTATTCAAACTTTACATCATTTTACAATTTATCATGTCCACTTTCTATCTATTACAAGCATGACTTTACTCTTCTTGACTTCTCTGTCTAGCCCGTACCTGCAATCCTGGGGGGATTAGGGAAAAGGGGTGAGCTACAAGAACCCAGTGAGCAGAATAAAAAAACATTTAAACATATGATAACATGAAATGCATCACATCACAACTAATCATATCAAGGATGAACTTGTCACCATTTAGCCCTCTACATATTCCAATCATGCCAGGGGCGTAGTGCAGGCCACACCTGGTCTTTCTCTTATACATAACATAACATACATAATCCATGGTGCCGGGGGCGTAGTGCAGGCCACGTCCGGTCTTTCTCTTACATAATGCCAGGGGCGTAGTGCAGGCCACACCTGGACTTCCATATCATATCATCATGTCATAACATATGAGGGCTAATGGATCATTCAACATTCACCCGCATCAACAACATTTTATGCAATGCAACATATTCGTGTAACTAATGCAATCAACCTATTACATATAAACATGATGCATGAATATGCTTTAAGCATTTGATTTCGTAAGATAAAAAGTTTAATTTAGTTCTACTCACCTCTGGCTAGCTCTGACACTGACAGAAGCAGCTGACTCACTGCTGAGGTCCTCGGTTCCTTGGGTTTGAACCTACACAGGTGGACTCAAATGAGGGACCAACGTACTATAACATGACTCTGAAAACATCCCCCAAAAACCCCCTAAAACACCTTAAAATAATCATACAAAACATGCAAAGGAAGGCTGAACAGGGCAGGTTCGGCGGCACCTTCGGCGGCCGAAAGTCCCAGATAGAGACGAAAGTCTCTTTTCGGGGGCAACTTGGGCAGCCGAAAGGCCTGCCTCCCAGGCAGGTTCGGCGGCCGAAAGTCCTTCGGCTGCCGAACCTGGTTTCTGCCAAAGGGCAGAAACTTGGTTCCCTTTGCACAAAACCTCTCCTTCCCCTTCCAACATGCATATAACTCATTCAACTCATGCAAATATACATACATTGGCTCCTAGGGGCTTCAAACTAACTTAAACCCCAACTACAACACACAACAACAACACATTGCTCAAAAACACAACATAAGCTCATAAACCTAACCATAAGCTAAACATGCATTCTACCTCATAGATCTTACATAAAACTTACTTTAAACATGCAATGAGTTTAAGATCGGCTCTTACCTCTTGAAGATCGAGAGAGAGACATCCTAAACTCGGAGATGGGAGAGATTTGAGTTCTTGAACCTCAAAACTCCAAAACTTGCTCAAAACTTGAAACTCTTCAAACCAAGATGAAAACTTGTGAAAATCGTGAAAGATTTGAAGGAAAAGCTCAAAGATTGGTGAGGAATGGCGGAGAGCTCACCTTGGCCGAAAATGGGGAGAAAAGCTCGCCCATTTCGGCTAAGGGACCCTTTTATAGTGGCTGGCCAGGCCACGTTCGGGGGCCGAACGTGCCTCCGCATGCATGCCATGTTCGGCGGCCGAACTTGAGGTTCGGCGACCGAACCTGGACTTTCCTCACTTATGCCTTCGGGGGCCTAAAGCACACCCGAAATGCATGTATGTTCGGCGGCCAAACTTGAGATTCGGCGGCCGAACCTGGGTTTTCCTCCAAGGTTGTTTTCATGCAAAAACTCATTTCCTTTTTACTTAAAACCATGGAATACATTAAAACATTTTATGAAAACATGTTTCTACCCTACTAGAGGCTTCTGACATCCGAGATTCCACCGGACGGTAGGAATTCCGATACCGGAGTCTAGCCGGGTATTACATTCTCTCCCCCTTAAGAACATTCGTCCCCGAATGTTCCTCAACTAGCACATGCAAGGCATACAACATATAATACACATAAAACACATGAAACATATAAGGAACTAACCTTAGAAAAGATAAGGGTATTGCTGGAGCATGGACTCCCGTGTCTCCCAAGTGCATTCTTCCAAATTGTGGTGGTTCCACAGGACTTTCACCATCGGGATTTCCTTGCGGACCTCCTGGTCTACACTGTACCTGCATACCTGGGGTTAAGGGGAAAGGGGTGAGCTACAAGAGCCCAGTGAGCAGAATAGTAAAGCATTTAAAACACATGCTATCATGAAATGCATCACATCACAACTAATCATATCAAGGATGAACTTTTCACCATTTAGCCCTCTACATAATCCAATCATGCCAGGGGCGTAGTGCAGGCCACACCTGGTCTTTCCCTTATACATAACATAACATACATAATCCATGGTGCCGGGGGCGTAGTGCAGGCCACGTCCGGTCTTTCCCCCTTACATAGTGCCAGGGGCGTAGTGCAGGCCACACCTGGACTTCCATATCATATCATCATGTCATAACATATGAGGGCTAATGGATCATTCAACATTCATCCACATCAACAACATATTATGCAATGCAACATATTCGTGATTTCTAATGCAAACAACCTAAAATATCACATGGCATCTGTGATGCATGAACATGCTCAAAACTGGTTTATTTACTTGAAACATAAAGAGTTATTCTACTCACCTC
This sequence comes from Manihot esculenta, assembly GCF_001659605.2. Taxonomy (NCBI): domain Eukaryota; kingdom Viridiplantae; phylum Streptophyta; class Magnoliopsida; order Malpighiales; family Euphorbiaceae; genus Manihot; species Manihot esculenta. The sequence continues at coordinate 10,785,399 of NC_035164.2, read as the reverse complement.
TGGCTAGCTCTGACACTGACAGAAGCAGCTGACTCACTGCTGAGGTCCTCGGTTCCTCGGGTCCGAACCTACACAGGTGGACTCAAATGAGGGACCAAACAACTAGAACATAACTCTAAAAACATCCCCCAAAAACCCCCCTAAAACATCATGAAACAACCATAGAAGAACATGCAAAGGAGGCCTGGACAGGGCATTTTCGGCGGCAGGTTCGGCGGCCGAAAGTCCCTCCAGAGCCGAAAGTCAGGCAGGTTCGGCAGCACCTTCGGCGGCCGAAACTCCCAAACAGAGACGAAACTCATGCATGTTCGGCGGCACTTTCGGCGGTCGAAACTCCCAGACAGAGACGAAAGTCTCCTTTCGGGGGCAAGCTTCGGCAGCCGAAGGCTGCCTCCACAAGAGGGTTCGGCGGGCGAAAGTCCCTTGGGCTGCCGAACCTGGTTTCTCCCAAAGGGCAGAAACTTGGTTCAAACATGCACAAATGCCTCCAAACTCAAACCATCAAGCATTTAGCTCAACCAAAACATGCATAGAAGCTCCTAGGGGTCTCAAACTACCTTAAACCCCAACTACAACAATCAAACATACATTTACCAGCCACATTGCTCAAAAACTCATCAAAAACCCATAAACTCAACATAAGCTTACTCATGCATTTTCTACCCCATGAACTTGCATAAAACTTGTTTAAAACATAATGTAAGCTAGAGATCGACTCTTACCTCTTGAAGATCGAGAGTAGAGGCGATCTAACTTGGAGTTGGGAGAGATTTAGCTCCTTGGGTCTCCAAGTTCAAAACTTGCTCAAAACTTGAAAATCTTCAAAAGAAAGTAGAAACTTATGAAAATCGTGAAAGATTTGAAGGAAAAGCTCAAAGATTGGTGAGGAACGGCGGAGAGCTCACCTCGGCCGACAATGGGGAGAAAAACTCGCCCGTTTTCGACTAAAGGACCCTTTTATAGTGGCTGGCCAGGCCACATTCGGGGGCCTAAGGCACACCCGAAATGCCTGCATGTTCGGCGGCCGAACTTGAGGTTCGGCGGCCGAACCTGGATTTTCCTCCAAAGTTGTTTTCATGCACCAACTCATTTCCTCTTTACTTAAAATCATGAAAAACATTAAAACATTTCATGAAAACATGTTTCTACCCTACTAGAGGCTTCTGACATCCGAGATTCCACCGGACGGTAGGAATTCCGATACTGGAGTCTAGCCGGGTATTACATTCTCCCCCCCTTAAGAACATTCGTCCCCGAATGTTCCGCAACTAGCACATAGCATGGCATACAACATAGCATACACATAAAACACATGAAACATATAAGGAACTAACCTTAGAAAAGATAAGGGTATTGCTGGAGCATGGACTCCCGTGTCTCCCAAGTGCATTCTTCCATATTGTGGTGGTTCCAAAGGACTTTCACCATCGGGATTTCCTTGTTTCTCAGCTTCCTGATCTGGGTGTCTATGATCCGTACTGGCTGTTCAACATAGGTAAGATCTTCTTGGATCTCCACATCAGGCTCACTAAGAACCTTGCTCGGATCTGACACGAACTTCCTCAACATTGAAACATGGAAAACCGGATGGATTCTTTTCATTGAAGCAGGTAAATCCAGCTTGTACGACACATTCCTAATCTTTTGCAAGACTTCAAAGGGTCCGATGTATCGTGGAGCTAGTTTACCTTTCTTTCCGAACCGAACCACTCCTTTCATTGGAGACACCTTGAGCAATACCAGATCCCCCTCCTGAAACTCTACCTGCCTTCTGTGGATGTCTACATAACTCTTCTGTCTGCTTGCAGCAGTCTTGATTCTCTCTCTGATTATGGGTACTACCCTGCTGGTAATCTCTACTAGCTCAGGCCCTGCCAAGGCCTTTTCTCCAACTTTTTCCCAGCAAACAGGTGATCTGCACTTCCTCCCATACAAAACTTCATATGGAGCCATCCCGATGCTAGCATGATGGCTGTTATTGTAGGCAAACTCCACCAAAGGTAGATGCTGCCTCCAAGAACCGCCAAAGTCCAGCACACACATTCTAAGCATATCCTCTATGGTCTGGATGGTCCTTTCTGATTGTCCGTCCGTCTGTGGATGGAAAACAGTGCTAAAATCCAACCTGGTACCCATGGCATTCTGCAGACTCCGCCAAAACCTGGAGGTGAACTGGGGCCCTCTATCCTACACTATCAAAACAGGAACCCCATGCAGCCTGACGATCTCATCAACATAGACCTGCGCCAACTTGTCCACAGAATAGCCACTCCTGATAGGGATGAAGTGAGCAGATTTGGTGAGTCTGTCCACAATCACCCATATGGAGTCCAATCTGTTGGACGTCGCCGGTAACCCCACTATGAAGTCCATAGCTATATTTTCCCATTTCCACTCTGGAATAGGTAGCGGGTTAAGCATTCCAGCCGACTTCTGATGTTCCAGCTTCACCCTCTGACACACTTCACAGGCTGACACAAACTGTGCCACTTCTTTCTTCATCGCTGGCCACCAATAAACTTTCTTCAAATCTTGATACATCTTGGTGGCTCCGGGGTGAACGCTGTATCTTGCGTTATGAGCCTCCCTCATAATGTCTCCTTTTAGCCCTATGTCATCTGGTACACATAGTCTGCTCCCATAACGGAGGATCCCTTTGCTGTCAAATCTGAACTCACTGTCTTTGCCTGACTGAACAGTCCTGGCAATCTTCACTAACTCTGGGTCCTCATGCTGTTTCTGAGCCACTTGCTCCAGAAATACAGGTGTCACTCTCATCTGGGCCACTAAAGCACCGGTACCAGAAAACTCCAACTGTAGACCTTCATCAATGAGCTTGTAGAACTCCTTCACCACTGGTCTCCTCTTTGTCGTGATGTGGGATAGACTGCCTAGTGACTTCCGGCTTAGGGCGTCTGCCACGACATTCGCCTTACCCGGATGATACTGAATCTTGCAATCATAGTCACTCAGCAACTCTACCCATCTCCTCTGTCTCAAATTCAAATCTCTTTGACTCAGGATGTACTGCAGGCTCTTATGATCTGTAAAGATCTCACATTTTACCCCATAGAGGTAGTGCCTCCACATCTTGAGTGCAAAGATTACTGCTGCCATCTCTAGGTCATGCGTGGGGTAATTTAACTCGTGCTTCTTCAGCTGTCTAGAAGCATAAGCAATCACCCTCTCATTCTGCAGTAGTACACAACCCAGTCCCACACGGGACGCATCACAAAAGACTGTAAAGTCTTCATCACTAGATGGCAGAGCTAACACTGGTGCTGAAGTCAACCTCTTCTTAAGCTCTTCAAAACTCTCTTCGCACTGGTCAGTCCACACAAACTTTTGATTCTTCCTGGTTAGTCTGGTCAGAGGGGCTGCAATCTTTGAGAAGTCCTGAACGAACCTCCTATAGTAACCTGCCAAACCCAAGAAACTTCTAATCTCTGTCACTGAAGTGGGTCTAGGCCAGTTAGCCACAGTTTCTGTCTTTTTGGGGTCCACCTCTATTCCATTTTCTGACACGACATGCCCCAAGAATGAAATGCTCCTCAGCCAGAACTCACACTTAGAGAACTTGGCATACAAGCCATGTTCCCTCAGGGTCTGCAGAACCAACCTCAGATGATGGGTATGCTCCTCTGCATTCCTGGAATACACAAAGATATCATCTATGAAGACAATAACGAAGTGATCCAGGTACTGGCTAAACACTCTGTTCATAAGATCCATGAATGCTGCAGGGGCGTTGGTTAACCCGAACGGCATTACAAGGAACTCAAAATGCCCATATCTGGTCCTGAAAGCCGTCTTTGGCACATCCTCATCTCTGATCCTCAGCTGATGGTACCCCGATCTCATATCTATTTTGGAGAAACAACCCGCTCCTGCTAGCTGGTCAAATAGATCGTCGATCCACGACAATGGGTACTTATTTTTGGTAGTGACTTTGTTCAACTGCCTGTAGTCGATACAAAGTCTAAGGGATCCATCCTTCTTTCTGACAAACAAGACTGGTGCACCCCTAGGTGAGGTGCTCGGTCGGATGAAGCCCTTTTCTACCACCTCTTGCAACTGTTCTTTCAACTCTTTCAACTCAGCTGGAGCCATCCTGTAGGGAGGGATAGAGATCGGTCGGGTTCCAGGCATCAGTTCTATCTCGAACTCTATCTCCCTAGCAGGCGGTAAACCTGGTAGCTCGTCTGGGAAGACGTCTAGAAACTCTCTAACCACTGGCACCGAGGCGAGTTCTCTAACCTGACTGCTAAGCTCTCTCACATGAGCCAAATACCCCTGACATCCCTTCCTAAACAACCTACGAGCCTGAAGAGCTGATATCAGACCTCTAGGTGTACCCCTCCTGTCTCCCCTGAAGACAACCTCTGACCCATCCTGACCTCTGAACCTGACTACCTTGTCCCTGCAGTCCAAGGTAGCACCATGGGTAGATAACCAGTCCATCCCTAGAATGACGACAAAATCTGTCAAGTCTAGAACCACAAGGTCGGCGGACAAGAATCTTCCCTCAACAAACACAAGACTACACTGGCAGACTGACTCTGCCACTGATGGATCACACTTGGGTCCAATGACCCAGAGAGGACACTCTAACTCAGAGATCATCAACCCTAACCTCTGGACGGCTCTCGGTGCAATAAAAGAATGAGATGCACCAGGGTCCATCAAGGCATACACATCTGAACAACCAATGACTAAGTTACCTGCCACCACGGTGTTCGATGCATCTGCCTCCTGCTGTGACATTGTGAAGATCCGAGCTGGAGCTGATGGACCTTCACCTCTGAAACCCGCTGAAGAAGAGGCTGCCCCTCTCCCTCTACCTCTGCCACTGGCCTGAGTCGTGGCTGGAGCTGCTGGCTGCGCTACACTACCTGAAGCTGTTTGCTGGGACTGTGCCATTGGGGCTGCTCTTGGACATTCTCGAGACATATGCCCCTCCTAACCACATCTGTAACAGGCTGCCGTCCCAAACCGACATACTCCCCTGTGTGGCTTACCACACCTTGCACAAACTGCATTATCCGCACCAGAGCTTGAGCCACTCCCTAGTCCCAGACTGGACTTAACCTTGTTCCAGAACTTGTTCTTCTTAGACTTCCTGGGACCTCTGTCCCACTTCTTGCTACCTGAAGTTGCTGCACTCATTGAGGAAGAGCCTGGGTCTTAGAACCAGAAGGCTGTGCCACTGACTGTTTAACTGTCCCCTGAACGATGGCACTAGCCTCTATTTTCCGGGCCATATCCACTATGGCATGGAAGCTCTCCCTATCTGCTGACTGTATCAAGGAGGAATATCTGGAGTGGAGTTTCATGATATACCTCCTTGACCTTTTCTGGTCTGAGTCAAGGTTTTGCCCTGCAAATGGCAACAGCTCCAAGAATCTGTCTGTGAACTCCTCTACACCCATCTCATCAGTCTGCCTCAACTGCTTAAACTCTATCATCTTCAGCTCCCTTGAACTATATGGGAAAGCCCATCCTGCAAACTCGTTTGCAAACTCCTCCCAAGACATGCTATCCACTTTCGGGATCACATAATTCTTGAACCACTCTCGTGCCTTCTTGCACTTAAGTGTGAACCCAGCCATCTGAATGGCTCTACTATCATCAGCCCCAATCTCATCTGTGATTACCTTAACCCTTTCAAGATACACAAACGGGTCATCCCCTTTTTCATACTGGGGAGCACCCAACTTCATGTAGTCGGTCATCTTGACCTTGCTCCCACTGGCTGAGCTAGGTCTAGAAGGTTGAGCAACTGGGGCTGCTGGTTCTGTAGGTGGTGGAGGTGGTGCAACATTTTCTGAGGTAGGGTTTGCTGGATTTGGATACTAAGGTGGGGGTGGATACATTGGATACTGTGGGTATGGTGGATAATAAGGTGGGTATGGCATCTGTGTGGGATAAGGGCTAAAGCTATGGTAATCCGATGTGCCTCCCATCGAATACCCAGGGTTTTGTGAGAAGGGTGGGTAGTAAGGTGGCTGAACAAATCCCGAGGCCTGAGTGCCTCCTTGGGATTCTCCCATTCCTTCTTCTGACATGCTAACTCCCAGACTGCCATCCCTCCTCTGCTCTACATCCATATTGTAATACCCGGCTAGAGTCCGGCACCGGAATTCTTGTCGTCCGGTGGACTCCGGGATGTCGGAATCCGCTAGAGGGTAGGAGATATGCGTTTCTCACGAATGTTGTGTGGTTTCGTGTGTTACAGGTAAATGGAACCACGTTTTGAGTTGAAATGAACCAAGGCAGAGGAGCCAAGTTCGGCCGCCGAAGATAAGTTCGGCCGCCGAAAGTGCCCAATATTCGGCTTCCGAATTCAGGTTCGGCCCCCGAATGTTGCATGGTTTTGCATGCGATTCGGCAGCCGAAGCTGAGTTGCGTAGCCAGCAGGTTTGTATCCCTTAGTCAGCATTTGGACAGGTGTTGGTTCCAACCCCTGTCCAGAAGATTGGCCACGTCTCCCATGACTTATCTGCACCTCTTTACCAGCTCATGCAACGTTTTGGTGTGTGGTTAAGGTGTTTGAAGGTTTTGAAGTTCCAAAGTTCAAGTTTGTGAAAGTTTGAGAGTTTGAGGAGAGTTGGTCCATTTTCCTTAGTTCAGAGTGTTCAGCTTCTTGTTACAGGAGGTAAGTAATGCTCTTGAACCTGTTTATGTGTTTTCTGAAGGTTTTATGGAAGTTAAGGGAGAGAGATGCATGTTTAAGGGAAAAGTAGTGGTTTTGATGATTTATGCCTGTATACATGTTTCAGTGTTATGTTTGATTTGTTGTTTGGGGTTATTAGATAGTTTTGGACCCCTGTGATCATATACTTGAGTATATGTATGTTGAGGAGTTGGCGTATATATGTTTTGAGTGGTTGAAGGGAAGGAGAAGATGGTTTGCCGTTGAAGCTGAGTTCTGGATGAACTCAGGTTCGGCAGCCGAAGGTTCATTCGGCCGCCGAACCTCCTGCATGGTGGCTTGGTTGCCACAGCTTGCCCCTGAGTGTTTTTGTATGTTCGGCTCTGTTTGGGGGATTCGGCCGCCGAAGGTGCCGCCGAAGGTGCTTGAGTTTCGTCTCTAGAGAGGACTTTCGGCCGCCGAACCTGCCGCCGAAAGTGTCCTGTCCAGCTTTCTTTTGCATGCTTTGCATGGATAGTTGAGTGAGTTTAGGGGGATTCTTGGGAACGTGTAAGAGAGTTATTTCTACGCTTGTTTGGTCCCTCATTGAGTCCATCTGTATAGGTACAGACCAGAGGAACCAGAGAGAGCAGCCGTGAGTACTGCTCCAGAGGTTCAGAGCCTGCAGAGTCAGTCAGTCCAGATAGCCAGAGGTGAGTGGAACTAAACATATGACTTTGTAATTGAACCATAAACTGCTTTTAGCATATCTCATGCATCATGTTTATGCCATAGGTTGATTGCATTAGTATTCACGAATATGTTGCATTGCATCGTTATTTGGTGATGTGAGTGAATGCTGAATGATCCAATAGTCTCAGACAGGAAGTCCAGGAGCCTTTGACTACGCCCTGGCAAGTATAGCAAAGTCCAGGAGCCTTTGACTACGCCCTGGCAGGTATAGCAAAGTCCAGGAGCCTTTGACTACGCCCTGGCAATGGTAAGTACAGAGGTATTATATACACATAGACATATATGACAGGAAGACCAGGTGCTCGATTCTACGCCCTGGCACAGAGTTACTGGGACTATGTGGTGACAGGTTTACTCTTGATGTGGCTTGTCTGTGATATGGTGCATTCCATGAGATCATATTTTACTGAGATGTTTTACTGTCTACTCACTGGGCTATAGAGCTCATCCCACTCCCTTAACCCCAGTTTTGCAGGTTCAGTGTACAGTGTACAGGGACAGTCAGCAGAGTACAGGAAAAGTAAAGAGATCTGTAATAGCTTAGAGTGGACATGTAATATGAAAGAGATGTAATAGTTGTTGCTTAACCTAGTGATGTATGTGTTGTACATGATCTGTATATGTATATATGTTTTCTTGTATGTGAAAACCAGGCTTAACAGGTATGAGTTAACCCATCTAGAGCAAGCTCTAGTCAGGGATACAGAGTACAGAGTACATGAGTACAGAGTACAGAGATAGTGCATGCACAGGTTAAGCCTTGGTTCAGAAAAGAGTTTTATTTTCACAGAAAATGTATGATCATGTATGAGGTTTACAGGTACACAGAGAGTATAGCAGGCTTGCTACGGGTTCTGGCGGCCTTAAGCCGACCTGAATCCTAGCGCCGGTAACGGTCCATTTTGGGGTCGTTACAGATTGGTATCAGAGCCCTAGGTTCACATGATCGGACCTATAGAGACAGTGTTGGGCTCAGACAGGTTAGAAGTGGTCAAGCACAATAGGAAATCATGTCCACTAGGATAGGGTCTTGAGTCCTATCTGCTATGCTATGCCATGAGTGTTGCATGTGTATGCTTGATATGTGATGTTTATGTGGTAACGTAGTTATATGTTGTGTTTCCAGAACGTAAAGATGCGAGGAACTCGTCGATCAGCTCGATTGACTGGAGTCCCACCAGAGAATGAGAGACCAGCTGCTCGTCCTCCTGCATTGCCAAGGGCAAGGTCTCAGAGATCTAGCAGGGAAGGTACGTCAATAGACCCTAGAAGGTCTGTCGACGAGAGCAGAAGAGGAACAGCTAGGGGAGGAAGATCAGAGGAAAGGAGGGAAGCTATGGAGATTGATCAGTCTAGAGATGACAGCATGGGTATAGGCAGTTTTGAGGAAGGTATGGGAGAGTCGCAGGGAGGTGCTCAGACCTCAGGTTTTGGCTATCCAGCGTATCCGATGGGAGGTATGTCGGAGTACTCGAGTTTTGTGCCATATCCTCCTTATATGCCTTATATGCCTTATCCTTACTATCCACCATATCCTATGTATCCCTCTTCCCCTACCCATCCAAGTGCAGCACACCTAGAGCCAAATGAACCAGTACTACCACCAGAACCAGTAGCCCCTGTTGTTGACAGACATGAACCTAGCTCATCTGGAGGTAAAGTCCAAATGACGGAGTACTTGAAATTGGATGCTCCTAAATACAACACGGGAGATGATCCATTTGATTACCTCAGAGCAGTTAGGATGATAACCAGTGAATTGGGAGCAGATGATAGGAGAGCCATTGAGATGGCAGGTTTCACATTAAAATGCAAGAAAGCCAGAGAATGGTTTAAGAATTATGTGGAGCCTAGAATGGACAGCATGTCATGGGGAGAGTTCGCCAATGAGTTTGCAGGGTGGGCTTTTCCTGACAGTTCGAGGGAGATGAAAGTAATTGAATTTGAACAGTTGAGACAGACAGATGAGATGAGTGTTGAGGAATTCACAGATAAGTTCCTGGATCTGCTTCAGTACGTGGGTCAAGCCTATGATACTGATCAGAAGAAAGCAAGGAGATATACTATGAGATTGCATCCCAGGTATGCTTCCTTGATTCTTCCAGCAGAAAAGGAGAGTTTCCATACCATAGTAGACGCAGCCAGGAAAATGGAAGCTAGTGCCAATATTCAGAAACAGTCAAAGGCATAGGCTTCGGGTTCTAAAGCCCCCACACCAAGCAGTAAAAGGTGGGATAGAGCAAAAGGAACAAAGAGTAAGTTCTGGAGTAAAGTCAAGTCAGGTCTGGGAATAGGTAGTGGCTCAAGCTCTGGCACAGCTCCAGTCTGCAGACGATGCGGAAAACCACATGGAGGAGTTTGTCGGTTGGGATCTACAGCTTGTTTTCGATGTGGAAAGGAAGGGCATATTGCTCGGGATTGTCCGCAGATGACTTTTGCACCATCCCAGCAGATGAGTTCAGGCAGTGTGGTACAGCCAGTTGTACGGCCAGCAGCTCCAGTCATGCCTCAGACTAGTGGCAGAGGTAGAGGGAGAGGGGCAGCCTCTACTTCAGCAGCAGGTTCCCGAGGTGGAAATTCGGTAGCCCCAGCACGGATTTTCACAGTGACACAGGAGGAGGCTAACACGTCGAACACAGTGGTGTCAGGTAATCTCATCATTGGGTGTTCAGATGTGTATGCTTTGATGGACCCCGGTGCTTCTCATTCCTTTATTGCTTCGAGAGCCATAGAGAGATTGGGTTTGATCAGTTCTGAGTTAGAGTATCCTCTCTGGGTCAGTGGACCTAGATGTGACCCATCAGTGGCAGTGTCAGTCTGTCGTTTCAGTCCAGTGTTTATCGAGGGTAGATACCTTCCAGCTGACCTTGTGGTTCTAGATTTGACAGATTTTGATGTCATTCTAGGGATGGATTGGTTATCTACATATAGTGCTACGTTGGACTGTCGAGAGAAGCTAGTGAGTCTCAGAGACCAGGATGGGTCAGAGTGTGTCTTCAGAGGAGACAGGACAGGTACACCCAGAGGTATGATTTCAGCCCTTCAGGCTCGTCGTTTGCTTAGGAGGGGTTGTCAGGGGTTTCTAGCTCATGTGAGAGAGCTAGACAGTCAGGTGAGGGAACCAGCCACAGTACCAGTAGTCTGAGAGTTTCTCGATGTGTTCCCAGACGATTTGCCAGGACTACCACCTGATAGGGAGATAGGGTTTGAAATTGAATTACTGCCAGGTACTAGACCTATCTCTATTCCTCCCTACAGGATGGCGCCAGCTGAGTTAACAGAGTTGAAAGAACAGTTGCAGGACTTGGTAGATAAGGGTTTCATCCGCCCTAGTACCTCACCTTGGGGTGCTCCAGTGCTCTTTGTCAGAAAGAAGGATGGATCCCTCAGACTTTGTATCGACTACAGACAGTTGAACAAGGTCACTATCAAGAATAGGTATCCCTTACCTCGGATTGATGATCTATTTGACCAGCTAGCTGGAGCAGGTTGTTTCACGAAAATAGATCTGAGATCTGGGTATCATCAGCTGAGAGTCAGAGAGGCAGATGTGCCTAAGACAGCTTTCCGGACCAGATATGGGCATTATGAGTTCTTAGTGATGCCGTTCGGGTTGACTAACGCCCCTGCAGCATTTATGGATCTCATGAATAGGGTATTCAGTGAGTTTCTGGATCACTTTGTCATTGTGTTTATCGATGATATCTTAGTGTATTCCAGAGATGCAGAGGAGCATGCCCAGCATCTGAGGATCGTTTTGCAGACACTGAGAGAGCATGGTTTGTATGCCAAGTTCTCGAAGTGTGAGTTTTGGTTACGGAGCATTGCCTTCTTGGGACATGTGGTATCAGCAGAGGGTATTGAGGTAGACCCCAAGAAGATAGAGGCTGTAGCTAACTGGCCCAGACCCACGACAGTGACTGAGATTAAAAGCTTTCTGGGACTGGCAGGTTACTACAGGAGGTTCGTTCAGAACTTCTCAAAGATAGCAGCTCCTATGACCAAATTGACTCAGAAGAACCAGAAGTTTATCTGGTCAGACCAGTGTGAAGCGAGCTTTGAAGAGCTCAAGAGGAGATTGACCACAGCACCGGTGTTAGCTCTGCCTGTGAGTCATGAGGATTTCACAGTGTTCTGTGATGCATCTCGGGTGGGATTGGGTTGTGTATTGATGCAGAGTGATAGAGTAATAGCTTATGCTTCTAGACAGTTGAAGAAGCACGAGTTGAATTACCCTACCCATGACCTAGAGATGGCAGCAGTTATCTTTGCACTTAAGATGTGGCGGCATTACCTCTACGGGGTTAAATGCGAGATCTTCACCGATCACAAGAGTTTACAGTACATCTTAAGTCAGAGAGAGCTGAATTTGCGGCAGAGAAGGTGGGTCGAATTGCTCAGTGATTATGATTGTAAAATCCAGTATCATCCGGGTAAGGCGAATGTTGTCGCAGACGCCCTAAGCTGGAAGTCACTAGGCAGTTTATCCCATATAGCAGCAGAGCGGAGACCAGTTGTGATGGAGCTTTATACGCTCTTTGACGAGGGATTACAGCTAGAGTTGTCTGGTACAGGTGCGTTGATAGCACAGATGAGAGTGACACCTGTGTTTCTGGAGCAGATAGCTCAGAGACAGCATGAGGATCCTGAGTTGATGAAAATTGCCAGGACTGTTCAGTCAGGCAATAGTGTAGAGTTCAGATTTGACAGCAAAGGGATCCTTCGCTATGGGAGTCGACTTTGTGTACCAGATAGGGGCAATGTGAAGGAAGACATTATGAGGGAAGCTCATAATGCGAGGTATAGTGTTCACCCAGGAGCCACCAAGATGTATCAGGATCTGAAAAGGGTCTATTGGTGGCCAGCCATGAAGAAAGAAGTGGCGCAGTTCGTGACAGCCTGTGAGGTTTGTCAGAGGGTGAAATTAGAGCATCAGAAACCAGCCGGAATGCTTAACCCATTACCGATTCCAGAGTGGAAATGGGAGAACATAGCCATGGATTTTGTAGTAGGTTTACCAGTAGCGTCCAACAGGATAGACTCAATATGGGTGATTGTGGACAGACTCACGAAATCTGCTCATTTTCTTCCAGTACGGAGTAACTATTCTGTGGATAAGTTGGCACAGGTCTATCTGGATGAGATAGTGAGATTACATGGAGTTCCAGTGTCTATAATTTCAGACAGAGGACCTCAGTTTACCTCCCGCTTTTGGCGGAGTCTGCAAAGTGCGATGGGCACGAGATTAGATTTTAGTACTGCTTTCCACCCACAGACTGATGGACAGTCAGAAAGGACCATCCAGACCATAGAGGATATGCTTCGACTATGTGTGTTAGACTTTGGCGGTTCTTGGAGGCAGCATCTACCTTTGGTGGAGTTTGCCTACAATAACAGCCATCATGCGAGCATCGGGATGGCTCCTTATGAAGCTTTGTATGGGAGGAAGTGCAGATCCCCTGTTTGCTGGGAAGAGGTAGGAGAGAAGGCTCTTGCAGGGCCAGAATTAGTAGAACTTACCAGTAGAATGGTGCCCATGATCAGAGAGAGAATCAGAACAGCTCAGAGTAGACAGAAAAGTTATGCAGACGTTCGCAGAAAGCAGTTAGAGTTTCAAGAGGGTAATTGGGTATTGCTGAAAGTGTCTCCAATGAAAGGAGTGGTTCGTTTTGGAAAGAAAGGTAAATTGGCTCCACGGTACATTGGACCCTTTGAGGTGTTGCAGAGGATCGGAAATGTGTCGTATAAGCTGGATTTACCTGCTTCTATGGAGAGAATTCACCCGGTCTTTCATGTTTCTATGCTACGACAGTTTGTGTCAGATCCGAATCAGGGTCTGAGTGAGCCTGAGGTGGAGATTCATACAGATCTCACCTATATAGAGCAGCCAGTGCGGATTTTGGACACGCAGATCAGACAGCTAAGGAACAAGGAGATTTCGATGGTGAAAGTTCTATGGAACCACCATAATCTAGAAGAGTGCACCTGGGAGACGCGGGAGTCTATGCTCCAGCAGTATCCATATTTGTTTTGAGGTTAGTTTTCTCCGTTTCATGTGTTCATTGTGTGTTTTTGGAACCTTCGAGGACGAATGTTCTTAAGGGGGGAAGAATGTAATACCCGGCTAGAGTCCGGCACCGGAATTCTTGTCGTCCGGTGGACTCCGGGATGTCGGAATCCGCTAGAGGGTAGGAGATATGCGTTTCTCACGAATGTTGTGTGGTTTCGTGTGTTACAGGTAAATGGAACCACGTTTTGAGTTGAAATGAACCAAGGCAGAGGAGCCAAGTTCGGCCGCCGAAGATAAGTTCGGCCGCCGAAAGTGCCCAATATTCGGCTTCCGAATTCAGGTTCGGCCCCCGAATGTTGCATGGTTTTGCATGCGATTCGGCAGCCGAAGCTGAGTTGCGTAGCCAGCAGGTTTGTATCCCTTAGTCAGCATTTGGACAGGTGTTGGTTCCAACCCCTGTCCAGAAGATTGGCCACGTCTCCCATGACTTATCTGCACCTCTTTACCAGCTCATGCAACGTTTTGGTGTGTGGTTAAGGTGTTTGAAGGTTTTGAAGTTCCAAAGTTCAAGTTTGTGAAAGTTTGAGAGTTTGAGGAGAGTTGGTCCGTTTTCCTTAGTTCAGAGTGTTCAGCTTCTTGTTACAGGAGGTAAGTAATGCTCTTGAACCTGTTTATGTGTTTTCTGAAGGTTTTATGGAAGTTAAGGGAGAGAGATGCATGTTTAAGGGAAAAGTAGTGGTTTTGATGATTTATGCCTGTATACATGTTTCAGTGTTATGTTTGATTTGTTGTTTGGGGTTATTAGATAGTTTTGGACCCCTGTGATCATATACTTGAGTATATGTATGTTGAGGAGTTGGCGTATATATGTTTTGAGTGGTTGAAGGGAAGGAGAAGATGGTTTGCCGTTGAAGCTGAGTTCTGGATGAACTCAGGTTCGGCAGCCGAAGGTTCATTCGGCCGCCGAACCTCCTGCATGGTGGCTTGGTTGCCACAGCTTGCCCCTGAGTGTTTTTGTATGTTCGGCTCTGTTTGGGGGATTCGGCCGCCGAAGGTGCCGCCGAAGGTGCTTGAGTTTCGTCTCTGGAGAGGACTTTCGGCCGCCGAACCTGCCGCCGAAAGTGTCCTGTCCAGCTTTCTTTTGCATGCTTTGCATGGATAGTTGAGTGAGTTTAGGGGGATTCTTGGGAACGTGTAAGAGAGTTATTTCTACGCTTGTTTGGTCCCTCATTGAGTCCATCTGTATAGGTACAGACCAGAGGAACCAGAAAGAGCAGCCGTGAGTACTGCTCCAGAGGTTCAGAGCCTGCAGAGTCAGTCAGTCCAGATAGCCAGAGGTGAGTGGAACTAAACATATGACTTTGTAATTGAACCATAAACTGCTTTTAGCATATCTCATGCATCATGTTTATGCCATAGGTTGATTGCATTAGTATTCACAAATATGTTGCATTGCATCGTTATTTGGTGATGTGAGTGAATGCTGAATGATCCAATAGTCTCAGACAGGAAGTCCAGGAGCCTTTGACTACGCCCTGGCAAGTATAGCAAAGTCCAGGAGCCTTTGACTACGCCCTGGCAGGTATAGCAAAGTCCAGGAGCCTTTGACTACGCCCTGGAAATGGTAAGTACAGAGGTATTATATACACATAGACATATATGACAGGAAGACCAGGTGCTCGATTCTACGCCCTGGCACAGAGTTACTGGGACTATGTGGTGACAGGTTTACTCTTGATGTGGCTTGTCTGTGATATGGTGCATTCCATGAGATCATATTTTACTGAGATGTTTTACTGTCTACTCACTGGGCTATAGAGCTCATCCCACTCCCTTAACCCCAGTTTTGCAGGTTCAGTGTACAGTGTACAGGGACAGTCAGCAGAGTACAGGAAAAGTAAAGAGATCTGTAATAGCTTAGAGTGGACATGTAATATGAAAGAGATGTAATAGTTGTTGCTTAACCTAGTGATGTATGTGTTGTACATGATCTGTATATGTATATATGTTTTCTTGTATGTGAAAACCAGGCTTAACAGGTATGAGTTAACCCATCTAGAGCAAGCTCTAGTCAGGGATACAGAGTACAGAGTACATGAGTACAGAGTACAGAGATAGTGCATGCACAGGTTAAGCCTTGGTTCAGAAAAGAGTTTTATTTTCACAGAAAATGTATGATCATGTATGAGGTTTACAGGTACACAGAGAGTATAGCAGGCTTGCTACGGGTTCTGACGGCCTTAAGCCGACCTGAATCCTAGCGCCGGTAACGGTCCATTTTGGGGTCGTTACACATATCATCCCCCATGTCCTCTGACGCTCCTCCCTGAACTATTCCTCTGACTGATCTGCTTCTACCCAGATCCAAAGACCTTCTATGGTCTCTTACTGCTCTTTCCCTGTTAGACCTACTAGACATTGCCCTAGGCAATGCTGGAGGACGGGCGCTCGTGCCCTCATCCTCAGGTGGTACTCCAGTCAATCTTGCCGATCGACGAGTTCCTCTCATCCTGTTTTCTGAAAAACAGTACACATCACATAAACATTAGCATCCTATGGTTCATGTGGGCACACATGAACCCGCATCACATACATATCATTCATATCATAGCATTAATGCACATGTATATAATCATGGCATTTCACATCATCATACAAGACAGGACTCTACATCCTATCCTAGTGGACATGACCTTCCTATTGTGCTTGACCTTCTATAACATCTATGAGCCCGACACTCTAGGTTCGACCATATGAACCTAGGGCTCTGATACCATTCTGTAACGACCCGAAAATCGGACCGCTACCGGCGCTAGGATCCAGATCGGCTTAAGGCCGCCGAGACCCGTAGCAAGCTTGACATGTAACCTGTAAACCTGTTTAATCCCATACATGATCAACAACATACATAAAAATTAAAACTTTTCTTTCATTCAAACACCAAACTCAACCTGTGCATGCAACATCGACCCCTCTGTGGGATCTCAACAATGCCCCAATTGGGCAAATACAACATGTGTTGAGTTGGTTTACATAAACATCATAAAAGATCTAGGATCATGCATTAAAAGGGATACAATACACATAGGTCAAGCACAACCTCTAATCCTCATTATCATTACATTACATAACTATTCATCACTTTACATTTTATCATGTCCACATTCTATCTATTACATAAAAACGACTTCAATACTCTTGCGGACCTCCTGGTCTACCCTGTACCTGCATACCTGGGGTTAAGGGGAAAGGGGTGAGCTACAAGAGCCCAGTGAGCAGAATAGTAAAGCATTTAAAACACATGCTATCATGAAATGCATCACATCACAACTAATCATATCAAGGATGAACTTGTCACCATTTAGCCCTCTACATAATCCAATCATGCCAGGGGCGTAGTGCAGGCCACACCTGGTCTTTCCCTTATACATAACATAACATACATAATCCATAGTGCCGGGGGCGTAGTGCAGGCCACGTCCGGTCTTTCCCTTACATAGTGCCAGGGGCGTAGTGCAGGCTACACCTGGACTTCCATATCATATCATCATGTCATAACATATGAGGGCTAATGGATCATTCAACATTCATCCACATCAACAACATATTATGCAATGCAACATATTCGTGATTTCTAATGTAAACAACCTAAAATATCACATGGCATCCGTGATGCATGAACATGCTCAAAACTGGTTTATTTACTTGAAACATAAAGAGTTATTCTACTCACCTCTGGCTAGCTCTGACACTGACAGAAGTAGCTGACTCACTGCTGAGGTCCTCGGTTCCTCGGGTCCGAACCTACACAGGTGGACTCAAATGAGGGACCAAACAACTAGAACATAACTCTAAAAACATCCCCCAAAAACCCCCCTAAAACATCATGAAACAAGCATAGAAGAACATGCAAAGGAGGCCTGGACAGGGCACTTTCGGCGGCAGGTTCGACGGCCGAAAGTCCCTCCAGAGCCAAAAGTCAGGCAGGTTCGGCAGCACCTTCGGCGGCCGAAACTCCCAGACAGAGACGAAACTCATGCATGTTCGGCGGCACTTTCGGCGGCCGAAACTCCCAGACAGAGACGAAAGTCTCCTTTCGGGGGCAAGTTTCGGCAGCCGAAGGCTGCCTCCACAAGAGGGTTCGGCGGCCGAAAGTCCCTTCGGCTGCCGAACCTGGTTTCTCCCAAAGGGCAGAAACTTGGTTCAAACATGCACAAATGCCTCCAAACTCAAACCATCAAGCATTTAGCTCAACCAAAACATGCATACAAGCTCCTAGGGGTCTCAAACTACCTTAAACCCCAACTACAACAATCAAACATACATTTACCAGCCACATTGCTCAAAAACTCATCAAAAACCCATAAACTCAACATAAGCTTACTCATGCATTTTCTACCCCATGAACTTGCATAAAACTTGTTTCAAACATAATGTAAGCTAGAGATCGACTCTTACCTCTTGAAGATCGAGAGTAGAGGCGATCTAACTTGGAGTTGGGAGAGATTTAGCTCCTTGGGTCTCCAAGTTCAAAACTTGCTCAAAACTTGAAAATCTTCAAAAGAAAGTAGAAACTTGTGAAAATCGTGAAAGATTTGAAGGAAAAGCTCAAAGATTGGTGAGGAACGGCAGAGAGCTCACCTCGTCCGACAATAGGGAGAAAAACTCGCCCATTTTCGGCTAAGGGACCCTTTTATAGTGGCTGGCCAGGCCACGTTCGGGGGACGAACGTGCCTCTGCATGCATGCCATGTTCGGCGGCCGAACTTGAGATTCGGCGGCCGAACCTGGACTTTCCTCACTTATGCCTTTGGGGGCCTAAGGCACACCCGAAATGCCTGCATGTTCGGCGGCCGAACTTGAGGTTCGGCGGCCGAACCTGGGTTTTCCTCCAAAGTTGTTTTCATGCACAAACTCATTTCCTCTTTACTTAAAATCATGAAAAACATTAAAACATTTTATGAAAACATGTTTCTACCCTACTAGAGGCTTCCAACATCCGAGATTCCACCGGACGGTAGGAATTCCGATACCGGAGTCTAGCCGGGTATTACACCACCTCTATTCCATTTTCTGACACTACATGCCCCAAGAATGAAATGCTCCTCAGCCAGATCTCACACTTAGAGAACTTGGCATACAAGCCATGTTCCCTCAAGGTCTACAGAACCAACCTCAGATGATGGGCATGCTCCTCTGCATTCCTGGAATACACCAAGATATCATCTATGAAGACAATAACAAAGTGATCCAGGTATTGACTAAACACTCTGTTAATGAGATCCATGAATGCTGCAGGGGCGTTGGTTAACCCGAACGGCATTACAAGAAACTCAAAATGCCCATATCTGGTCCTGAAATCTGTCTTTGGCACATCTTCTTCTCTGATCCTCGGCGGACAAGCATCTTCCCTCAACAAACACAGGACTACACTGGCAGACTGACTCTGCCACTGATGGATCACACTTGGGTCCACTGACCCAGAGAGGACACTCTAACCCAGAGATCATCAACCCCAACCTCTCAACGGCTCTCGGAGCAATAAAAGAATGAGATGCACTAGGGTCCATCAAGGCATACACATCTGAACAACCAATGACTAAGTTACCTGCCACCACGGTGTTAGATGCATCTACCTCCTGCTGTGTCATCGTGAAGATCCGTGCTGGAGCTGATGGACCTTCACCTCTGAAACCCGCTGAAGAAGAGGTTGCCCCTCTCCCTCTACCTCTGCCACTGGCCTGAGTCGTGGCTGGAGTTGCTGGCTGCGCTACACTACCTGAAGCTGTCTGCTGGGACTGTGCCATCGGGGCTGCTCTTGGACATTCTCGAGACATATGCCCCTCCTGACCACATCTATAACAGGCTGTCGTCCCAAACCGACATACTCCCCTGTGTGGCTTACCACACCTTGCACAAACTGCATTATCCTCACCAGAGCTTGAGTCACCTCCAAATCCCAGATTGGACTTAATCTTGTTCTAGAACTTGTTCTTCTTCGACTTCCTAGGGCCTCTGTCCCACTTTTTACTACCTAAAGCTGCTGCACTTAGAGAAGAAGAGCCTGGGGTCTTAGAACCAGAAGGCTATGCCACCGATTGCTTGACTTTCCCCTCGATGATAGCACTAGCCTCCATCCTCCTAGCCATATCCACAATGGCATGGAAGCTCTCCCTATCTGCGGATTGGATCAAGGAGGAATACCTGGAGTGAAGTTTCATGATATACCTCCTTGACTTCTTCTGGTCTGTGTCAAGAGTTTGCCCTGCAAACGGCAACAGCTCCAAGAATCTGTCGGTGTACTCCTCTACACTCATTTCCTCTGTCTGCCTTAACTGTTCAAACTCAATCATCTTCAATTCTCTTGAACTGTCAGGAAAAGCCCATCCTGCAAATTCATTTGCAAACTCCTCCCACGATAGGCTGTCCAACCTCGGGCTCACATAGTTCTTAAACCACTCACGGGCCTTTTTGCATTTAAGTGTGAACCCAGCCATCTGAATGGCTCTACTGTCATCCGCCCCTATCTCATCTGTAATTGTTTTGACCCTTTCAAGGTACACAAACGGGTCATCACCGGTTTCAAACTGGGGAGCACCCAGCTTCATGTAGTCGGTCATCTTGACCTTGCTCCCACCAGATGAGCTAGGCTTAGGCATATGGGTTGCTGGTACTGTGGGTTCTGCTGATGGTGGAGGAGGTGCAACATTTTCTGAGGTAGGGTTTGCTAGATTTGGATAGTAAGGTGGGGGTGGATACATTGGGTATTGTGAATATGGTGGGTAGTAGGGTGGGTATGGCATCTGTGTGGGATAAGGGGTGAAGCTAGGGTAATCCGACGTACCTCCCATCGAATACCCGGGATTTTGTGAGAAGTGTGGGTAGTGGGGTGGCTGAACAAATCCCGAGGCCTGAGTGCCTCCTTGGGACTCTCCCATTCCCTCTTCTGACATGCTAACTCCCAGACTGCCATCCCTCCTCTGCTCTACATCCATATCATCCCCCATGTCCTCTGACATTCCTCCCTAAACTGTTCCCCTCACTGATCTGCTTCTACCCAGATCCAGAGACCTTCTAGGGTCTCTTACTGCTCTTTCTCTGTTAGACCTACTAGACATTGCCCTAGGCAATGTAGGAGGACGGGCGCTCATGCCCTCATCCTCAGGTGGCACTCCAGTCAATCGTGCAGATCGACGAGTTCTTCTCATCCTGTTTTCTTAAAAACAGCACAAAGCACATAAACATCAGCATCAAATGGTTCATGTGTCAACACATGAACCCGCATCACATACATCACATAACAATCATAACATTAATGCACATGCATATTATCATGGCATTTCACATCATTATACAAGACAGGACTCCACATCCTATCCTAGTGGACATGATCTTTCCTATTGTGCTTGACCTTCTATAACATCTATGAGCCCGACACTCTAGGTCCGACCATATGAACCTAGGGCTCTGATACCATTTTGTAACGACCCGAAAATCGGACCGTTACCGGCGCTAGGATCCAGGTCGGCTTAAGGTCGCCGGGACCCATAGCAAGCCTGACATGCAACCTGTAAACCTGTTTAATCCCATACATGATCAACAACATACATAAAAATTAAAACTTTTCTTTCATTCAAACACCAAACTCAACCTGTGCATGCACTGAACATAAACATAACCATAACCTTGACCCCTCTGTGGGATCTCATCAATGCCCCCAATGGGTGGCATAACATGTGTTGAGTTGGTTTACATCTACATCATCAAACATCTAAGATCATGTAATAAAAGGGATAACAACATCCATAGGGTCAAGCACAACTTCTAATCCTCAATATCATTATACATAACATGACTATTCAAACTTTACATCATTTTACAATTTATCATGTCCACTTTTTATCTATTACAAGCATGACTTTACTCTTCTTGACTTCTCTGTCTAGCCCGTACCTGCAATCCTGGGGGATTAGGGAAAAGGGGTGAGCTACAAGAGTCCAGTGAGCAGAATAATAAAACATTTAAACATATGATAACATGAAATGCATCACATCACAACTAATCATATCAAGGATGAACTTGTCACCATTTAGCCCTCTACATATTCCAATCATGCCAGGGGCGTAGTGCAGGCCACACCTGGTCTTTCTCTTATACATAACATAACATACATAATCCATGGTGTCGGGGGCGTAGTGCAGGCCACGCCCGGTCTTTCTCTTACATAATGCCAGGGGCGTAGTGCAGGCCACACCTGGACTTCCATATCATATCATCATGTCATAACATATGAGGGCTAACGGATCATTCAACATTCATCCGCATCAACAACATTTTATGCAATGCAACATATTCGTGTAACTAATGCAATCAACCTATTACATATAAACATGATGCATGAATATGCTTTAATCATTTGATTTCGTAAGATAAAAAGTTTAATTTAGTTCTACTCACCTCTAGCTAGCTCTGACACTGACAGAAGCAGCTGACTCACTGCTGAGGTCCTCGGTTCCTCGGGTCCAAACCTACACAGGTGGACTCAAATGAGGGACCAACATACTATAACATGACTCTGAAAACATCCCCCAAAAACCCCCTAAAACACCTTAAAATAATCATGCAAAACATGCAAAGGAAGGCTGAACAGGGCAGGTTCGACGGCACCTTCAGCGGCCGAAAGTCCCTCCAGAGCCGAAACCCAGGCAGGTTCGGCGGCACCTTCGGCGGCCGAAAGTCCCAGACAGAGACAAAAGTCTCTTTTCGGGGGCAACTTCGGTAGCCGAAAGGCCTGCCTCCCAGGCAGGTTCGGCGGCCGAAAGTCCTTCGGCTGCCGAACCTGGTTTTTGCCAAAGGGCAGAAACTTGGTTCCCTTTGCACAAAACCTCTCCTTCCCCTTCCAACATGCATATAACTCATTCAACTCATGCAAATATACATACATTGGCTCCTAGGGGCTTCAAACTAACTTAAACCCCAACTACAACACACAACAACAACACATTGCTCAAAAACACAACATAAGCTCATAAACCTAACCATAAGCTAAACATGCATTCTACCTCATAGATCTTACATAAAACTTACTTTAAACATGCAATGAGTTTAAGATCGGCTCTTACCTCTTGAAGATCGAGAGAGGGACGACCTAAACTCGGAGATGGGAGAGATTTGAGTTCTTGAACCTCAAAGCTCCAAAACTTGCTCAAAACTTGAAAATCTTCAAAACAAGATGAAAACTTGTGAAAATCGTGAAAGATTTGGAGGAAAAGCTCAAAGATTGGTGAGGAACGGTGGAGAGCTCACCTTGGCCGAAAATGGGGAGAAAAGCTCGCCAATTTCGGCTAAGGGACCCTTTTATAGTGGCTGGCCAGGCCACGTTCGGGGGCCGAACGTGCCTCCGCATGCATGCCATGTTCGGCGGCCGAACCTAGACTTTCCTCAATTATGCCTTCGGGGGCCTAAAGCACACCCGAAATGCATGCATGTTCGGTGGCCGAACTTGAGATTCGGCGGCCGAACCTGGGTTTTCCTCCAAGGTTGTTTTCATGCAAAAACTCATTTCCTTTTTACTTAAAACCATGGAATACATTAAAACATTTTATGAAAACATGTTTCTACCCTACTAGAAGCTTCCGACATCCGAGATTCCACCGGACGGTAGGAATTCCGATACCGGAGTCTAGCCGGGTATTACACCTAGGGGCTTCAAACTATCTTAAACCCCAACTACAACACATCAAGCAACCACAAACATCATACATTGCTCAAAACTTAACATAACCCATAAAATCAACCAAAACCTAAACATGCATTTCTACCCCATAGATCAACTTAAAACTTGTTTAAAACATACAGTGAGCTCAAGATCGGCCCTTACCTCTTGAAGATCGAGAGGAAAACGACCCAAGCTCGGAGATGGGAGAGATTGAGTTTCTTGAACTTCAAAAGCTCCAAAACTTGCTTTATACTCGAAAATCTTCAAAACAAAGTGAAAACTTGTGAAAATCGTGAAAGGTTTGAAGGAAGAAACTCAAGATCGGTGAGGGATGGCGGAGAGCTCACCTTGGCCGAAAAATGGAGAGAAAAGCTCGCCCGTTTTCGGCTAAGGGACCCCTTTATAGGTGGCTGGCCAGGCCACATTCGGGAGCCGAACGTGCCCCCGCATGCATGCCATGTTCGGCTGCCGATCATAAGGTTCAGCGGCCGAACCTGGACTTCCCTCACTCATGGTTTCGGGGGCCTAAGGCACACCCGAAGCGCATGCATGTTCGGCGGCCGAACCTGGGTCTTCCTCCAAGATTATTTTCATGCAAAAACTCATTTCTTACTTGATTAAAACCATAAAATACATTAAAACATTTTATGAAAATATGACTTTACCCTTCTAGAGGTTTCCGACATCCGAGATCCCACCGGACGGTAGGGATTCCGATACCGGAGTCTAGCCGGGTATTACATTCTCCCCCCCTTAAGAATATTCGTCCCCGAATGTTCACCAATAAACATGGCATGGCATAAAACATAAACATACATAGCATACAACATACACATTAACATAAAACACATAACACTTACTTCAAAAGAGATGAGGATATTGCTGGAGCATGGACTCCCGTGTCTCCCAGGTACACTCCTCAATGTTGTGGTGATTCCAAAGGACTTTCACCAACGGGATTTCCTTGTTTCTCAACTTTCTGATCTGGGTGTCTAAGATCCGTACTGGCTGTTCAACATAGGTGAGATCTTCTTGGATCTCCACATCAGGCTCACTAAGAACCTTGCTCGGATCTGACACGAACTTTCTCAACATCGAAACATGGAAAACCGGATGGATTCTCTCCATTGAAGCAGGCAAGTCCAGCTTGTACGATACATTCCCAATCTTTTGCAAGACTTCAAAGGGTCCAATGTACCGTGGAGCCAGCTTACCTTTCTTCCCGAACCGAATCACCCCTTTCATTGGAGATACCTTAAGCAATACCAAATCCCCCTCCTGAAACTCTACTTGTCTTCTGCGGACATCTGCATAACTCTTCTGTCTGCTCGAAGCAGTCTTGATCCTTTCTCTGATTATGGGTACCACCCTGCTGGTGATCTCTACTAGCTTAGGCCCTGCCAAGGCTTTTTCCCCAACTTCTTTCCAGCATACAGGTGACCTGCACTTCCTTCCATACAAAGCTTCATATGGGGCCATCCCTATGCTAGCATGATGGCTGTTATTGTAGGCAAACTCCACCAAGGGTAGATGCTACCTCCAAGAACCGCCAAAGTCTAGCACACACATTCTGAGCATATCCTCTATTGTCTGGATGGTCCTCTCTGACTGTCCGTCCGTTTGTGGATGGAAAGCAGTGCTAAAATCCAACCTGGTACCCATAGCGTTCTGCAGACTCCGCCAAAACCTGGAGGTGAACTGGGGCCCTCTATCAGATACTATAGAAACAGGGAACCCATGCAGCCTGACGATCTCATCAACATACACCTGCGCCAACTTGTCCACAGAATAGCCACTCCTGACAGGGATGAAGTGAGCAGATTTGGTGAGTCTGTCCACAATCACCCATATGGAGTCCAATCTATTGGACGTCGCCGGTAACCCCACTACGAAGTCCATAGCTATATTCTCCTATTTCCACTCTGGAATAGGTAGCGGGTTAAGCATTCCAGCCGGCTTCTGATGTTCCAGCTTCACCCTTTGACACACTTCGCAGGCTGACACGAACTGTGCCACTTCTCTCTTCATAGCTGGCCACCAATAGACCTTCTTCAGATCTTGATACATCTTGGTGGCTCCAGGGTGAACGTTGTATCTGGCATTATGAGCTTCTCTCATAATGTCTCCTTTTAGCCCTACGTCATCTGGTACACATAGTCGGCTCCCATAGCGGAGGATCCCCATGCTGTCGAATCTGTACTCACTATCTTTGCCTGACTGAACAGTCCTGGCAATCTTCACTAACTTTAGTTCCTCATGCTATTTCTGAGCCACCTGCTCCAGAAACACGGGTGCCACTCTCATCTGAGCAATCAAAGCACCTGTACCAGACAACTCCAACTGCAAACCTTCATTCATGAGCTCGAAGAACTCCCTCACTACTGGCCTCCTCTCTGCTGAAATATGGGACAAACTGCCAAGTGATTTCCGTCTTAAGGCGTCCGCCACAACATTCGCCTTACCCGGATGGTACTGAATCTTGCAATCGTAATCACTGAGCAGTTCTACCCATCTTCTCTGCCTCAAATTCAAATCTCTCTAACTCAGGATGTACTGCAGGCTCTTATGATCTGTAAAGATCTCGCATTTAACCCCATAGAGGTAGTGCTTCCACATCTTGAGTGCAAAGATTACTGCTGCCATCTCTAGGTCATGCGTAGGGTAATTCAACTCGTGCTTCTTTAGCTGCCTAGAAGCATAAGCGATCACCCTTTCATTCTGCATTAGCACACAACCCAGTCCCACGCGAGACGCATCACAGTAAACCGAGAAGTCTTCATTACTAGATGGCAGAGCTAACACTGGTGCTGAAGTCAACCTCTTCTTGAGCTCCTCAAAGCTCTCTTCGCACTGGTCGGTCCACACAAACCTCTGGTTCTTCTTAGTTAGTCTGGTCATGGGAGCTGCAATTTTAGAGAAGTCTTGAACGAACCTCCTGTAGTAACCTGCTAAACCCAAGAAGCTCTTGATCTCTGTCACTGTAGTGGGTCTAGGCCAGTTTGCTACAGCTTCCACTTTCTTGGGGTCTATCTCGATTCCATTTTCTGACACCACATGCCCCAAGAATGAAATGCTCCTCAGCCAGAACTCACATTTGGAGAACTTGTCATACAAGCCATGTTCCCTCAAGGTCTGCAAAACCAACCTCAGATGATGGGCATGCTCTTCTACATTCCTGGAATACACTAAGATATCATCTATGAAGACAATAACAAAGTGATCCAGGTACTGGCTAAACACTCTGTTCATGAGATCCATGAATGCTGCAGGGGCGTTGGTCAACCCGAACGGCATTACAAGGAACTCATAATGCCCATATATGGTCCTGAAGGCTGTCTTCGGCACATCCTCTTCCCTTATCCTCAACTGATGGTACCCTGATCTCATATCTATCTTGGAGAAACAACCCGCTCCTGCTAGCTGGTCGAATAGATCGTCGATCCTTGGCAATGGGTACTTATTCTTGGTAGTGACCTTGTTCAACTGCCTGTAGTCGATACAAAGTCTGAGGGATCCATCCTTCTTTTTCACAAATAGCACTGGAGCACCCTAAGGTGAGGTACTCGGTCGGATGAAGCCTCTATCTACCAACTCTTGCAACTGCTCCTTAAGCTCTTTCAATTCCGCTGGTGCCATCCTGTAGGGAGGGATAGAGATCGGTCTAGTTCCAGGCATCAACTTAATTTCAAACTCTATCTCCCTAGCAGGTGGTAAACCTGGCAGCTCGTCTGGGAAGACATCTAAGAATTCTCTGACTACTGGCACTGAGGCGGGCTCCCTGACCTGACTATCGATCTCTCTCACATGTGCTAGAAAACCCTGACAACCCCTCCTGAGTAGCCTACGAGCCTGTAGGGCTGATATCAAACCTCTAGGTGTACTCCCCCTGTCTCCTCTGAAGACAACCTCTGACCCATCCTGACATCTGAACTTGACTACCTTGTCTCTGCAGTCCAAGGTAGCACCATGGGTAGATAGCCAATCCATCCCTAGAATGACGTCAAAATCTGTCAAATCTAGAACCACAAGGTCGGCTGAAAGGCATCTTCCCTCTATGAAAACTAGACTAAACTGGCAGACTGACTCTGCCACTGACGGGTCACACTTGGGTCCACTGACCCAGAGGGGACACTCTAACCCAGAGACCATCAAATCCAACCTCTCTACTGCTCTCGGAGCCACAAAAGAATGAGATGCTCCAGGGTCCATTAATGCATACACATCAGAACAGCCAATGATGAGATTACCTGCCACCACGGTGTTAGATGTGTTCGCCTCCTGCTGTGTCATGGTGAAGATCCGTGCTGGAGCTGATGGACCTTCACCCCGGGAACCTGAAGAAGATGTTGCTCCTCTCCCTCTGCCTCTGCCACTTGCCTGAGTCATGGCTGGAGCTACTGGTTGGGCTGCACTACCAAAACCCGTCTGCTGAGACTGTACCCCTGAAACTGCTCTAGGACACTCCCGAGCCATGTGTCCCTCTTGTCCACATCTGAAACATGTGTTCGTCCTAGCCCGGCAGATTCCTTTGTGTGGTCTACCACACTTCATACAGACATGACCGCCCGAACCAGAACTTGAGCCACCTCCCATTCCCAGACTAGATTTTATCTTGTTCCAGAACTTGCTCTTTTTGGACTTGGATCTGTCCCACTTTGCACTGCTCGGTGTCTTAGAAGCTGAAGACTGATCCACTGACTGTTTAACCCTTCCCTCTATGATTGCGCTAGCCTCCATTTTCTGGGCCATATCCACTATGGCATGGAAGCTCTCCCTTTCTGCTGACTGAATTAAGGAGGAATACCTGGAGTCAAGCTTCATGATATACCTCCTTGCCTTCTTCTGATCTATGTCTAAGGTTTGCCCTGCAAACGGAAGCAGCTCCAAAAACTTGTCTGTGAGTTCCTCCACACTCATCCCATTGGTTTGCCTCAACTGTTCAAACTCAATCATTTTCAATTTCCTGGAGCTATCAAGGAAAGCCCATCCAGCAAACTCGTTTGCAAACTCCTCCCAGGTCATGCTGTCCACCCTCGGGTTCACATAATTTTTGAACCACTCACGAGCCTTCTTGCATTTGAGTGTGAACCCAGCCATCTGAATGGCTCTGCTATCGTCCGTTCCTATCTCATCTGTAATCATTTTGACCCTTCCAAGGCACTCAAACGGGTCATCCCCTTTGTCATACTGAGGAGCACCAAGCTTCATGTAGTCGGTCATCTTCACCTTGCTCCCTCCAGATGAGCTAGGTTTAGGTATGTGGGTTTCTGGAACTGTGGGCTCTGCTGGGGGTGGAGGAGGTACAGCATTCCCTGAGGTAGGGTCTGCTGGATTTGGATGGTAGGGAGGGGGTGGATACATAGGGTACTGTGAGTATGGTGGGTAGTAAGGTGGGTATGGCATCTGAGAGTGATAAGGGTTATAGCTGGGGTAATCCAATGTACCTCCCATCGAATACCCGGGGTTTTGAGAAAAGGGTGGGTAGTAAGGTGGCTGAACAAATCCCGAGGCCTGAGTGCCTCCTTGGGACTCTCCCATTCCCTCTTCCGACATACTTACTCAGAGACTGCCATCCCTCCTCTGGTCCACATCCATCTGATCCTCCATATCCTTTGACATCCCACCTTAAACTGATCCCCTCACTGATCTACTTCTGCTCATATCCAAAGACCTTCTAGGGTCTCTTACTGCTCTTTCCCTGCTAGACCTGCTAGACATTGCCCTTGGCAATGCAGGGGGACGGGCACTCATGCCCTCATCCTCAGGTGGTACTCCAGTCAATCGTTCAGATCGACGAGTTCCCCTCATCCTGTTTTCTGAAAAACAGTACACATCACATAAACATTAGCATCATATAGTTCATGTGAGAACACATGAACCCGCATCACATACATAGCATACATAACATATCATTAATGCTCATGCATATAATCATGGCATTTCACATCATCATCAAAAGACAGGACTACTCATCCTATCCTAGTGGACATGATCTTTCCTATTGTGCTTGACCTTCTATAACCTCTATGAGCCTGACACTCTAGGTCTGACCATATGAACCTAGGGCTCTGATACCAATCTGTAACAGCCCGGAAATCGGACCGCTACCGGCGCTAGGATCCAGATCGGCTTAAGGCCGCCGGGACCCGTAGCAAGCCTAACATACATCCTGTGAACTTGTTTAATCTCATACATGATCAACAACATACATAAAAATTAAAACTTTTCTTTTCATTCATGAACCAAACTCAACCTGTGCATGCATTAACATAGACATTAACATTAACCCCACCATGGAGTCCTCATCAATGCTCCAATGGGGTGCCATAACCATGCATTAAGTTTGGTAAAACATATACATCAATAAAAGATCATGCATTCATAAAGGGATTACACAGCTAGGGTCAAGCATACTTCTAAACCTCAATACCGTCATTACATTACATAACTCATCATTACATTACAACATCCATCATGTCCACTACTAGCTATTACATAACCAAAACTTTACTCTATCTGATCTCCTGCTCTATCCTGTACCTGCAGACCTGGGGGTTAAGGGAACGGGGTGAGCTAAAAAGCCCAGTGAGCAGAACCATAAAACATTTTAATTATTCATGCTTTCATGGAATGCATCATAGCACAGACATTTCACATCAAGGACAGACTAGTCACCAATAACTCTCATTTCCTTAAATAATCATGCATTTGCCCGGACGCGTGGCATGGGCAGCCCGGGACTTCATAACATGGTGCCAGGACGCGTGGCATGGCAGCCCTGGACTTTATATGTTACATACTGAGAGCTAGTGGGTCATCCAACATCCATCCACATCAACAATAAAAATGCAATGCATCATATTCGTGATTACTAATGCAATACAACCTACGTAAACATAGCATTTATGATGCATGGATCATGCTAAACATTTTATTAAAATTTAAAGCATAGTTCTGTTCCACTCACCTCTGGCTGATGCTCTAAGGACTCTGAAGCAGCTAGCACTGCTGACCTCCTCGGTTCCTCAGGTCTGAACCTACACAGGTGGACTCAGATGAGGGACCAAACATACATAAACATAACTCTAAAACATCCCCCAAAAACCCCCTAAAACACCTCAAAACAATCATAGAAAACATGCAAGAAATGGCTGGACAGGGCACTTTCGGCGGCAGGTTCGGCGGTCGAAAGTCCCTCCAGAGCCGAAAGTCAGGCAGGTTCAGCGGCATCTTCGGCGGCCGAAACTCCCAGACAGAGACGAAACTCATGCACGTTCGGCGGCACTTTCGGCGGCCGAAACTGCCCTCCAGAGACGAAAGTCCTCTTTCGGGGACAGGCTTCGGCAGCCGAAGGTTGCCTCCACAAGCGGGTTCGGCGGCCGAAAGTCCATTCGGCGGCCGAACCTGAGTTTCTCCAAAGTGGCAGAAACTCAACTCCAACATGCACAAACGCCTCCCAAACCTTTCAAACATGCATAAACGTGATCTACAACATGCATACTCAAGCAAACAAGCTCCTAGGGGCTTCAAACTATCTTAAACCCCAACTACAACACATCAAGCAACCACAAACATCATACATTGCTCAAAACTTAACATAACCCATAAAATCAACCAAAACCTAAACATGTATTTCTACCCCATAGATCAACTTAAAACTTGTTTAAAACATATAGTGAGCTCAAAATCGGCCCTTACCTCTTGAAGATCGAGAGGAAAATGACCCAAGCTCGGAGATGGGAGAGATTGAGTTTCTTGAACTTCAAAAGCTCCAAAACTTGCTTTATACTCGAAAATCTTCAAAACAAAGTGAAAACTTGTGAAAATCGTGAAAGGTTTGAAGGAAGAAACTCAAGATCGGTGAGGGACGGCGGAGAGCTCACCTTGGCCGAAAAATGGGGAGAAAAGCTCGCCCGTTTTCAGCTAAGGGACCCCTTTATAGGTGGCTGGCCAGGCCACATTCGGGAGATGAACGTGCCTCCGCATGCATTCCATGTTCGGCAGCCGATCATAAGGTTCGGCGGCCGAACCTGGACTTCCCTCACTCATGGTTTCGGGGGCCTAAGGCACACCCGAAGCGCATGCACGTTCGGTGGCCGAACCTGGGTCTTCCTCCAAGATTATTTTCATGCAAAAACTCATTTCTTACTTGATTAAAACCATAAAATACATTAAAACATTTTATGAAAACATGACTTTACCCTTCTAGAGGTTTCTGACATCCGAGATCCCACCGAACGGTAGGGATTCTGATACCGGAGTCTAGCCGGGTATTACAGTAATGTAATGTAGCGTAAAGTAGAGTTATGTTTATGGATTAGTATTGTACTTGGCCCTAAGGTCTGGTTAATCCCTTTTTGTACATGATGTATGTATTGTTTTTACTGTTGATTTGTGAACCAAGCTTGATGTATGTAATGTTGACCCAGCTAGAGCATTTGATGAGGGCTCTAGCATGGGGTTTGTATGTTTAATGTTATGTGGCATGCAGGTCAAGCTTGGTATATGGAAAGTTTTTTAAAATTATTTATGATATTGTTTGATCATGTATGGAATTTTACCAGGTGATAGGATATATGTTAGGCTTGCTACGGGTCCCGGCGACCTTATGTCGATCTGGATCCTAGCGCCGGTAGCAGTCCGGTTTCCGGGTCGTTACAGTTGCGAAATTGGGTGGGGGAGAATTATCAAGTCCCACATTTTCCATTTATGAAAAAATGAAATTGTATATGATAGCTAGCACGAAACTACTAAATAACTTGGGTTAACCATTTTGGACTAAGTAGAAAGTAGGTCCAAAAGTTATTTGGGTCAGTTTAGGTCGGGTTGTTACAATAGAAATACTGCAAAACTTTCCAGTAAAGGATGACCAACCCGATAAAACATTTAGCATAAAAGTTGACCTAAGTCTGGAGCAAAAGGAGACGATCATGGCATTAATTTGCAACCACTATAGTAGCTTTGCATGAAAGCCTGCAAATATGCTTGGAGTCAGCCTCACAAGCTAAATGTATTCCCAAATGCTAGCCAATCAAATAGAAGAAGCGGGTATTTGGATTGGAGGAATAAGAGGCGATGAGGTTTGAAGTAGACAAGCTGGTAGAGGTTAGGTTTGTTAGGGAAGTAGATTATCCTATGTGGTTAGCAAACCCAATGCTTGTAAAGAAATCAACTGTAAATACCGTATGTATATATATTTTATCAACCTCAATCAAGATTGTCCCAAAGATTGTTATCTCTTTTCTAATATTAATAAATTAGTCAAAGTTATGGTTGGCTTTGAGTATTTATCATCTTTGGATACAATGTCTGGTTATCACCAAATTCCAATGGATAGGGATAACAAAGAAAAAATCTCTTTCATTATAGAATACGTAACATACTACTATCAAGCCATGCCCTTTGGGTTGAAAAATGTCTGGGCAACTTACCAACAAATAATGAACAAAATATTTAAGGACTAAATAGGCATAAATGTAAAATTTTATGTGGATGGTATGATTGTGAAAAGTAAGTCCTTTAAACAGCATGTAAGTGACCTACGAGAGATTTTCTCTATGCTTGACCACTATCAAATGAAGCTCAATCTAGCCAAGCGTGCTTTCTTCATCAAGGAAGGAAAGTTCCTAAGGTATATGATTAGTAGTAGGGGAATAAGGCCAAATCCCAAGAAGGTACAAGCCATCCTTGATATGCTATAGCCGACTTGCATTTGAGATGTGCAAAGATTGACCAAAAGGGTGATAGTCCTGAATCAATTTATGTCTAAGTTTACAAAGAAGTGCCAACCATTTGTCAAAAAGCTAAGGAAGGCACTAAATTTTGAATAGACGGAGGAATGCTAGAAGGCCTCTGAAGAATTGAAAGAGAATGTTGATTCCCTAAGATTCTCAGTAGATCAATGCTCGAGAAAGATCTATTTATTTACTTGGCAATTTTTTATCAAAAGGTTAGTGTAGTGTTAGTATGGGAGGAAGAAGGTGTCCAAAAATTGATATTCTATGTAAGTAAGGTGTTGAAAGGGGCAAAATTGAGATATATAGACATAGAGAAGGCAGCCCTAGTGCTTTTCTTGGTCTTCCGAAAGTTTGAGGTGCACCTGAAAAATTACCAAAGGATTATGGTAACAAATCAGCCTCTGAGGCATATATTGTAGTGACCAAAGATGTCCAGGCAAATGTTAGCATGATCGGTGAAAATGAGACCGTATTGTTTGCAGTATCGACTACGGATAGCGATCAAAGCTCAAGCTCTAACATAATTCGTAGTTGAATACTCATTTAAAAAAGAAAAGAAATTAGGCACTACACCTTGGAGAAGTGAGAGAGCAAAAAGCAGTCAAGAAGGGGCATTCCAACACAATCACCAATGTAAATGGAGCTAATATGTAGACTCGATAGTTGGCCTAGGATGAAGTAGGGTCAAGGCAATTCTCAAATGACTTGACAATTTAGTAATATATTATGCATTTGAGTTTTAACTTCCCTATTTCCAATAACATGACGGAGTACGAAGTTGACACGTCCCACATCGTCCGTTTACGAAAAAATGGAATTGTATATAATAGCTAGCACGAAATTATTAAATAACTTGGATTAACCATTTTAGACCAAGTGAAAAATAGGTCCAAAAGTTATTTGGGTCAGTTTGGGCCGAACTGTTACAATTGGTGTCAGAGTCACCTTGGGTCAAAAAAATTGTGCGAAGCTAGTGGGCCTGCGAGGAAAGGGATACCCGTTCGAGACGAGGTGGAGCCGCCCAAGACACTAGCAAACCACAATACCTGAGAGTTTGGTCCTGCCTTAGCAATTGTATCCGATTAAGCTGCGATGAGGATGTCGCAAAAATTTAGCGGGGGAAAGTGAAACGTCCCACATCATCCCTTTACAGAAAAATGAAATTTTATATAATAGCTAGCACGAAACTACTAAATAACTTGGGTTAACCATTTTGGGTTAAGTGAAAAATGGGTCCAAAAATTTTTTGGATCAGTTCAGGCCAAATTGTTACAAAAGCTCTAGTCAATAGGATGTAACTAGCATTAGAGATAGGAGTAGACAACCTCAAGATACTTTGTGACTCACAACTAGTGGTCAACCAAGTCAGGGGAATTTAGGAGGCTCGAGATGAAATCATGAAACAATATTTGTCTCAAGTTACTGCAATTCAAGAAGAGTTCATATGGGCATTTTACTTTAGATAGATCTCATTTCTTGGACCCAAAATGAAGAAGCAGACATGATGAGCAATCTCACGAATGAATAATTAAAACAATTGCCTCAGGAAGTGCTAATAGAGACCATCTCATAGCCCAGCTTTGAGAAACTTGCACCTGATTATGCAACTACATACCGACCCCTACTAGATGGATCCATACATCAAATACCTAGACCAGGGAGAACTTCTAGAGGATAAAAATGAAGCCAAGAACATAGCTTTCCGGGCCGAGAATTACCATTATAAAAATGGAGTGCTCTTCAAAAAAGGCAAGTCAACTCCATGGCTTTGATGTATGGGACCAAAAATGTTAAGGAGTTAGAGTTCCATCAATTTTTTCTCATCTATTAAGATTTTAACATTTTGATATTTCATTTTTCATTTAAAAGAACACTTAAGTTCCCATTAACTTTTATACAGTTTATCTTATTCAACTAATTTTTAACATCTTTTATTTTAAAATTTCCATCCATTAAAATATTTTAATACTTGATAACTTCAAAACTTTATAACTTCAGTCAGGTAACTTTAAGTAGGTTGTAAGCTTTTACAAAAAGTATTTAGGAATAACTAGTACTTTCAGAAGTTTGACCACCCATTAGTTTTGGACTAATTTCTATAATAGATGGAAAAACTGTAATTTTAGACGGATTGAAAATGGAGAGATTTAAAAATTCAGTTTAAAAATATAAAACGTGATCCTTTAATTATATTAAAATTCAGAGATTAAAATATAGTTCACGCAATATAAAATGTTTCACCTATATTGATAAGGGTTTAACTGTTCTTGAGAATATTTTAAATATTTAAAATATTTATTCTCCGGTTAACCGATTAACTAACAGAATTTTAAATGAAAAGATATTCAATTTAGATATTTTAATTATAGAGAAATTTAAGTGTTTGATTTCAAAAATACAAAAATTAATCTATTAATTATGTTAGGACACAAAAATTAAAATATAAATTTATCTTAAAATTAAATTAAATTAAATTAATTATTACAAGAACATTTAAATAATTTTGGGTATTTCCCTATCCCTTCACACATTTATATATAGATTATAGATTGATTACCTTAAAATTATATGAAAATTGAAATTCTACCTATTAGTATTACTCGCATTATTTTGTTTGTTCATCCAACCCAAAAGTAAAATCCAACCTCCAATACTTTATACAAAGATATTAACAAGAATGCAGATAAACTGCATCAAATTGAAGAGTTCAAATTTTATTTATCAAAACTTTTTCAGAGTTTGAATTAGACTTGAATTAGACTTTTTCTGAAATTAAATCGAATAAAAATAAATTTAAATTTAATTCATCAGACTAGCACTTCTATTGAGCCGAATATCAGGTTAAAAGCAACGCAACTCCTAGTGAATTTAAGTTTACAAGCTTTATCGAATTGAATATCAACAACCTGGAGTTTGGCTCATTTATTAAAAGTAGGCTCATGTTTAGTTGGTTTAGAAATAAATTGAACCAAACTTGACTATTACCAGGCTGATCCTCCAATAATTCACAAACAGCTTGAAATATTTATAGCCCTACTTTTGAAATATGGCAAAAATTGGAAACTAACAACTGTACAATAAAAGCATGAGGCGATAAAGAAACCCAGGAAGCTCAGAGTGCAGAGGATAATATTTCCATAGCCCCCTAAAACCATTTGGAAGGGAACACCATGCACTGGCATCTGAAACAAATTAAAGGACTATCTGGAAAGAAAGAAGATCAACAAAACATAACTAATACTCATTTAGGAGCAATCAACATTCAACAGTCACTTGCAGCCAATGCCTTTTTGAGCCAGTAAGAGGTATTCTACAGACTTATATACCAAAATTACACACTAGAAGATAATAAGAGCACTCAAGGAATGACGAGTTTTCTGTGCAAATGTTGTCCTAAGAGACCTCCATCTCCATTGTGATTGTGGTCATGATCATGATCATGAAAAATTAGGGTCAAGATTCCTACCAAGCATAAAACTGTACCCACGAGAAGTTTGTCATACCGCTCCACCCAGTGAAACTTGAGCTGGCTGGCACCGTAGAATGATAGAGCCACCAGTGAGGTCATCACAGTAATAGTACTGCAAATCAAGTAAAACTTCATGTCAAAAAAATAAATTGGTAAAATTACATCTTGACATCTGTTTAAGATTAGAGAGGAGTAAATTTCAGAAAAAGGAATTAATAAATCTATGCAGCATATGTTGTTGCTTAAGATGACAAATTTCATGCACTGAACAGACAATTTTAGTAACCATAGAAGCAATCAAGCATAGAACTGTCAAAATGGGGAGCCCCACAACTTTTCAAGTAATGAGTGTAACCAGCATCTTCTAACCAGCGACAAGAGAAAATCACCAACTGAAATCTAGAATAACTGGTTTTAGGAAGGGATGACATTGACAAGCCACTTTGATATCATAATAAAGGTACTGGGCTGATTTTTATGTTACCCTCAAAATCAAGAAAAAGAAAAGCTGCAACTTGAAAAATCCTGAACAAGACTAACACTAAAATACCCAAAGCTGCTTTTACGAGAGAGATGTAATCATGAGGAGCCACTTGGAAACAGGCTGGAAAAATTTTAGATTTGAAGTTCAACCAAGAAAAGTGAAAGTAGCAAAGTGGAGAACAGTGACTTCGTACATGTAGATTCTTCATGCCTTGCTCTAGAGAGGGTCAGATGCATGCCTTCCATTTTATTACAAAAGGTAATTTCCATATTAAAAAATAATAACAAAAAAAACAAAGATAGAACATTTTGTTTTGCACTAAGGCCCACCATCAAAAAGTAACAAATTGGACAAAAAGCTTAAATAATAACAATAAAAGAGAACTAATGGTCTGTCTACATTAAAACATTTAAGGACAATTCTACAGTGGTTAATCAGACATATTTCAACCAGCAAAACTACCTGATAGCATGCAAACATAAATAACAGGTCAATAGTTAATGATAGATTTTCAATGGCCTACAAGATGGGCCATGTAGGAGGCTGAGGCATCCACAATTAAATGAAGAGTGGCTCTGCTTCCAAATGCAAAGTTTGAAAAAACAAGAACAAATGAATATGATAAAAGGCTTTATTGATACCTAAATAGCAGCACTATGATAGCAAGCACCATCATGGAGGATGAATTCCCAACAGCAAGAAAAACTGGAAGCGTAGTTGCACAAGGGGATAATGCAGGTACAAGCACGAGTCCTGCAACAGCCATTTTCTCCATGGGTTGGTTGTGAGAATGACTATGTCCACCTTTTCCAGAGAGAAACAGTAACACATAACTACCACCTAGAATTACAAGCAAAAGTGAAGCAAGTTTGTGCACAGTTTCTTCTCCAGCAATTGTGTTTGCCATGGTTATTGCCGTTATACCAAGAAGTGAAGTGGATATTACATGCAAAACTGCCCCAAATGCCGCTGCATAAAGGAAAGAAAGAAAGGCAGATGGATATGCTCATTACCCTTTAAGTACAAATATTTGAGAGATAAAAATGCAAATTGAATTCATCTTCCTGTTCTAGTTCACCTGTGTGAACTAATCCATCAACAAGCATGAACATAAGGTGTGACTTCAACACACTATTAGGTCAAATTAGTGTCAATTCAATCAGAACAGAATGAACTCAAAGCATACAGCATCTGCCTATTGGCACATCTCAAAGCATGATTTGAATTTAGATATTAGGAATCACGCCATTCAATAAACAAAGCAAAATTAAACATGACTCATTAACTCCATTCTCATAAATGAGTTCATATTCCATGCACCAGCTACATATATACAATACATCCGCCTAGAGCCACGTTGATCAAATACTCTATCATGCCAGATTGTGTAAGAAAACTAGACTATACATATCCCAGATTCGGAGTAGGGATGTTCTCTTTCAAGAATAAGAAATGAAGAAAATGCTATGAATTTACACATTAAATTAAGTTTCTTGACCATTAACAATCCATCACTGAGATATCCAAATCTAAACCATAATCTAAGACCACTATTCAGATACAGATAACATAAACTCGCCAAAATCCACGCATATCAAATTCTCTTCCCATGGTTACATCTGAATTCTAAGCTGTAATACTGATAGTACTCCACTTGCCACAAGTAATCCCTAAAATGAAAGCTTTAGTACCCATCGAATTCAAAACCTAGCAAAGCAAGTGAAGATAAATTTCCCACTGTTACGTGCAAACTACTACAATCTTTAAGCACAAACATACTAAAGAAAAGAAGCTTTAAATTCCTCTTAACTATTAAATTCTACAAAACCCAGAACCGATGCTCTTTGAAGCCAGATCTGCAGTGGCATGTATACAATTACAAACACAAAAACAGAAAGAGAATGTGGGAACATACTGACGAGGAGGGTTCTGGAGAGATTCCATTTCTGGGCGCGGCCAACAATGGAGAAGGGAAGCCAATGCGTTGGAATGAATGAATGAAGAAGTGAAACGGTAGCGATGCCTCCGATAGTAGACAGATCTTCGGCGCTGAAACCCTTGTCCATTATGCTTTCAACACTCAATACATCTAACTATATAGCCTACAGTAAACCAAAAAGAAAGCAGAAAATTTCAGATCGATTTTGCAGAGTTCATTGATAGCAAAAGCAAAACTGGGGTTGAGAGTCTTACATCAAAAACGAAGTTACAGCATTCGCACAGATGGGTGGAGAAATTGCCAAATTTGAATTGCTTAGGTAGTCTGGAAAATCAGAAATATTGGATGAATCAAGTGTTGGGCTTTGTGATTGAAGCTTTTACCAGATGCGGATGCGCAATGAGTTGCCGGTTGGTGCTGTGTTTATTTCCTTTCTTCTTCTTTTTTTTTTTTAAATTTTTAATTTACTATTTAATGTTTTGATATAAAAGAAACTTAGTTGATGGTAAAAAAATTTTAAATCCTCTTCGTTGAATTAATCAATAAATATTATTATAAATTTAATAAACTAACTAATCAACACTTCAATACTTAGTCTGTTGGAAAGTACATCCTATAACCTTGAAAGGTCTAAGGTTCGACTCTCCAACTCCTATTTCAAAAAATATAAATTAACTAATCAGTTATTTTATATAAAAAAAATTAATTAATAATTTTTTAAAATATCAAGAAAACTATAATATATTTTTTAAAATTAATAAGTTAATTAATAAATTTTTTCACATTTAAAAAAAAAATTGTTTTTTTTCAACCGTCTCCATGAGCTCTTAGGAGGGCAAATCCTCAAAAGGAGAGGGGCGAGGATCAATCTCGGAAACTGATGATCGAAACTATGCCTCTTCGCTGTTAAGTTAGAGGGCCTAAGCATGCTCTGAATCGTGCGTTAAATAACTAGCATTCGTGCTACCCAATTTACACAATTTAATTTTCCTTCCTTAAATTTGGTGAATTACTGTTAAGTTCTTAAATTTTAAAAAATTAACGAGTTTATTTTTATTATTTTAAAAAATTAAGTTTATTTGAAAATCACTCAAATAATTATTTTTATTTTATAAACTTAAACTATTTAGTTATTCTATAAAAAAGTCGTTAATAAATTTATTTTAACTTTGTTAAAAAAGCTAAATAATATGAATATTTAAAATTACAAACTTAAATAGTATATATATTTAAAATTAAATAGATTAAATAGCATAAATATTTAAAATTATTAAATTAAATAATATATTTATTATAAAATTTTAGAGATTAAACAATATAAATAATAGAGACTCCTAACAATTTCATAAAAATTAAAGGATTTGATTGATTTTATAAAATATAAGAATATTTTAATTAAATAATTATGAAATAAGAATAAATTAGTAAATTTTTTAAAAATTTAAGGATTTAACGATAATATTTTTCAAAAAAAAATTTTTTAAAAAAATCTCACATTTACCCTTAAACTTTCACCAAAAGCTCAATTTTGGTCAAAATCAAGTTTTCAGCTCAATTAATACCCAGTCTTTGACATGTGTTATACATGAGATGTATTAGTCTAATTTTTTATGCATTAATAAATCAAGTGGTGAGAGCGGTAAGTTTAATCCTTAACTCAATGTCAAATACATACATCTATTTAGAAAAGGGTTGACATTGATATTGTTTTTTTAAGTTTTTATTTTTGGGTTTAGTTAAGATGTAATTGGGTTTGAGTTATGATATGTTTGAAAAATAGTTGGGAAGTTCAGTTTTTTACATCTGATTCTTAATGTTGAGTTATGAGTTAATTTTTTATTGATTTCATGTTATTTTGATATGAATTTTTATTTATTTGTTGAATTCATTGTGAAATGTAATAATATACTTTCAATTTTTGTTCACAATTCCTGTGAATATTCTAAAGGGATGTTTGTTAAGGACCGTAAATTGAAAAATATTAACAGAAAGCTTGATGATTTGAACGTAAGTAACTTGGATAAGCTCAATTAAGAGAATTAGGAGAATGATGTCATAATGAACCAACCCTCTAATACGCAAAACCAGCTTATGCTTTAGAGAATGAACTGAGAATTATCTATTATTGACAATAGTAAGTGATTGGGGAAGGGTGTACTGAAGTGCATTTATGAATGGTATAGAATAATGAGAACAATATAGGATGCAGTTTTTTCTATGCACTCAAGTAAGGCTCCTGATCCTCTTGGTATGAATTCTGCCTTCTTTAACACTTTTCGCACATAATTGGTATGAATGCTTTTCTTTTCCTTTTTTTTTTTTTTTTTCTTGCTTATTTGCGTATTTTGAATTCTGGCTTGTTGCATAAAGATTTGCATTGTATTAATATAGTTTTGATACCTAAGATGGTAGATATTCAGCCCATTTGACATTCCCAAGTACTATATAAGATGGCCTCTAAGATTTTAGTTAATTGACTAAAAAATTTCTTATTTTTATTATTTCTACAAAATAGAATGTTTTTCTTTCAGAAAAACTAATTACTTACAATATTATTATATTGTTTGATGATTTTCATTTTTTAATGGATAAAAAGTAGGATAAAAGGATGATTTTGTGGCATCGAAAATTGATATGAGTAAGGTTTATGATAGGGTTAAAAAGGAGTTTTTTAAAAGCATGAAATTTTGCATATCTTCTAATTAATTTTTGGTTGATCATATTATGATGTGTATTTCTTTTATAAAATATTGTTTTTTACATTTAGA
The DNA here is from genome assembly GCF_001659605.2 of Manihot esculenta. Lineage (NCBI taxonomy): Eukaryota > Viridiplantae > Streptophyta > Magnoliopsida > Malpighiales > Euphorbiaceae > Manihot > Manihot esculenta. The sequence goes on along the minus strand of NC_035164.2, from coordinate 10,743,891 downwards.
GTGTTTATATGGACTCTCTTATACTTAATATAGAATTAAGACAGGACAATCCGATATTATCGTATTTATATCTTATTTATGTTGAAAATTTTTTTATACTATTTAAAAATCGTGAATGGTAGAAATTAATTTATAGATATTCTCTATCATAGCTTTTGATAGAAATATTTATTTTATAACTAGTAGCATCGTAGTTCTCTACTCGTTGCCAACTCTAATTGATAAGAATAAAAAATAAGAGGTATTTAGATATGTTTGTAATAAAATGTAGAGAAAGCTACACCGTTAGAAGAGATGTATATCATCCAAAGCTGTTAAGGGAGTTCCATTGAAGTTGTTAGTTCAAGTTATCCCAACTTATGTTATGATTATTTTTCTATTGCCTCTTGATCTTTGTGCTGAATTGGAACAAACTATGAATTCATTTTAGTGGGATTGGGGGTAATGTTGGTAGTTCTGTAATTCAATGGAAAAGGTAGGCTAAAATGTCATAGCAAGACGATTGGAGGTCTTTAATATCTGTCCCATTTAGGAGTTTAATTTAATGATCTTATAATACTTTATAATATTATCTATAATATCTAATAAAGATAACTCAAATATATGAAACTAATTATAAAGAAACTACCAATCTGCTTTCAAAAAAAAAAAAAAAGAAACTACCAATCAAATTTTATAATATTATATATAATATCTATAATCTATACTATATATATATATATATATATATATATATATATATATATATATAATAGTAGAATCCCTGATAATATTCTTAAGTCTTTTACAATAGATTTTGATATTTTGTAGTTATTAATTTTATTATTTAAAATAGATAATAATTTTATTATTTAAATTATTTTTAGAATTATTTAAAAAACCTTAAAAGATAAAAAAATACAATAAAATTATAATGTTTAAAATAGAGATATATTTAAACTAAATAAAAACCTAAAATTAAATTACAAAATAAATATTATGTTATAATAATTGATGTTCTGAAATATCAATAAGAAGAGATAGATACAAAGTCTATTTTGGTAAATTTGATTTTGTTTACTTCCCTTATTTCTTTTATTCATTTTTTTTTTATTCTTTAGTAACATGTAACTGTCGTTCTGCGTCTATACTTTTTGTTATAGTCACGCTTGCCCATGCATATGGACGTACTGCATCCTTTTCCATCATCAGACAGCTATTTAATTACATCCGGCGCCATGCGAATATGATTCCGAATATTAAGGGGTCTGTTGTCCCACGAGTCCAATAGGTTAATTGAGTTAGGCCTCCCCAATGTAGGTCTGAGCTCTATCCGGTCCGTCCGAGCGAATCCTGGACGTATATGTGAAGCAAACCTATGTATTGGGTCTTAATAGGATTGAGGCCTGACCTTTCTAGTATGGACTCAACCACAGTCGAGGTATGCAAGATCCGGTTATCATCAAGTGCCCCTTTACTAGCTCATTAATTATTGCATGATTAATGAGGGGATAAATCCCGAACCTCCAATCATTACTGCATGGCTCTAGGAGAGTTCTCGTCAAAACATCTCCTCTTCGCCTTTACCCATTTCAAACTTGCGCTTTTGATTTCACTTGCTACTTTGCCTTTTACGCTGCTTCTGCTATCTTGCCCTTTTTCTTCTCTGTAACTCCTGCCTTTCTAATCTGAGGTACGTCCTACTCTTCTTATGGCTTCTGCTAGAATTTTCAATATAGTGGGTCTGGTATCCTCTATCATCCCTTCCTCTCTTTCTCATTACTTTTCTAGCGATTATTCTGACACCATCATCTATAGGATTAGGGCACCCCTACCTAATGAGAGGATTGTTCTCCCCTACCTACTTCCAACGGATCTAATAGACGCCCAGCAAGGGCGCAACCTGGTCTTTTTTGTGAAACAGCGCGATTTTGGGCAGACCTTCCCTTTTACCCCTTCATTGAGGTCTTCCGTCATTTTAGGGTGACTCCTTCGATGTTGTCCCCTAATTCTATCTTATTCATGTGTTGCTTCGAGTCTGTTTGCTTGTTATAGGGTTTTGCCCCTTCTATTGAGTTATTTTGCACCTTTTTCCGTCTTGTTTGGTCTACTCATGAGTTCTATTACTTTGGTCCCTGGACTGGATTGTCCATATTTGCTAGTTATAAGGACTCAATAAAAGGTTGGGTCGAGGCTTTCATCGTTGTCGAGCTAAAGGAGAGCTCGGGGATTGATTGGGATGTCGATCTCCCCCCTGTTCTGTAACGTCTTTTCTAGGTTAAGTCTAGTGGACTAAGTTTTCCTTCTTTGACTAACCTCTATAAAGAAGAAGTATGATGTCGAGAAATGCATGTTTATGTCCAACTTGCGGGACTGCTGGAAGTTGGTATTCTTTTCTAGTTTTCTTTCTTTTTATATTTTCCTTTTATTGTTTTGGGTTTTAACTGAATCAATGTTTTCTTTTCAGCTTCTGCTGTATCCATGGATACCATCAAAGCTTCCTAAAAATTTCACCTCGTCCTGGGAGAGCATGAAGGGGACTCTGGCCGCTTTCAAGGCCAACAAAATTGTAGCTGATGTGACCTGGGAGGCCTTCCAGGCTGCGAACCCTGCATCTGCAACTCGTCGCTCTGCCTCTGCCTCTGCACCTTCTCTGGCTTTGGTGCTCATGACAGGGGGCTTTAGCTCCACGGCTTCAAGGACATTGGTCCTTGCTAAAGCACCGGCTCCTACCAAGACTCCTCTTGCTCCTAAGGAAACTTCTAAGGATTCCATCACGCTCAGCGAGTCAGCCGAGAGCAGTTCATAAGAGGGCACCGAAACTGCTCCCCTAGATGTCCCACCTATCCAGGCCGTAGGAGCTATCGTGATTAGAGGTGGGGCTGCCAAGCGGGCCCGGACTTCGAAACCTACGATTGAGGGCATGGCTACTAAGTGTGCCCGTACCTTGGAACCTATAAGGGCAGCCCCTTCCCCTCCAATTGATAAAGGAAAGAAGGCAGTGGAGCACCTATCATTTGCCCCGAACACCGAGCTGCTGAATGTCGCCGAGCTACTGCTGAGTCTACTTCGGCTTTTGTGGCCGAGATGCTATGCAAGAAGATGTTTGAAGGGGTCTTAGATGTTTTTGATCCCCATTTTCTTGCTCTCGTCAGCCATCTAGCCTGCTCCACTAGATAGCAGGCGATCTTCAGTTTGCAGTCCCGAGAGGATCTAGGGGACAGTATGAGAGAGATGCTCCTCATAGTGAGTTGTATGTCCTCCTCAAGAGTATTTCTATTCTTCTGGCTTTCTTTAACTTTATTTTTCTTTTCTGTGGCAGGCTTTGGGTGTGTTCATGGAAATTAATGCCCGAGACCAGTCTCTGCAGAGCTTAATGGATCAGTGCATCACTAAGGCGTGCCGAGAGAAGAATGTAATTGCTACCAGTGAGGCCCACGGGCACATTATCGAGTTCTAAAAATCAAATTGAGGACCTCACTAAGCAGCTGGGGGAGATGAGGGAGGAAGTCATTAGGCTTCTGCAGCAGAGTCTCAGCGAGACAAAGCCTTAGCATAGCTGTCCACTTTGGAGGAGTCCTGCCGCCAATGCAATGAGGTCAAGGCCCAGCGCGACAAGGCTTTAGCTCATGCTACCGTCCTCCAATAAGAGCTCAATAAATACATCAAGGACCTAAAAGGTATGACTTCAGTGGCAGAGGAGTCCCGAGTTCAGCAGCAACAACTCCGTCCAAAGGTCTCTATCCTGGAGGAGAGGTGTACTTTGTTGTTAAGGGATGCTCGGGTTGTAGAGGACAGAGTCCAGTAGGCCTGTGAGGAGCGGTTGCAAGAGTACAAGGACTATGCGGAGTTGAAGGAGAAAATCTAGCAGGCTTGTGAAGTGCAAATGGAGGAGTATAAGGTCTCTACAGAGTTAAAAGAAAAAATATACAAAGAGGCCTTCTGCATGTTCACTTCAAGCTTCAACCAGGGCCTTAAAGTAGCTAGGGATGTCCCCTCCGCTCTGTTAACTGACCTCGAGCCCTTGAAGTGGACTTTGACGATGAGGAGGTCTGCTACGGAGAGGATGACAACCCTTTGCTCAAGAAATCTCCTCCTTTGCCTTTTGGACTGTAGGGGAAAATTTTGTAAATAATAATCCTATAAATGACTTAGTCAACTCTGCTCCCCCTTCCCCTGCTGCCTCTGTAACCCATTCCAATGGTTAATAAAATTTTAAATTTTTTTGTTGTTTTTCATACTGTCCGCTTTTATTTTTCTTGTCTATGTAAATTTTATTGTATTCTCATACTTAGACTGTTTTTATGTACGTTGCCGCGAGCTGTGCTGGGCTGGCTACTCGTTTGCTTATTCTGCTCGTAAAGCGTTTGACTTATTGTATTTTGTACTTTGTTTATTGAATGCCTTAGTGTTTCTTGCCTTCTGTTCTTTATTATTTTCTCTAGTTTTCATACAGCCCTTTGCCTCAATTCATATTGCCCCCAAGTTATACTTTTTATTTACTCGTATTTTGTCATTCACATATTCATTTCTAGAGTTAGTAACATGCTTTAATTTTATTTTGATTTTTTTCTTTGCTTTACTTCTCTTTGAGCCTTAGGGGCGCTAAGCTCTTTGTCGAGGACAGCATTATGCCTTAGCTTTATTTTTCTACGGGCCGAGCTCTTTTGTAAGGTTGGCATTAAGCCTTAGATTAGGTTTTCTACGAGCTGAGCTCTTTCGTGAGGTCGGCATCAAGCCTTAGATTAGGTTTTCTACGAGTTGAGCTCTTTTATGAGGTCGCAATCTGGCCTTTGCCTTGTTTTCCTGTGAACCGAGCTCTTTTATAAGGTCAAAACCAGGTCTTTGCCTTGTTTTTCTATGAACCGATCTCTTTTGTGAGGTTGAAACCAGGTCTTTACCTTGTTTTCCTCTGAACTGAGCTCTTTTCTAAGGTTAAAACCAGGTCTTTGCCTTGTTTCTTAAGTCTTGTGTATACCAAGGTCCTTTCTTGAAGTCGGCACCATATCTCTTGGTTCATTTTCTCTTAGGCTTATAGCCTTGCTAGTGTGGGCCTTCATTACTGGTCTTTATCCCCTCAACTGGTTTTATGGTACCGGTGGTCTTATTTCCGAAGCTGGCCACCTAACTCATTGAGGGCTTCGTATTCCCAACCGATTTTGTAGTACCTGCGATCTATTTCTGAGACTGGTCATCCACCTCATTAGAGTCTTCATCTCCTCAACTGTTTTATTTCTAAGACGGATCACTTACCTCATTTAGAGTTTCATCTTCCCAACCAATTTTGTGCTGCCCGCGGTCTTATTTCTGAGACCTGTCACCTACCTCATTGGGTCTTCATCTCTTCATCTCCTTAACCGATTTTATGGTGCTGACAGTCTTATTTCTGAGACCGATCACCTATCTCATTGAAGGCTTCATCTTCTCAACTGATTTTATGGTATCGATAGTCTTATTTCCAAAATCGGTCACCTACCTCATCGAGAGTTTCGTCTTTCCAACCGATTTTGTGGTGCCATCGGTCTATTTCTGAGATCGGTCACCTACCTCATTGAGGTCTTCATCTCATCAACTATTTTTGTGATACCGACGGTCTTATTTTTAAGACTGGTCACCCATCTCATTGAGGTCTTCGTCTTCCCAACCGGTTTTTTAGTGCCAGCGGTCTATTTTCGAAACTGACCACCCACCTCATTGGGGTCTTCATCATCTACTTAGAAGTGCTTTGAGAGTAGAAAAGATAATCATTTCATTTATATTTTTGCTATAATAGTTACATTGTACATCTTTATATAAAATACCTCTTTAGGTACTAAATGTTCCAGGCGTGAGGTTCTGGGTTTCCATGTAGATCTTCCATTTGGTATACGCCGGGTCTGGTGACTTTGGCGATTATGAATTGTCCTTCCTAGGTTGGTGCTAATTTTCCAACAGCAGCTCTCTTTTCTGTGGCTTCTAATCTTCTCAAGGCTAGATTCCCAACGTTCAAGTTCCTTTCATGGACTTTCTGGTTATAATACTGAGTTGCCTTTTGCTGATAAGCAGCTGTTCGCACTTGTGCCTCATCTCTGATCTCTTCTAGGGCATCTAGGTTGCTTCTCAATTTCTCACCATTACTGCTTTTTTCGTTGAATTGGATCTGATGAGTAGGGATCTGTAGCTCTATGGGGACTACAGCTTCTGTCCCAAATAGGGCTGTGCAATCGGTCGATTCAGTTTCAAATTGAACCGAACCTAAAAAGCTGAAAATCAAATTTTAAAAATATTAGAAACGGAACCAATTTGATTATTAAGATATAACCGAACCGAATCAAACTGATAAAAATCGATTCAGTTCAGTTCGGTAATATCAAAATCGAAGTTTGTAAACTTAACACATTTAGGCTTGGGCTGGATTGAGTAAGGGAGGGGGGAAAGAGGTTGGGCTTGGGCTACTGGTTGGGTTGGGTAAGGGTTAGTCTAATAGTATATTGTAAAATCGATTAATTCAGTTAGTCAGTTATTTAATATATTTAAATCGAACCGAATCAAAAATCGAATAATCTGAAAAATACTAATCGAATCAAACTGAATATTTTGACTAAAAAAACCACTGAATCAAAATCGATCGGTTCGATTTCTCAGTTTGAACGAGATATGCTCTCCCCTAATCCCAAATGCTAGTGCAAATAGTGTCTCTCCTATTGGTGTCTGAGGTATAGCCTGGAATGCCCACAAGATGCTGTGCAACTTCGCTGTCCAATTCTTTTTAGCACCATCTAACCATTTCTTCAGCCCTTGGAGGACAGCTCAGTTCGTCACCTCGATTTGGCCGTTCGTCTGCGGGTGAGCTACTGAGAAAAACTTGTACCATCTACCCATGTTTCTTGTGAAATCTGGAAAAGAATTGTAGTCGAACTACTTTCTGTTGTCTAATATGAGCATCCTAGGTATCCTAAATCGGCATATGATGTTGCCCCACACAAAATCTATCACTTTTCAGGCTCTGATGGTGGGTACAGCCTCTGCCTCGAGCTACTTAGAGAAATACTCTATGGACACAATTATAAACCTCTTCTGCATCACAGTCTTAGAGAATGGGCCTAGAAAGTCTATCCTCCACTGTGAGAACAACCATGAGCTCGATATACTTGACTATGGTGTAGCCGGGCTGTTGATAGCATCGACGAACCTTTGACAAATATCACACCTCTTCACAAATTCCCTGACTTCTTTCTTTATTATAGGCCAGTAATATTCCTACTGAAAAATCTTGTTCACCAATGTGGTTGCTCCATCATGAACTTCACAGATCCCCTGGTGTATCTCCTGGATTACCCTGGATGCCCCTTCCAGGCCTACGCATCTCAACCATGGACTGGACTTCCCTCTTCAATATAGTGTTCCTCTTACTGCTTGATAATTGGCAGCCTTAGTTGCAATTTAACGAGCTTCTGCTTTGTCTTCGGGTAATTTTTTTAATTTTGAGGTACTCTAGGTATGGGGTCATCCAGCTTCTTTCTTCATTAATTTGCATGATGGAGGCTAAATTTTCGAAGGAGGGGATGCCGATTTGCTGCACATACACTTCGTCTGGGAGCTGTTCTAGTTCTTCCATAGATAATTTACTGAGTAAATCTGCCTCTTCATTCTCTTGTCGGGATATCCTTGGGTATTTGACAATGATTCCTTACTCACCGAACTTGGCTTCTAGAGCTTGTACTTTAGCTAAGTATCTCTGCATGACGGGATCCTTTGCTTGCTACACTCATGTTACTTGATTCACTACTAGTTGAGAATCATTATTTATTCTGAGGTCAGTTGCCCCCACTCTTGAGGCTATCTACATTCCATTTAGAAGAGCTTCATATTCTTCCATGTTGTTAGACGCCGGGAACCCAAAACACAAGGCATAGCATACTTTGAACTCATTAGGCCCTTTCATAAGAATTCCTACTCCACTACCTATGAAGCTTGATGCCCCATCTATGAACAGATTCCACCTGAATTCATGCTGGTGTTGATTCCCATCCCCTCCTTCCACTGAACTCAATAATGCATCATTCTGCTCTTTCTTATCCGAGCTAAAGGATCATTCAACTATAAATTCGGCTAAGGCTTGAGCTTCAATTATTGTCTAAGATTTATAAATGAGGCAGTATGGCCTGATTTCTACTGACCATACTAGCATCCGTCCTGAAGTTTTAGGCCTGTGTAAGATCTTTTTTAAGGGCTGATCAGTTATCACTACTCCCTGGTGGCCTTTCAGATACAACCTGAATTTCCTCACTTCCAATAACAAGCAAATGCCAGTTTCTCAATATTCATATACCTGACCTCGGCGTCTTTAAGTACCTTGCTAACATAGAAGACAGGCTTCTAGATCCCTGCCTCTTCTCTTACCAGTACGATGCTCACTGCTTGTTCGAATGCAGCCAAGTAAATCAATAGCTCTTCTCCCGCCAGGGGACTGCTAAGCATGTGTGGAGAACTGAGATACTCCTTAAGGCTTTTGAAGGTCTTCTGGCAATCTTCCAACCATTCAAAGTTTGGGACTTTCCTTAGCTTCTTAAAGAAAGGTAGACATCTCTCTGCTGACATGGACATGAACCTGTTGAGTGCTACTACTCTTCCTATGAGCCTCTATACATCCCTTACACAAGTCAGTTCAGGCATAGTAAATACGACTTCTAGCTTTTCTGGGTTCGGCTCTATGCCTTTCCTACTGACCATGTAGCCCAAAAATTTCCCTCTTCTAATGAAAAAAGCACATTTTGCTAGGTTCAACCTCATGCTGTATCCTGCAGTACACGGAAGACTCTTCTAGGTTAGTTAGGTATTGCTGGAAAGTCTGGCTTTTAATTACCATGTTATTGACATATACCTCCACATTTCTCCTTATTTGGTATTTAAAGATTTTATTCATCAGCTGCTGGTATGTTGCCCCGGCGTTTTTCAACCCAAAGGCATAGCCTTATAGCAATATGTCTCATCTTCAGTTATGAAGGAGGTTTTCTCTTCATCCAACCTGTCCATAGGGATCGACATAACATCTAAAGACAATAAGTAGTCAAAGTCGGCCGTAGAGTCGACTATTTTATTAATATCTGGGAGGGGATAACAATGTTTTGGACAGGCCTGGTTTAAATCAGTGAAGTCTACACATTCTATATTTTCCATTGGCTTTTTTCACTAACACAAGTTTAGCTAACCACTATGAGTACATTACTTCCCTAATAAACCTGGCCTCCTCTAATTTCTGCACTTCTTCTCTCGTGGCCTGTTGTTTCTCCTTCCTAAAAATCTTCTTCTTCTGCTTTATCGGCTTGGCCCCAGGGAGGATGTTCGGGCTTCCAAGCAAAGGTTAAGGCATGCTCCCAGATTAAAGCCATTGCAGCTTCCTTTTGGCTCTCTTTTAGGCTTTGAATTGATGCTGAAGACCTTGTCACTTTCTTCCTTGGATAATGGGAAGGTCTTCAGCTTGTCTATAGGTTCAGTCCTGACCTCCTTCTTTTCATCTCAAACCTCCATAACTTTGGGGTTTATTTCTTCCAGCTGGACGCATCGTTCCTCTACTATGGTCAGGTATACAACTCTGGCCTCCTCCTATCTTCTCTAGGGGTGTGCATCGGTCGGTTCGGTTCGGTACCGAATCGAACCGCCCAAAATTGATTTAACCGAATTGTTTCAAAATGTAAATGAACCTAACCAAATAAGACAGAAAATTGAATTGAATCGAACCGAACTGGTTCGATTCGATTCGGTTCGAAATTGATTTTTGAGCTTTTTTTTCTAATTTCATTGAATTATATTATAATTTGGGCCTAATAAGAATTGATTTAAACCTAATATATTTAATTAATCATAAAATCCAATCAATTAATCATAAAATCCAAATTAATCAACAACTTCTAACTTAATATACTTAATCAATGAGTTGGTACTGAGCTTCTCCAGCTTCTTTCATGGAGCCATTGGCTATTGCATTGCTTATTTTCACCTGTTCAGAGAAGAGAACATGCACCACAACTCTAAGTGGCAGAATGTGAATCACCAGCTTCTTTCATCGGATCCTAGGTGTTGTGAATCACCTTCTGTGAATCGGATGCATGATAGGTACGAGATAACGATTCAAGTTTTATTCTACAGCCTGTGAGAGAGACGGCTATGAAACACTAAAACTTACAAGCTAAACTTACAAGCTAAGTTCATGAAACTTACAGTGAAAAGAGTCTCGCGAGCGACGGCTATGAGAGAGAGACGCGAGCGATGGCTGTGAGAGAGAGACGCGAAGGATGGAGAGAAGAGACTCTGGCTTTGGTGAGTGGGTGGCAGGGTGGGTGGCTGTGGGACTGGAGATTGGGTGGGTGGGTAGCCGTGGCTGCGGGACTGAAGCGGCAAAGGATGAAGAGAAGAGACTGGCTTTAGCGAGTGGGTGGCAGGGTGGGTGGCCGATGGGTAGCTGTGCGACTGGCGACTGGGATGGGTGGTTGTGGCTGTGGGACTGAAAACGCGAAGGATGGATATTAGGGATTTGGTCTGAGAGAGATGAAGGTATGGGCCGAGTGAAGAAGGACGTGGGATGGGAAGTGAATTGATATAACCCTATAATAAAACGCTGCGTTTAAGATTAAATTCGGTTGGTTAGGTTCGATCGAACTATTTTGACTCCAAAATCGAATCGAACCGACCAATCTGAAATTTTTAAAAATTAAAACCGAACCGAACGGATTTTATTTTAAAACTGAACCAAATTATTAAATTAAATCGGTTCGGTCAGTTATTTCGGTTCTAACCGAACAGTGCTCACCCCTAATCTTCTCCGGATAATACCGACCCTTGCCTCCTTTGGAAACTTCATAGTCAAATACCAAATGCTAGTCATTGCTTCAAAGTCATAGAGCATCGGTCTTCCTAGGATGGCATTGTAGCTCAAGGGCAACTTCACCACTAGAAATATCGTGTAGTGAGTCCGTGACAAAGGCGGCTTCCTTAGGGTGAGGGCTACCTTTACTTTTCCTTCCACTGCTACTAGGGTTCCCCATATCCCCTTGAACATAGCTTGATCCCTGACCAGCTGTTCTTCAGGTATCGTCATCTACCAGAAGACCCTGTAAGGCAGTAGATTCACTTTGCTGTCGTCGTCTACCAGCACTTTTTGAACTCGAAAGTTATGGATGATGGCCTCGATGACCAAGGCATTATCATGAGGCATCTACACTCCTTGCACATCCTCCAAGGAAAAAAAGATGGTTATTGGAGAATGTTCAGTGACTTGCATCACTTCTACACTGCTTCCCTCTTTATTTCAGCTTCTTTTCTTTCCTCTCCGACTCATACGGCCTCTAGTCCCTCCTACAATCATATTGATCGTCCCACTGGAGCCATCGTTCACTGGTGCTTTAATCTGTCTCCTGGGCCTTTCCCCAGCCGTATTCTATTGTGCCTTTGGCTTTTTCACGAAATTTTAGAGGTGGCCTCTCTTAATGAGCCTCTCTATTTCGTTTATTAGTTGGTAACAATCATTTATGTCATGGCCATGAGTTCGGTGGTACTGGTAATACTTATTTAGATCTCTTCTGTTTGCTTCTGCCTTCATTGGTTTGGGCCACTATATGAAATCTTTGTCTTGGACTGCCATGAGCACTTCAGCTCTGGACACGTTTAGGGGAGTGAACTCGGTGGGAAGCTAGAGTTGATAAGGTCTCTGCTCCTTCCTCTCCCACAGGTGTTTGTTTAGTGCCTCTGGCCCTTGATCCTGTCTCCTCTTCATCCTGTCCTGTCTATTATCCTCACTAGCCCTTCCTCTATCTCTATCATTCTTGGCGAACCTGCTTGTGGTTAAAGTGTCGTCCTGCCTTATGTACTTCTTTGTTCTCTTCATTAGCTCTACTAAAGTGGTAGGTGGCTTCCTACATAATGATCTGAAGAACTCTAGGGAGGTAGTGCCCTTCTACATAGCTTCCACAGCTCTTCCTTCATCAAGCTTAGGTATCTACAAAGCCTCAGAGTTGAACCTGGCCACATACTCTCTTAAGGATTCATTCCTCCTCTGCGAACGGTCTCTTAGTAGCTTGTCTTTCTCTCTGCAAGGACCCCTGCAATTAATCTGCTAATGAACACGCTAGCCAAGTCTATGAAGCTCTTAATACTTGCTGCCTCTAAGCTGTTAAACCATGCCCAGGCTAGTCCTATTAAAGTGGTGGAAAAAACCTTACTCATTAAGACATCTGACTGATTCTGTAGTTCCATGAATGTTTTATAGTTTAAGACATGCTCCTGAGGGTTTCCTATCCCATCGTAAGCTGCCATTGTTGGCATCATGAACTTCTTGGGAATGGTTTCTTGCTGAACCCATCTCACAAATGGTGATGAGGTTGGCAACAGGGGACTGCTGTTGTCTCGTGCTCCCAACTTCGTTAGTAGTTGCTCTTTTAACCTTTCTAACTTCTGATCTACATTTACGTCCTCCCTCCTAGGCCTCTTCTCCAAATGGTAGTTTCTTTCTAGCTCTTCACTCTCCGACCTTTCTATTGGCTCAGAGGAATAACTCTCAACTCCATCATTCTCAATAAGTTCCCTCACTACCCGGCCTCTTGCTTTGACTATCGGCTCATTCCTCGGACTGGCTTCTTCATCTCCGTCATCTATCCTCATGTTCTTCTGTTGAGGGGCTTGATAGTTTAATGTGGGTTAGGGTTCAGTGACGTTGAACCCCTCGCCTACAGGTGGTACACTCAACGGGGTGCTAAGCCCTCTTTGTTGCAACATCTGGCAAAGTTAGTGGGGAATGTTTTGTAGCTGGAGAGCCATCTTTGCAACTCTTGGTCAGATAAGGTAGTTTGGGGTGTGGTTCCTGCTGAGTTTGGTGAGGGGTTAAACAATATAGGTGGTTGGTTTAATGGGGCGGTTGGGCTAGAAAATGAGAACTGTGGTCCTTCCTAAGTTAAACTCAGATCATTTGGGGTGTCTTCAGTATGATTCTTACCGTGGTTGACCATGTAGATCTCAGTGGGTGAAATGAGGATAAGAACTCCGGTGATGAAAAGATCTCCTTCGTTCCCACAGACAGCGCCAATTGATATTTTAAGATTCAGTAAGAGGTGGGCTTAAGGTGTATTTTGGTAAGTTTGATCTGGTTTGCCTCCCCTCTACTTCCTTTATTCCTTTTCCCTTTTGTCCTCTAGTGACGAGTATTCGTCGTCCTACACCTGTATCTCCTGTCATAGTCACGTTTGGCCGTATGTATGGATGTACTGCGTCCTTTTCCGTTATCAGACGACCATTTAATTCCATTCAGCACCATGTGAATACAATCCTAAATGTTAAGGGGTCTATTGCCTCACGGGTTTAGTAGATTAATTGAGTTGGGTCTTCCCAATGAAGACCCGAATCGTGTCCGGTCTGTCCAAGCGAGTTCTGAACTTATATGTGAAGCAGACTTATGTATCGGGTCTTAATAGGGTTAACCTTTCCGGCATAGGCTTAGCCACGGTTAAGGTGTCCAATACCCTTATCATCAGTAATATAACACAACTCGGTATACACAAATATTAATTTATAATAAATTATTTATTTTTTCAACTATTTATGCAAAAGTGTTAGCTGTGAACTTGAAGTTATTGGTACTAGAGAGAAAAGATATTGATAAATAATTTTCATTTGTTATCATCACTAGACTTATTCATAGAGTGATAAAATTTAGAGTCTATTAATGACGTATGAACTTTTGATGAGTGATCTAACTAAGATCGTGAACAGTTAGTCAGTCTCATATCATTGTAAAAAAAATTTTTATGTGTTTATTTATTTATAGTATCATTATAAATTTAATAATTAAAATAATTATTTATTATTTTTTTATTAGCTAAAATCTAAAATAAAAATTATTTATCTATTTAAACTCAAATTCCATATTCGAAATAAATATAATTTTATTAAAAAAAATTTAATTCAATTAATATTATAAACTAAAAAAAATCATTTTGGTTGAATAGATGAGCTTTCTATTTACTTAAAATTTAATTCTATTAATGAATACAATTATGTTGAAATTTGTCTAATTCAATTGAAAATTATGAATTGAAATTATAAGTTTGTTATTCTTTTTAGTAGCCGAAAAAATATGAATTCATATATTTACAATATATTTTTATAAAAAAAATAAGAGAGCAACTTTTTTTTAATTGATACTATATTTTAAAAATACTCCTAATTTTTTTTCTTTTAAGTTTATAATGTCCACAATGGACCGACCCTTCTCTTTCTCCGTGGATATGGAAGTTGTTTTGGATTGTTGTGTTGGAGGGCTTTGGGTTGTGGTGCTGGATGGCAGCCGATTTGTTGATTTTATTTTGACGATGCATATTGTTTCCTATTGGTGATTTCTTCTCTAGCAGTTACGCTTTCTTGTATTGTCTACTATTATCTTCTCCCAGTAAAATTGAATAGCAATATAACATGTTCGTAATCTTCAGCAGCCCATTAAATGTGTTAAGCTGGACGGGTGAACAGCAATTAACATGTTAAGGGACAACGATCGAGTACTTCGAGAAAAGAGACAAAAGAAAGGGTAACAGATTTCCTGAAAGGCTGGTGGCTTGCTCAATGCCGTCTTTTGGAATGGATTTTGGCACGAGAATCCCTGCCAAAATTATCAATATCTATCAAAATAATTACATGTTCACGTCTGAGAAGATTTAAATTCCCAGAGGTGGATTTTGACCCGGCCATTGAAGGTGAGTTTACTAGTGATAGATTAATTGAGGAATTAATATGGAATTTTCTTTTCCTCCTCCAATTTTTTGAGGAAATATGATGTTTGTGTAGCATAGTTCATCACTGAGACATAAGAAATTTCAGGTAAACTTTGATTTCCCTGAGCATTTTTTTGCGTCTTTTGTTGTGTTGATTTGAGCCGAATTTGTCTTCAGGGTTGAGGAAACTTTTTTTTCTTTTTTGGGGCTCAGGTTTTTCTTTACGTTTAATCTTTTGATTTAGTGACCAAGTTAAAGTTGTGGTTGTTGGAAGAACCTAATTGCGTAAATCCCTCTTAAGTTTTTTTATTACTTAGGTTGTTAAACTCTTTAGCTTGTTTCTGTGGCAACTGGGAGGGGCATGGATTTCCTTTTCCTTTCCTTTTATCAAACCGTATCTTTTTGAATATTTGAAATGTGGATTGGTAGAGCCAAATGGATGAGTTATACAACTGGTTGATCCGGTAGTTTATATCATTCCCTTCATTGATTATCAATCAACTAAAAGGTGGTTGCAGGTAAAATTTGAAGTTAAAGCAGGCTTACAATATATGGAAGACAGATGGAAGAGTGTATGATTTGTCCTGTTAACCATAAATGTTGCCAAATTCGCAAGCTCATCTTACTATGAAGTGGAAAAAGGTGTTATTGCGGTTTTTAGGGCAGAATAATGTATATGTAGATGCATAAATCTTAAGTATCCCTGTTAAGCCTAGATGTAATGTTACCACCAAATTAACATGATATCTTTATGATATAGCGTGCGGTAGAAAGACTAAAAGAGATCCCTTGGCAATTTCCAGCTTGAAATAACCACATTTAGACAAAATGGGATGGTCCTGCACCGGACCCACAAGATTCCTTGAGCATTTTATTTCTGTTTTTGTACTCAGTCTATACCAATTTTCACCTATGAAGTGCCTGCATGTTGTTTATGAGGAACATTTCATTGCCTGGTCTGCAGAATTTATACTTTTATTTTCAAGTTCCGTACTGTGGTTGTGAACTTCTTTGTGTTGTAAACTTAGCTTTGTTAGTTCTTTATGCTTGTGATATTAGCTGAAATAGGTTGCTGTGTTGTTGGACAACAACATTAAACATGTTGGACAGCTGGAGTTCTGCATAAGTGGTAGTACAATAATCTTGTCTCGTGGTTTTGATTGGATCAGCTTATTCCTATGCTCATGCTTGCCAAAGAAGTCTTTCATTTGGTTGCTTGTTTCCAAGATGAAATTTTTATTTCTCTTTTTGGTTCTTTCAGAGTATTCTACATTTAGATCATATAGGCATCGTTGACTGATTGCTATTCTAGTTTTAAGGAGCACTGCATCATCATAACTTTGATTAAAAAGGATGAATGCTTGTCGGTTTTATAACTATAAAACATCTTCCTTCCTTAGCGCAATAGTTATTACTAGACTTCATGTATTTGGTTTCAGATTTTTTTTTCCCGGTTCAAATTAATCTACAATATTTTATTTGGTTGCAATAGAACTTTAACCTTAATATCACATATTTGAATGTATTAAATATTAATTTATTTCTAATTGAAATGTCCATTATAGACATTATATTCTGAACTGTATGAATTCTTAGTAAAAGGAAAGAAATTTTGCAGAATCATGACAGGTGTTCGAACAGAGTGTGAATTCTTGGTCCCAGATAATCCGCAGAATCATGGACTGGTGTTCTAAATTTCCCTAAGAGAAGCAAATATGGTTAAGAACAACAAAGCTACCTTTGCCTATTATGCAAGCTTGCTAGCAATCATGATTCCTGATCTTCGGACTCAGCTAGACAACACATTAGCTGATCTCAGAATAGTGTGTTATGAAGTCAAGCTTCCCTCAGGTGCTGATGCTGTCTTGATAGACCTGAATCTTCAAACTGAATTTGATTATCCCCAGATTCTAGTGGTATTCGGCTGCTTTATACTCCTCCCGTTCAAGAACATCAACCAGATGAATTATCCCAATTATATGTCAAATCAAATTCAAGAAATGAGGGCTCTTCTTGGTGTTGACCCTCAAGCTGCAGTCCACATACCCTTTAGTATGCGAAAGGCTGAAGCAATCCAGTCGATGATGGGATCTTCTTCAGATTGAAGAAGGAAATCTCTCCTTTGTCATTAATGCGTGACTAAATACTGACCGTTGGGCACATTGGCGCAATATTTATTTAACATATTGTCTTGGTCTGGGATGAATTCCGTAACATCCAGCTGCGCCGTTTAGATTGACTTAAATAATTTTTGAACTCATTTTCCACTCGACCCAAAATGGTTAATCCAAGTTAGTTATTTAGTAGTTTTGTACTAGCTATTATATACAATTCGGAATTAGCATAATCCGCTGATGTGGGACGTATCTGACATCCAAACAACTGGATGGTACATTCTCCCTTACTAAATTTGCGATGTACTCGTCGCAACTGAATCGACAGCTCGATCCAAACTGACCAAATAATTTTTGAACTCACTTTCCACTCGGCCCAAAATTATTAAAATGGTTAATCCAAATTATTTAGTAGTTTTGTGTTAGCTATTATATATAATTCAGAATTGCCATAATCTGCTGCTGTGGGAGAATTGTCGTAATCCGCCGATGTGGGACGTCTTCCACATCCCAACAGTCGGATGTTACATTCTTCCCTGCTAAATTTGCGATGTACTCGTCGCAAATAAATCAGATACAATTGCTAAGTCAGGACCGAATCCTTAGATATAGCAGCTGGATGTTACATTCTCCCATGCTAAATTTGCGACGTTCTCGTCGCAACTGAATCGGATACAATTGCTAAGTCAGAACCGAATCCTTGGGTATAGCAGCGTCCTCGTCGCAAACCCTTAGATATAGCAGCTGGATGTTACATTCTCCCCTGCTAAATTTGCGACGTTCTCATCGCAACTAAATCGAATACAATTGCTAAGCCAGGACTGAACTCTTGGCAGCTAAATTTGCAACGTTCTCGCCGCAACTGAATCGGATACAATTGCTAAATCAAGACCGAACCCTTGGGTATTATGGTTCGCTAGTATCTCAGACGGTTCCACCTTGTCTCATATGGGTAGCCCTTTCCTCACAGATCTACTAGCTCAAGGACGTCGCAACTGAATCAGATATAATTGTTAAGTCAGGACCGAACCCTTTGGATATTGTGGTTCGCTAGTACCTCGGGCGGCTCCACCTCGTCTCATAAGGGTAGCCCTTTCCTCACAGATCTACTAGCTCAAGGACATTACAACTGAATCGAATACAATTGCTAAGTCAGGACTGAACCCTTGGGTATTGTGGTTCGCTAGTACCGCCCTCGGATACAAGTACTAAGTAGAACCGAACCCTTAGATATTGTGATTCGCTAGTACTGCCCTACCCTTGGGTATTGTAGTTCGCTAGTATTTCGGGCGGATATGCTAAGTCAGGATACAATTGCTAAGTTAGGACCGAACCCTTGGGTACTGTGGTTGGCTAGTACCGCCCTCAGATACAATTGCTAAGTCAGGACCGAACCCTTGGATATTGTGGTTCGCTAGTACCTCGGGCGGTTCTACCTCGTCTTACACGGCTAGCCCTTTCCTCACAGATCTATTAGATCAAGGACATCACAACTGAATCAGATATAATTTGTAAGTTAGGACCGAACTTTGGATATTGTGGTTCGTTAGTAACTCAGGCGGATACGTTAAGTCAGGACCGAACCCTTGAGTAGTGTGGTTCTCTAGAACCTTGGGCGGATACGCTAAGTTTCACACGGATAACCCTTTCCTCACAGATCTACTAGATCTGCATAATTTTTCTAATCTAGGATGGCTCTAATACCAATTGAAACAGTTCAGCTCAAACTGATCCAAATAATTTTTGGACTCACTTTACACTCGGTCCAAAATATTTAACCCAAATTATTTAATAGTTCTGTATTACTTATTATATATAATTCTGAATTGTCATAATCTGCCGACGTGGAAGGTCTCCCACATCCAAGTAGCTGGATGTTACAAATTCCTTCATTTCCATATATGAAACTTTGATTCTCACTACCTGTTCTCATGGACCCAAAAGTCCTACACGAGGTCAGGAATTTGAATGATGCACATCTGGCTATAAATAGGATGGAGTTTCCTTGGTTCTTTAATTAGGTATTTGTCTGATGAGTTGATATCGCAAAACTGGAAAGGAACAAGTTCGCAATTTTGATTGGTGTAGCTCAGCAATTAAGAGGACAACCTAGAGTTCAACCACTGTGAATCAGTTTGTCACAAATCTCACTCCAGAACTTCACTTGTAACCAGCCTCCTGATAACTCACGAGCGAGCAATGTCGTCGAACTGGGTTTATGCCACCAAGCAAATGTATGAATATCTGACAGCAGACCTTGAGCATTTTGATGAGTAAAATGTGCTGAGAGTTTGAGTTTCTGATATCTTGATGCTGATGTTGACTTCCCTTGCTCTCATTTTATTCTCTTTTTGGTTATGAGCAAGCTGTTTATGCTAAAATACTATCATCAATGTCAATTAGACATATGAGACTTGTCCCTTAACATTTTGTCCTTCCATCTGGATAATATATATTTATCTAAGTTATTATACCCTTTCTTCCATATCAATGCGATACGATGTATCATTGGCCAGTTTTTTAAAGGCTGTTTGCCCTCCTATTTGTTGTCTTATCTTTCTCATCTAAGCTTTCTCATCTAAGAATATGATTTCTTAAAGCAACTGGTGATCTGTTAAGCACTGTTGATAGATGGGAGGCATCCATTTCAGGCGGGGGGGGGGGGGGGAATACACCAATGTGAATTTCCAATACTGCACAGATAGTAATTATTTGATTTTATGCTTTAATTAATTATATATATATAATGGGAATTTTTTACTTGAACTCGTTTTATTACGAGTTCAAGAAATAATTAAATGAGTTTTTATTTAATTTTTTCATAGGAAATTTACTTTTTATTTTAACCGATGATAAACCGGATATTTATAACAGTAAGATATTAAAATATGAATAATAAATGATAGTTAAAGCAGAAGGCTAACTCATGAACTAGCTGTATGGCGAGCAGGCAAAATCATAAAAGCCTGTCAAGCACAAAAGGGAGATGAATGATGAATTTCTTGGGGCGAATATTGACTATGCGGTTGTTGAAACCGGTCAAAAATAATCTTTTTGGTTAACAACAATTTTACAATGGTAGATAGTGGCAAAATGATCAAATCCACAGAAAATTGATACTTACCTATTTTCCTTATCAAAATCAAGTAAACAAACTGAAAGTAAAATAAAAGGGGGGTTTTGAGATTGATGAATTAAACTAATACTGAAAGCAATAAAGTAAAGTAAATAATAAGGTAAAGAAATTCAAATAATGAGAAAAGCTCTAGTTGAAGAATTAGATCCACTTCAGTTGTTGGGATTGATCATTGATGCTTAATTTTCTTTGTTTGATTCAATAAATTAGTTATGGAGATGAAAGGCACTTCTCACCACCATATCCCTCCTTAAGTATAAATTAATTAAGAAACGTCCTCTAACTAATCACTAATCAACAAGTTGCCAAGAAAAGTCCTTGGGCCTTTGGCATCTAACAACTGTCAATTGCATTAAGAAATCGAGAGATCTAATTCTAACTACCCAAACGCATGTTGATATTGCTAGATTATGTAATTTCCTTAGTTTTTACACTAAGAGTTACTTGTGTTTGAATAATTCAAATAATTACGAACTTAAAACTATCCAAACTAACAAATTATTACCTTGCAATCAAGAATCAATTGGCCCTATTAATCTAAACCACAAAGCAACAATAGAATTAAGCATGAAATTGCATAAATATTGAAAAATAAAAGATAAACAATTTATGTTCAGATCTCTCGATCCATAAAACAATTAAAGTTTCACTTAATCTTCAACTAGAAAAAAGAGTTTCAGTCACTCATGGCTGAAACAAAACAAGAAAATAAAAGAAAGAGATGAAGAGGAGGTAGCCAATGGTGACGTATGATGGAGCAGGGAACTCAAGAGAGCACATCCTCAACTACAAAACCTTTATGGAGTTACAGACCCTATTGGATGCCTTGATGTGCAAGGTATTCCCTACGACGCTTATAGGCCCAGCAAGGGCTTGGTTCAACAGTTTGAAGGCAGGGAGTATCAGAAATTTTGGTGACCTGGCCAACATCTTCATCAGCCGGTTCATAGCAGGAGTACCGGCTGACAGAAAAACCAGCTACTTGGAGACAGTCAGGCAAAGGAGGAACGAGTCCTTGAGAGAATACGTAGCCCGTTTCAATACGGAGGCCCTGTAGATCCCCGAGCTGGATGAAAGCCGGGCTGTGGAAGCTTGTAATACCCGGCTAGACTCCAGCATCGGAATTCCTACCGTCCGATAGAATCTCGGATGTCGGAAACCTCTAGAAGGGCAAAATCATGTTTTCATAAAATGTTTTCATGTATTATATGGCTTTAAGTAAGAAAGAAACTGAGTTTTGAATGAAAAAGATCATGGAGGCATTTCCAGGTTCGGCCGCCGAACATGGGATAGTTTAGGGGGGGCAAGTTAGGCTTTCGAAAGTGGCCCAGGTTCGGCCGCCGAACTTGCATGAGTTTTAGAGGCACTTTAGGCTTCCGAAGGTGGTCTGGCCAGCCCCTATAAAAGGGCTCCATGGCCGAAACGGGCGAGCTTTCTCCCCTATTTTCGGCCAACGGTGAGTCCATGCTCTCCCATGGTTGATTTTGATGATTTTCCCTCAACCTTTCAAGTTTTAACGAGTTCTAACTTGGTTTTGAAGAGTTTTGGAGCTAAGATCAAGTTTTGGAGCTTGGAGACCCAAGGAGCTAGATTTCTCCCATCTCCAAATTTAGATCGCCTTCCCTCTCGACCTTCAAGAAGTAAGAGTAGATTCTTAGCTCATTTCATATTTTAAACGAGTTTTATGAAAGTTTTTGGGGTAGAAATGCATGTTGAATGTTGTTAGGGTAAAGGTTGAGTTTTTGGGTAATGTTTGTTGTTTGAGTTGCTTTATGTGTTTGTGTTGGGGTTTAAGATAGTTTGAGACCCTTAAATATTTATTTGCTTGTGTATGCATGTTGTAGAATAGCCAAATGCATGTTTGAATAGTTTGGGAGGCAAAATGTGCATAAGGAGGCTGAGTTCTGCCCTTTGGAAGAACTCAGGTTCGGCAGCCGAACCTGCCTGTGGAGGCAAGCCTTTGGCTGCCGAACCCTGCCCCCGAAAGTTGGACTTTTGGCTCTAGAGGGGAGTTTCAGCCGCCGAAGGTGCCGCCGAACATGCATGAGTTTCGTCTTTGGAAGGGACTTTCGGCCGCCAAATGTGCCGTCGAAAGTGGCTGAGTTTCGGTTCTGGAGGGACTTTCGGCCACCAAACTTGCCGCCGGAAGTGCCCTGTTCAGCCTTCCTTTGCATGATTTTCTATGCATGTTTGTGATGTTTTAGGGGGTTTTTGGGGAGTAGTTTAGAGTCATGTTAGTATATGTTTGGTCCCTCATTTGAGTCCACCTGTGTAGGTTCGGACCCGAGGAACCGAGGACCCCAGTAGTGAGATAGCTGCTTCAGTGTCTTTCCAGAGCTAGCTTGAGGTGAGTGGAATAACTCTTACATTTCAAAGTAAATAAATCAGTTTTGAGCATGTTCATGCATCACGAATGCCATGAGATATATTAGGTTGTTTGCATTAGAATTCACGAATATGTTGCATTGCATTATATGATGTTGATGCGGATGAACTTTGAATGATTCATTAGCCCTCGTATGTTATGACATGATATAATAATAATATGATATGGAAGTCCAGGTGTGGCCTGCACTACGCCTCTGGCACAATGTAAGAGAAAGTTCGAGTGTGGCCTGTACTACGCCCCCGGTACGAATGGATATGTATGATATGTTATGTGTAAGAGAAAGACCAGGTGTGGCCTGCACTACGCCCCTGGCATGATTGGATTGTGTAGAGGGCTAAATGGTGACAAGTCCATCCTTAATGTGATTTGTTTGTGATGTGATGCATTCCATGAAAGCATGAATTTTAAATATAATGTTTTATTATTCTGCTCACTGGGGTCTAGTAGCTCACCCCGTTCCCATCACCCCCAGGTTTGCAGGTACGGGATAGATCAGAAAGTCATTAAGAGTAAAGTTTATGATTTATGTAATAGCTAGATGTGGACATGAGAATGATGTAATGTAAAGTATAGTATAGTAATGTAATGTAATGATGTTTATGGGAGTTTAGAGTTGTGCTTGACCCTAGTATATTGATTAATCCCTTAGTACATGGTCTATAAAATGTTCTATCACTGTTTATGTAAACCAAACTTAAGGTATGTTATGTTACCCCATTGGAGCATTTGATGAGGACTCCAGTGTGGGGTTTGATGTTTATACTGATGAGTTGTGCATGCACAGGTTAAGTTTGGTAAATGAATGAGAAAGTTCAAAATTTTTATGTATATGTTGATCATGTATGGGATTAAACAGGTATACAGGATGTATGTTAGGCTTGCTACAGGTCCCGGCGGCCTTAAGCCGATCTGGATCCTAGCGCTGGTAGCGGTCCGATTTTCGGATTGTTACAAAGCTATGCAGAAGGGGACCACTTCCCCTAAGTTCTTTGGTTCCCTGTGTAGAAAGCCACCGACCTCCTTAGCAGAACTGATGAAGAGAGCAGAAAAGTATATAAGGCAAGATGATGCATTGACAACTAGCAAGTTTGCTAAGGAAGCGACAGATAGGGGGAAAGCTCCCGAGGAAAGGAGGTCGGACAGACACGAGAAAAGGCCGAATAGGGGGCCCAAAAGTAATCACACCCCTCAATGTCTCCAGAGCCGAGGTGCTCGTGGCAGTTCAAGGTAAGGAGTTCCTCCAATGGCCCAAGCCCATGAGAGCAGAGGCAAGCCAAAGATATCCTGACAAATATTGTCAATATCACCGCATCCATGGCCACGATACCAATGATTGCTACCAGCTGATTAATGAAATTGAAAGGCTGATCAAGAGGGGTCATCTCCGAAATTTCGTGAAGAAACCCGAAGGAGAAAGACCCCAGCAGAACCCTGCAGCGGAGAAGCCCCGAAGGTTGGGGATAGGACCGGTTAATGATGGCTCCAGTAGGACCATCAACATGATTGTCGGAGGAACGGGAGGTCGGATGAGCAGGAGAGGAAGGAAAAGGAGCCGAGACAGAGAGAGAAGCGACAATGAAGTCATGCAGGTGGTAGAACACTCCCCAATGGTCATCTCCTTCTCCCCAGAAGATGCTCATGGCATTCAGACGCCTCATGATGATGCTCTCATCATTAAAACTGTTATTCATAACTTCCTTGTCCGGAAGATCTTGGTCGATGATGGAAGCAAAGTAAACCTACTGTCTTACAGGGTCTTCCAGCAGATGGGGATACCAGAAGAACAGATGGTGCGAGATCAGGCCCCAGTGAAGGGGATCGGAGGAATTCCAGTACCTGTAGAAGGGAAAGTGAAGGTAGTGCTGACCCTAGGAGAGGCACCTCTGTCTCGGACTCACTACGTCGTATTCCTGGTGGTGAAACTCCCTCTGAAGTACAATGCCATACTGGAAAGGCCTGTGCTGTATGACTTGGAGGTGGTGATCAGTATCAGGTACCTGACCATGAAGTTTCCAACAGAGACAAGAATGGGAGTAGTTCGGGGACGTCAGGAGGAGGCAAGGGCAGTATACATGGCCACTGTGGCAGAACCGAGATTGTGTAACGAGAGACTCAACTCAGAGGTCATGGAAGTCATAGATGAAAAGAAAGAAGCCATGACAGAACCAGTGGGAGAGTTGGAAACCTTCCCCTTATCAGAAGCAAAAGAAGATAAGGTTTTCAGTCTCAACACCAGCCTAACTGAAGAACATAAAACAGAAGCAATGGCTTTGATCCGAGGTCACGCCTCGAGCTTCGCTTGGAAGCCATCCGACATGCCCGGGATAGACCCTAAGGTGATGACCCATAAGATGAACGTCCTTCCCGAGGCTAAACCAGTGAAGCAGAAGAAGAGAGTAGCGGGGAAAGAGAAGCAGCAAGCCACCAGGGAGGAGATACATAAGCTAGAGGAAGCAGGGTTCATCAGGGAAGTAATGTACCCGCAATGGTTAGCAAATCCTGTACTAGTGAAAAAAGCCAATGGCAAGTATAGGATGTACATAGATTTTACTGACTTGAATCAGGCATGCCCCAAAGATTGTTACCCCCTCCCCGATATTAATAAAATGGTCGATTCTACGACCGGTTTTGATTATATATCATCTCTGGATGCAATGTCTGGTTACCACCAAATTCCAATGGACAGATCAGATGAGGAGAAGACCTCGTTCATAACGAAAGATGGGACTTATTGTTATAAGGCCATGCCTTTTGGGTTGAAGAATGCTGGAGCAACATACCAGAGACTGATGAACAAAATCTTCAAAATCCAGATCGGAAGGAATGTGGAAGTATATGTGGATGATATGGTGGTGAAGAGCCAAACCTTCCAGCAGCACCTGATAGATATGAAAGAAGTGTTTTGGGTACTGGAGCAGTACAGGATGAGATTGAACCCGGCTAAGTGCGCTTTTTTCATCAAAGGAGGAAAATTCCTGGGATACATGGTTAGCGAAAAGGGTATCGAGCCAAACCCAGAGAAAGTAGAAGCCATACTGAAATGCCCAAGCCGATCTGCGTAAGAGATGTGCAGAGGCTCACAAGTAGGGTGGTGGCGCTTAACCGGTTCATGTCAAAATCAGCAGAGAGGTGCTTACCATTCTTCAGGAAGCTGAGGAAAGTCCCAAACTTCGAATGGACTTGTAATACCCGGCTAGACTCCGGTATCGGAATTCCTACCGTCCGGTGGAATCTCGGATGTTGGAAACCTCTAGAAGGGTAAAAACATGTTTTTATAAAATGTTTTCATGTATTTTATGGTTTTAAGTAAGAAAGAAATTGAGTTTTGAATGAAAAAGACCATAGAGGGAAATCCAGGTTCGGCCGTCGAACCTCATGTTCGGTCGCCGAACATGCATGAGTTTTGGAATCACCTTCGGCTTCCAAAGGTGGCCTGGCCAGCCACCTATAAAAGGATCCATGGCCGAAAATGGGCGAGCTTTCTCCCCTATTTTCGGCCAACGGTGAGTCCATGCCCTCCCATGGTTGGTTTTGATGATTTTCCTCAAATCTTTCAAGTTTTAATAAGTTTTAACTTGGTTTTGAAGATTTTTGAAGCTAAGATCAAGTTTTGGAGCTTGGAGACCCAAGGAGCTAGATTTCTCCCATCTCCAAGTTAGGATCGTCTCTCCTCTCGATTTTCAAGAGGTAAGCTTAGATCCTACCTTTCTTGTATGTTTTAAATAAGTTTTGAGGGGTTATGGGGTAGAAATACATGTTTAGGTTAATGTTGAGTTTGTGGATAATGTGTGTTGTTTGAGTTGTTATATGTGTTTGTGTTGGGGTTTAGGTTAGTTTGAGACCACTATATGCTTATTTGCTTGTGTATGCATGTTGTAGAATAGCTAAATGCATGTTTGAATGATTTGGGAGGCAAAATGTGCATGAGGAGGCTGAGTTCTGCCCTTTGGAAGAACTCAGGTTCGGCAGCCGAAGGATTTTCAGCTGCCGAACCTGCCTGTGGAGGCAAGCTTTCGGCTGCCGAACCCTGCCCCCGAAAGTTGGACTTTCGGCTCTGGAAGGGAGTTTCGGCCGCCGAAAGTGCATGACTTTCGGATCTTGAGGAGGTTCGGCCGCCGAAGGTGCCATCGAAGGTGCCCTGTTCAGCCTTCCTTTGCATGTTTTCTATGATTGTTTTAAGGTGTTTTATGGGATTTTTGGGGAGTAGTTTAGAGTCATGTTCATGTATGTTTGATCCCTCATTTGAGTCCACTTGTGTAGGTTCGGATCCGAGGAATCAAGGACCCCAGCAGTGAGATATCTGCTTCAGTGTCTTGTCAGAGCTAGCCTGAGTTGAGTAGAATGACTCTTTATGTTTCAAAGCAAATAATGAAAGTTTTAGCATGATTCAAGCATCATGAATGCCATGAGATATAATAGGTTGTTTGCATTAGAATTCACGAATATATTGCATTGCATAATATGATGTTGATGTGGATGGGTGTTGAATGATCCATTAGCCCTCGTATGATGACATGATATGATATGATATGTTATGGTATGTATGACCAGTGAGGCCCATTCTACGCCCCTGGTACGATGTAAGAGAAAGACCAGTGAGGTCCATGCTACGCCCCTGACACATTGGAATGTTATGTAAGAGAAAAACTAGTGAGGCCCATACTACGCCCCTGACACTATTGGAATGTGTAGAGGGCTATTGGTGACAAGTCCATTCTTGATGTGATTTGTTTGTGATGTGATGCATTTCATAAAAGCATGAATTTTAAATATAATGTTTTACTATTCTGCTCACTAGGCTCTAGTAGCTCACCCCATTCCCTTAATCCCCCAGGTTGGCAAGTACGGGATAGATCAGAAAGTCAATAAGAGTAAAGTCATGTTTTATGTAATAGCTAGCTGTGGACATGAGAAAGACATTGTAATGTAAAGTATAGTAATGTAATGTAATGTAAAGAATTGTATTGAGGATAGAATTGTGCTTGGCCCTAGAGTATGTTAATCCATTTTTGGTACATGATCTTTTAATGAAATGTTTTATTAATGTTTATATAAACCAAACTTAATGTATGATATGTTGCCCCATTGGAGCATTTGTTGAGGGCTCCAGTGTGGGGTTTTTATGTTTATGAGTTTGGTGCATGCACAGGTTAAGTTTGATAAATGAAAGAAAAAGTTTAATGTTTTATGTATATGTTTGATCATGTATGGGATTTAACAGGTATACAGGATGTATGTTAGGCTTGCTACGGGTCCCGGCGGCCTTATGCCGATCTAGATCCTAGCGTCGGTAGCGGTCCGATTTTCGGGTCATTACAGATTGGTATCAGAGCCCTAGGTTCATATAGTCGGACCTATAGTGTGTCGGGCTCATAGAGGTTATAGAAGGGCAAGCACAATAGGAAAAATCATGTCCACTAGGATAGGATATAGAGTCCTGTCTTGAATAATGATGTGAAATGCCATGATTTTATGCATATGCATTGATGATATGCTATGTATGTGATGTATGTGATGCGGATTCATGTGTTTCCACATGAACCATATGATGCTAATGTTTTATGTGACGTGTGTTGTTTTTCAGTAAGCAAGATGAGAGGAACTCATCGATCTGCACGATTGACTGGAGTACCACCTCAGGATGAGGGCACGGATGCCCGTCCTCCTGTATTGCCTAGGGCAATGTCCTGCAGGTCTAGTAGGGAGAGAGTGTCAAGGGACCCTAAAAGGTCTTTTGATATGAGCAGAAGAGGAACAGTTCAAGGTGGAGTGTCAGAAGATGTGGGGGATGATATGGATGTGGATCAGAGAAGGGATGGCAGTCTTAGTATGAGCATGTCGGAAGAGGGCATGGGAGAGTCTCAGGGAGGCACTCAGGCCTCGGGGTTTGTTCAACCACCCCAATACCCACCCTTTTCACAGAATCCCGGGTATTCGATGGGAGGTACATCGAATTATCCCAGCTTTAACCCTTATCCTTCTTACATGCCATACCCACCTTTCTACCCACCATACTCACAGTACCCTATGTACCCACCCCCATCCTTTTATCTAGGTACAGCAAACCCTAATCCAGGGGATGTTGCACCTCCTCCACCCCCAGCAGAACCTATGGTCCCAGAAGCCCAAGCACCTAAACCTAGCTCATCTGGAGGGAGCAAGGTCAAGATGACTGACTATTTGAAGTTGGATGCTCCTAAGTATGAAACAGGTGATAACCCGTTTGAATACCTCAGGACGGTCAAGATGATAACAAATGAGTTAGGGGCAGATGACAGTAGAGCCATTCAGATGGCTGGGTTCACACTGAAATGTAAGAAGGCCCGAGAGTGGTTTAAAAACTATGTGAATCCGAGGTTGGATAGCCTATCATGGAAAGAGTTTGCTAATGAGTTTGCAGGATGGGCTTTCCCTGATAGTTCAAGGGAGTTGAAGATGATTGAATTTGAGCAGTTGAGGCAGTCAAAGGAAATGAGTGTGGATGAGTACACAGATAAGTTCTTGGAGCTGCTGCCGTTTGCTGGGCAAAATCTTGACACAGACCAGAAGAAGGCTAGGAGGTTTATCATGAGGCTTCATTTCAGGTATTCCTCCTTGATCCAGTCAGCAGAGAGGGAGAGTTTCCATGCCATAGTGAATATAGCCCGGAGAATGGAGGCTAGTGCAATAATCGAAGGAAAGGTTAAGCAGTCTGTGGCACAATCTTCTGGTTCCAAGACCCCAGGTGGGGGAAAGTTAGACCCTTCTTCTTTAAGTTCAGCAGCTTCAGGCAGTAAGAGGTGGGGCAGTACCACCAAAAAGTCAAAGAAGAACAAGTTCTGAAACAAGATAAAGTCAAGTCTGGGATTAGGAGGTGGCTCGAGCTCAGGTGCAGACAGTGCAGTATGTATGAAGTGTGGGAAGCCGCACAAGGGAGTATGTCGGTTTGGGACCATAGCCTGCTTCAGATATGGGCAGGAGGGACACATGGCACGGGAGTGTCCTAGGGCAGCTTTTATGGCGCAGTCCCAGCAGATAGCTTCTGGTAGTGTGGCTCAGCCAGTAGCTCCAGCCTCGACTCAGGCCAGTGCCAGAGGCAGAGGGAGAGGGGCAGCCTCTTCTTCAGCGGGTTTCAGGGGTGAAGGTCCATCAGCTCCAGCACGGATCTTCACGATGACACAGCAGGAGCCAAATGCACCAAACACCGTGGTGTCAGGTAATCTCATCATTGGTTGTTCGGATGTTTATGCCTTAATGGGCCCTAGTGCATCTCATTCTTTTGTTGCTCCGAGAGCCGTTGAGAGGTTGGGTTTGATGGTCTCTGGGTTAGAGTGTCCCCTATGGGTCAGTGGACCCAAGTGCGACCCGTCAGTGGCAGAATCAGTCTGCCGGTTTTGTCCAGTTTTTGTTGAGGGAAGATGCCTTCCAGCCGACCTTGTGGTTATAGATTTGACGGATTTTGATGTCATTGTAGGGATGGATTGGATGTCTACTCATGGTGCTACCTTGGACTGCAGAGACAAGGTAGTCAGGTTCAGAGGTCAGGATGGGTCAGAAGTTGTCTTCAGAGGAGACAGGAGGGGTACACCTAGAGGTTTGATATTAGCCCTACAGGCTCGTAGGTTGCTCAAGAGGGGTTGTCAGGGTTTTCTGGCTCATGTGAGAGAGCTGGATAGTCATGTTAGAGAGCCCGCCTCAGTGCCCGTGGTCAGAGAGCTTTTAGATATCTTCTCAGATGAGCTGCCAGGTTTACCACCTGCTAGGGAGATAGAGTTTGAAATAGAATTGATGCCGGAAACCAGACCGATCTCTATACCTCCCTACAGGATGGCACCAGCAGAGTTGAAGGAGCTTAAGGAGCAGTTGCAAGAGCTGGTAGATAAGGGTTTTATCCGACCGAGTACCTCACCTTGGGGTGCTCCAGTGCTTTTTGTGAGAAAGAATGATGGATCCCTTAGACTTTGTATTGACTACAGGCAGTTGAACAAAGTCACTACCAAGAATAAGTACCCGTTGCCTAGGATCGACGATCTATTCGACCAGCTAGCAGGAGCAGGTTATTTCTCCAAGATAGATCTAAGATCCGAGTACCATCAGCTGAGAATAAGAGAAGTGGATGTGCCGAAGACGGCGTTCAGAACCAGATATGGGCACTATGAGTTCCTTGTGATGCCGTTTGGGTTAACCAATGCCCCTGCAGCATTCATGGAACTCATGAACAGAGTTTTCAGTTAGTATCTGGATCACTTTGTTATTGTCTTCATAGATGATATCTTAGTGTATTCCAGGAATGCAGAGGAGCATGCCCATCATCTGAGGTTAGTCTTGCAGACCTTAAGGGAACACGGCTTGTATGCTAAGTTCTCCAAGTGTGAGTTCTGGTTGAGGAGCATTTCTTTTTTAGGGCATGTTGTATCAGAAAATGGAATAGAAGTGGACCCCAAGAAGGTAGAAGCTGTGGCTAACTGGCCTAGACCCACTACAGTGACAGAGATCAAGAGCTTTTTGGGTTTGGCAGGTTACTACAGGAGGTTCGTTCAGGACTTCTCTAAGATTGCAGCTCCTATGACCAGGTTAACTAAGAAGAATCAGAGGTTTGTGTGGACTGACCAGTGTGAAGAGAGCTTCGAAGAGCTGAAGAAAAGGTTGACGTCGACACCGGTGTTAGCTCTGCCTACCAGTAATGAAGACTTTATAGTATATTGTGATGCGTCCCGTGTGGGACTGGGTTGTGTGCTGATGCAGAATGAAAGGGTGATTGCTTATGCTTCTAGGCAGTTGAAGAAGCATGAGTTGAATTACCCTACACATGACCTAGAAATGGCAGCTGTAATCTTTGTACTCAAGATGTGGAGGCATTACCTTTATGGGGTTAAATGTGAGATCTTCACAAATCATGAAAGCCTGCAGTACATCCTGAGTTAGAGAGAGTTGAACCTGAGGCAGAGAAGATGGGTAGAACTGCTTAGTGACTATGATTGCAAAATCCAATACCATCCGGGTAAGGCAAATGTTGTGGCAGACGCCTTAAGCCCGAAATCACTTGGCAGTCTATCTCATATCACAGCAGAGAGGAGACCGGTGGTGAAAGAGTTTCATAAGCTCCGGTAGCCTTAAGCCCGAATGTTGTGGCAGACGCCTTAAACCGATCTGGATCCTAGCGCCGGTAGCGGTCCGATTTTCGGATCGTTACAGAATGGTATCAGAGCCCTAGGTTCATATGGTCGGACCTATAGTATGTTGGGCTTATAGATGTCAGAGAAGGTCAAGCACAATAGGAAAGGTCATGTCCACTAGGATAGGATGTGGAGTCCTGTCTTGTATGATGATGTGAAATGTCATGATAATGTGCATGTGCATTAATGATATATTTTGTATGTGATGCGGGTTCATGTGTTCCCACATGAACCATATGATACTAATGTTTGTGCAATGTGTACTGTTTTTCAGAAACAGGATGAGAGGAACTCGTCGATCTGCACGATTGACTAGTGTACCACCTGAGGATGAGGGCACGAGCGCCCGTCCTCCTGCATTGCCTAGAGCAATGTCTAGTAGGTCCAGCAGGGAAAGAGCAGTAAGAGACCCTAGAAGGTCTTTGGATCTGGGTAGAAGCAGATCGATAAGGGGAACAGTTCAGGGAGGAATGTCAGTTGATATGGGGGATGAGATGGATGTGGACCAGAGGAGGGATGGTAGTTTAGGAGTGAGCATGTCGAAAGAGGGAATGGGAGAGTCCCAAGGAGGCACCCAGGCCTCAGAATTTATTCAGCCACCTCACTACCCACCCTTTTCACAAAACCCCGGGTATTCGATGGGAGGTACATCGGATTACCCCAGCTTTAATCCTTACCCTTCTCACATGCCATACCCATCTTACTACCCACCATACCCACAGTACCCCATATACCCACCTCCACCTTACTACCTAGGTACAGCAAACCCTACCCCAGGGGATGCTGCACCTCCTCCTCCACCAGCAGAACCCACAGTTCCAGAAACCCCAGTACCTAAGCCTAGCTCATCTGGTGGGAGCAAGGTCAAGATGACCGACTACATGAAGTTGGGCGCTCCTTAGTATGAAAAAAGGGATGACCCGTTTGTGTATCTTGAAAGGGTCAAGGTGATTACAGATGAGATTGGGGCGGATGACAGTAGAGCCATTCAGATGGCTGGGTTCACGCTTAAGTGTAAGAAGGCCCGAGAGTGGTTTAAGAATTATGTGAACCCGAGGGTGGACAGCATGTCTTGGGAAGAGTTTGCAAACGAGTTTGCAGGATGGGCTTTCCCCGATAGTTCAAGGGAGCTGAAGATGATCGAATTTGAGCAGTTGAGGCAGACTGATGATATGAGTGTGGATGAATTCACAGACAGATTCTTGGAGCTGTTGCCATTTGCAGGGCAAAATCTTGACTCAGACCAGAAGAAGTCAAGGAGGTATATCATGAAACTCCACTCCAGATATTCCTCCTTGATCCAGTCAACAGATAGGGAGAGCTTTCATGCCATAGTGGATATGGCCCGAAAGATGGAGGCCAGTGCCATCATTCAGGGGACAATTAAACAATCAGTGGTACAGCCCTCTGGTTCTAAGACCCCAGGCTCTTCTTCTCTGAGTGCAGCAGCTTCAGGTAGCAAAAGGTGGGGTAACACCACTAGGAAGCCAAAGAAGAATAAGTTCTGGAACAAGATCAAGTCCAGTCTGGGACTAGGGAGTGGCTCAAGCTCTGGTGCGGATAATGCAGTTTGTACAAGGTGTGGTAAGCCACACAAGGGAGTTTGCCGGGCTGGGACAGCAGCCTGCTTCAGATGCGGGCAAGAGGGACACATGGCTCGGGAGTGTCCTAGGACAGTACCTATGGCTCAGTCCCAGCAGACAGTTTCAGGCAGTGTAGCGCAGCCAACAGCTCCAGCCATGACTCAGGCTAGTGGCAGAAGCAGAGGGAGAGGGTCAGCCTCTTCTTCAGCGGGTTTCAGAGGTGAAGGTCCATCAGCTCCAGCACGGATCTTCACGATGACTCAACAGGAGGCAGATGCATCTAACACCGTGGTGGCAGGTAACTTAGTCATTGGTTGTTCAGATGTGTATGCCTTGATGGACCCTGGTGCATCTCATTCTTTTATTGCTCCGAGAGCCGTTCAGAGGTTAGGATTAATGTTCTCTGGGTTAGAGTGCCCTCTCTGGGTCAGTGGACCCAAGTGTGATCCATCAGTGGCAGAGTCAGTCTGCCAGTGCAGTCCAGTGTTTGTTGAGGGAAGATGCTTGTCCGCCGACCTGGTGGTTCTAGATTTGACTGATTTTGACGTCATTCTGGGGATGGACTGGTTATCTACCCATGGTGCTACCTTGGACTGCAGGGACAAGGTAGTCAAGTTCAGAGGTCAGGATGGGTCAGAGGTTGTCTTCAGGGGAGACAGGAGGGGTACACCTAGAGGTCTGATATCAGCTCTTCAGGCTCGTAGGTTGCTTAGGAAGGGATGTCAGGGGTATTTAGCTCATGTGAGAGAGCTTAGCAGTCAGGTTAGAGAGCCCGCCTCGGTGCCAGTGGTCAGAGAGTTCTTAGATGTGTTCCCAGATGAGCTGCCAGGTTTACCACCTGCTAGGGAGATAGAGTTCGAGATAGAATTGATGCCTGGAACCCGACCGATCTATATCCCTCCCTACAGGATGGCTCCAGCTGAGTTGAAGGAATTGAAAGAACAGTTGCAAGAGCTGGTAGAAAAGGGCTTCATCCGACCGAGTACCTCACCTTGGGGTGCTCCAGTTCTATTTGTGAGAAAGAAGGATGGATCCCTTAGACTTTGTATCGACTATAGGCAGTTGAACAAAGTTACTACCAAGAACAGGTACCCTTTGCCAAGGATCGATGATCTATTCGACCAGCTAGCAGGAGCGGGTTGTTTCTCCAAAATAGATCTGAGATCTGGGTACCATCAGCTGAGGATAAGAGAGGAAGATGTGCAAAAGACGACTTTCAGAACCAGATATGGGCATTTTGAGTTCCTTGTGATGCCGTTCGGGTTAACCAACGCCCCTGCAACATTCATGGATCTCATGAACCGAGTGTTTAGCCAGTACCTGGATCACTTTGTTATTGTCTTCATAGATGATATCTTAGTGTATTCCAGGAATGCAGAGGAGCATGCCCACCATCTGAGGTTAGTTCTGCAGACCTTGAGGGAACATGGCTTGTATGCCAAGTTCTCCAAGTGTGAGTTCTGGCTGAGGAGCATCTCATTCTTGGGGCATGTTGTATCGGAAAATGGAATAGAGGTGGACCCCAAGAAGGTAGAAGCTGTGGCTAACTGGCCTAGACCCACTTCAGTGACAGAGATTAGAAGTTTCTTGGGTTTGGCAGGTTACTACAGGAGGTTCGTTTAGGACTTCTCAAAAATTGCAGCTCCTCTTACCAGACTAACCAGGAAGAATCAGAAGTTTGTGTGGTCTGACCAGTGCGAAGAGAGTTTTGAAGAGCTTAAGAAGAGGTTAACGTCAGCACCAGTGTTAGCTTTGCCAGCTAGCAATGAAGATTTCACATTTTTCTGTGATGCATCCCGAGTGGGATTGGGTTGTGTGTTAATGCAGAATGAAAGGGTGATTGCTTATGCTTCTAGACAGCTGAAGAAGCATGAGTTGAATTACCCCACACATGATCTGGAGATGGCAGCAGTAATCTTTGCACTCAAGATGTGGAGGCACTACCTCTATAGGGTTAAATGTGAGATCTTCACAGATCATAAGAGCCTGCAGTACATCCTGAGTCAAAAAGATTTGAACTTGAGACAGAGAAGATGGGTAGAGCTGCTGAGTGATTATAATTGTAAGATTCAGTACCATCCGGGTAAGGCGAATGTTGTGGCAGATACCCTAAGCCGGAAGTCACTAGGCAGTCTATCCCACATCACGGCTGAGAGGAGACCAGTGGTGAAGGAGTTTTACAAGCTCATTGATGAAGGTCTACAGTTGGAGTTGTCTGGTACAGGTGCTTTGATTGCCCAGATGAGAGTGGCGCCCGTGTTTCTGGAGCAGGTGGCTCAGAAACAGCATGAGGACCCAGAGTTAGTGAAGATTGCCAGGACTGTTCAGTCAGGCAAGGATAGTGAGTTCAGATTCGACAGTAAGGGGATCCTCTGCTATGGGAGCAGACTATGTGTACCAGATGACATAGGGCTAAAGGGAGACATTATGAGAGAGGCTCAAAATGCAAGATACAGCGTTCACCCCGGAGCCACCAAAATGTATCAAGATCTGAAGAAGGTTTATTGGTGGCCAGCTATGAAGAGAGAAGTGGCACAGTTTGTGTCAGCCTGCGAAGTGTGTCAGAGGGTGAAGCTGGAACATCAGAAGCCGGCTGGAATGCTTAACCCGCTACCTATTCCAGAGTGGAAATGAGAGAATATAGCTATGGACTTTGTAGTGGGGTTACCGGCGGCGTCCAACAGATTGGACTCCATATGGGTGATTGTGGACAGACTCACCAAATCTGCTCACTTCATTCCTGTCAGGAGTGGCTATTCTGTGGACAAGTTGGCGCAGGTGTATGTTGATGAGATCGTCAGGCTGCATGGAGTTTGACTCGCGGTTGTCGAAACCGGTCAAAAATAACCTTCTTGGTTATCAACAATTTACAACTGCAGATAGTGGTGAAGGATCGAATCCACAGAGAATTGATTACCTATTTATTTTTTCTCAACAAGACCAATAAAATAAACTGAAACAATGAGATAAACCAAAAATGAGATAAACTGAAAGCGGAATAAAAATAAATTGCAGTAAAATTAAAATAGGGGGTTTGAGATTGATTTGATTAATAAACTAATAATGAGAAAAATAATGGAAAGTAAATAATTAAATAAAAAGTAACCAATAATGAGAAAGCTCTAGTTGAAGTATTGGATCCACTTTAGTTGTTGGGATTGATCACAGACACTTTGTTCTTTTTGGGTTGATTCAATAGATTAGTCATGGAGATGGAAGACGCTTCTCACCACCATTATCTCTCTTTATTATTAAATTAATTAGGGAACGTCCTCTAATTAATTACTAATTAACAAATTGCCAAGGAACGTCCTTGGGCCTTAGGCATCAAAATAATTGTCAATTGCATTAAGAAATAGAGAGATCCAATCCTAGCTACCCAAACGTATGGAGACAACGCTAGATCATGCAATTTCCTTGGGTTTGATCCCAAGTGTTCTTATGTAAGAATAACCCAAGCAATTACGGACTTAAATTATTCAAACTAACAAATAATTATTTTATAATAAAAAATCAACGTAGATCTCAATAACAAATAATATGAGAATTAAATATGAAATTGTATGAATATTGAATTCCCAAAAATTAAACAATATTTGATCAAGTTTCACAATTCATTAACCAACCAAAGTTTCAACCAATATTCAACTAGATGAAAAGAATTCAGCCACTCATGGCTGAATAAAAAAACAGAAAAATAAAAAGGAAAAGAAAGAAACCCTAGGAGCTAAGACCTTCCTCGCGCCGGGCGGCGGAATTGCCGGGAGAAGAATTCTGTGTCATTCGTTCACTGAAGAGCTCTTTAAATAGAGCTGGAGAGCTGTGCTAATTGGGAAATTGCGGTCCACGTGCATGGTGTGTTGAGCGGCGGGCCTTTGTGAAATGGAATTGAGGTCCCATATGCGTGAGTGGGCAATGTGCGGGAATGGTGAGGCGTGGGCCGTCCATGTGAAGAAGCGCGGTCCACGGGCTGTCCGGGTCCACGTGAATGTGGAGTGAATGGCAAAGCACGGGCCCATGTGCAAATGAAGGAGTGGTCCACGGCGAAGTGATGAAGCGCGGGAATGGGCCATTTGCGCGTGAATTTGCTGAAACGCCTTGGTGGGACCCATGCGCGTGTTAGATGTGCAGGAGTGTGGGCCATGTGCGGGAGCTTCGGCGGGTCCATGCATTTGTGATCTTGGCCCGTGCGCTAGAATTGTGAAATGCACCGGTCATGTGCACTGCGTGGGTGGATGTGCGGGCCCATGTGCTTGTGATTGTGCGTGGACTGGTCCACTGGAGGGAATGGTGGACTTGTGGCCATGTGCTGGAGTGGTGAAAGTGCAGTGGCCCATTTTCGTGGATTGAATTGAAGTGTTGCTTTGGCGGGCCCATATGCTTCAAGTGCTTGGTCCATGTTCTTGAATATTTAAACCTCAAAATATTTTTCCCATATTTGACTTGAATCCAACTTGGCAGACTTACTCTCTTTTGCTCCAAACAAGGCAGTTTTAGGGGGATTTTCTCCAAAATGTCCTTTTATACCATTTTCTGCAAAATAATATTAAAAGCAATAAATTAAGCAGAAAGCATGTAAATATTTATCAATAATATTAATATAAAATGGACTAATTTATACTCTATCAAATACCCCCACACCTAACCTTTTGCCTGTCCTCAAGCAAATAAACATAGTCAAATAATCTTTCTTTCTCTAGATCCTTGTTTCCACTTAAACTCTTACTCAAGACCCCTATTTTGAATCATTGGAGTGAAGAATATATACATGAAGATTACTCACCTTCTTTCCTTGTTTCCATTTACTTACCATGGCTAGGATTTGTTTTCCTCAAGAGAGACCATACATGCATATTATTTGTTAAGACTTTTTCTAGCTTTCAGAGTGACTTGCCCTTACCTTGAAGTACTTTATTCAGACTTTTGCACTTTAGATCTTACTTGGAAAGGTCACCAACCTATTTTTGATGTGAAGGTATATATCTTTCAGTTGGAGCTCGCTTACCAAAAGTCTGCTTGAGAGTGATAGCACCACCAGCAGCGGCCTTCTTGGGGCGAGGAGCAGTAGAAGTAGTCTTGGACTTGGCCCCATCTTTAGAGATGCCTTTGCCGATGGGGGCGACCTCAACTGCAGCCTCCAGGGCACCCTCGCCTGTCGGGACGGCTTCACCCCCACCCTCAGGAGCCCTCTCATCAGAGGTAGGGGCGACCTCGGTATTCTCCTCAGGAAAACCTTCAAAAGTAGGAGGAATCTCAGTCCTCGCAGGCTGCACATCCCCAGCCGGTTCCTTAATAACTATGAGCTCCGGGGAGGTCAAAGCTAAGGTTCGCCTAGATCTAGAAGCCGTGGGAGATCGAGAGGCAGTGCTGGACTTGCTGCGGTTGGAGGACTTAGGAACCCTCGAGTGAGGATCCCTAGAGCTCTGCTTTGGGGCACTAGAGGAGACCAGAGCAGGGGGAGTAGATTGGTCGGCCGACCAAGGGGAGATAATTTGGGCGACCTCCTGAGTCACATCAGCTATTGACTGGCCAGCTCGGAAAGCATCCAAAGCAGCCCTCATACTCTCCCGAGACAGAACAAAATTCTTCGGGGGCTTAATCTTATCCATGGGATGCTTGGAAGCTCCAAAGACAAAATCCAACAGTTCAGAAGGGCATTCAATAAAAACGAAAAGGGAGATAAGACGACAAAAAAGCAAAATAAAATACCCGCGTTTCTGCAGTCTTGAAGACTGGACACGATCATACATTTCTCAACGTCATACTTCTGCTCAACAGAAGTCAGTCGAAGAAAGCCAACCTGCTCGGAGAGGGATAGCTGGGGAAGGTCATTGCAACCCGGAGGCACTTCCCTCCAAGGGAGGTCCACCTGCGAAGACGACCCAGGGCCCCTTTTCAGCTCCACCACAGCAAACCCCTATGTCCAGCCTTTGATTGAGTCTTTCTGACTCGAGAAGATAGACAACCCTCCTTAGGGGGCAAAATAGTAAAAGCACTGGACAGCTCGAACCAGTCGAAAAAAGGTTGAAAACAAACAAGCTATAGGCACGAGACCCCAGCTCAGACAAACAGATTCAAAGGAGCACATGAAAAGAATCGAGTTGGGAGCAAGCATCCGAGGGGTTATTTCGAAGTATTGGAAGACCTCAATAAAGAAGAGAGAAAAGGGGAAAGTCAAGCTGTATTCACGCTGCTTGACGAAAAAAACCAAACTACGGTCTTTTTGGGGCCCGATTAGACCAAAGGGAGGAGGATCGAAAAGAACAATCCTCTCGTTGGGAAGAGGAGCCCGGATACAAAAAAGAGGGGTATCCAGATACTCTCGATAAAAGAAATTTATCAGGGAAGAGGAGGTGACATTAGACTCTAGATTCATGACATCGGGAAGCCTTGGACTGTCCATGGCAGTATGAAAAACGTACCTTAAAGACGATTGGGGCAGAAGAATAGAATGAACGGGGCACGCAGAAAGTAGAAGGAGACTAAGGGTTCTGTGAAGGTTGGGAGAATTTGAATTTCAAAAATAGAAAAGTGAAGAAGAGACGTTTTGATGGGAGCCGTCCTCGAGCCACGCGGTCATAATGGGTTCTCGGTATTTACCCCCTCATCAGTCATGTAATAACTGCTGAGAAGGTAAAGGGGCAATTGATAACCGTTGGTCCTCGTACCCAACTGGGCCGAGCCAGGGCCCGCGAAAGCAGATTAGGCCCAGAGCTCGGAATGTACCTAGGCAGGCCTACCCAGCAGCTTATGTTTGGGTCCCAAAACGCATAGTAGACCGGGTCGCCCTTGAGCCCAAGCCCGGTTAGAAGGAAGCCAGCCCGGTGATGGGACGTGATGAGAAACAAGCAGGCCTAGTCCTTTTGCAGCCCTATTCGCATATGCACTGGAGAAAATTAAATGGCTGCCTGACATAGATAGGGAGACTGACACTACTATACGTACGGACCTGCCCGACAGAAATAGATGTCACTGTAGCGGAGAGGCTGTTAGGCGTCTGCAGCAAGCAAGAAGAAAGGAATAAAAGGAGAAAGAGATCCTCCTCATAGACCAAGCTTACACAACTATTGTAAATCTTATTTTCTCTAGATCTCAGAACATCAGGTGTATTACTATACTTAATAATTTGTTACATATATATCATATAATTAAATATTATATAATAAAAAGGTAATCAAAATATATTTATTAAATGATACATATATATTATTATTTTCATACTTAATATATACATTTTATTTTTATGATAATTTAAGTATGAATTTTCATAAAAAAAAATTATATAATTTTTTTTTAAAAATTAAAGTCGTAACTGTATCGAATTAAATTAAAATCAAAACCGTATTAAATTAAAATTAAAATAATAAAAAATAAACTAATATTATATTGAATTTCGATTTGATTTTGATTTCTAAATAAAACCCGAACTGAAATAAGAATTATACACCAATATAATTAGCTATATTTTATTTAAAAAATAAAAATATAATCTTATTTATTATTGATTATATTTTAAATTTGGCTCGCAAGAAATTATTTTCAATATATTTGAATTCATACAAAATTTCTTATGGATTATATTTTAAATTTTGCTCACAAGAAATCATTTCAATATATTTCAATTCATACAAAATTTCTTTTATTTGAAATAAATTTTAAAATGATGGAATTCATTTATTTTAAATAAATTAATAATGAATTCAAATTGATTTATTTTTTTATTATTCTTATTATTTTTAAACTAAATATAAATATTAATTTTATAAATAATAATCATGATCATATTAAAAATAATTTTTGGACATCATTATTAATATTTTCACACTATTTAAAATCTAAAATTTACATAGCACTTACAGTGTTATAACAATCTCATCTCTGAATTTTAATTTATAACATAAAATTTTTAAAATATTAATTTAAATAACAATAAACTCCTTATGACTCTTTTCTGTTGGTTTCTCGGTTAACTTTCTCACCTATTCCTTCAATCTCTTAATTTATCTCTCCACTCACTCGATCTAACATACAGCTTGAAAAAGAAAGAAGTGTTGTTAGATGAGGCTTGTCAGATTTATAGCCACATGAATTTTCTTGATTAACAAGTAGGTGCTAAATCAGTGGTTTTTGCACTTGAAGCTGATCTGGAGTAGGCTTGAAGCTGCATTCAGGAGTTCAAGGTTCAGCACATTCCTTAAAAAAGAAATGGGAGCCCTTCGTGAAGAAAGTCAGTGAAGAAAAAGATGCATGGAGGAGCAAAGGACATGAGAAAATATATGCATTTAAACCATGAAAGGAAATTTTGCCAAATATTGGTTAATTATATATCAACTTATGCTGGATTATGAAAAGGAAAGAGAATGCAGAGAATTGATAGAGGAAGTGTCTGATGAGCTTGCTAAGGAAATTAGAGAGGACAAGGTTGAAGTTAAAGCATTAAAGAATTAGGAAGCACTGAAGTTGTAGGAAGAAGTGGATGAGGAAAGGAAGATGCTGCAGATGGCTAAGGTATGGCGTGAAGAGTGCATTCAAATGAAGCTATGGCTTCACCACTAGCAACATGGGCTCAAGACCGGAAACCTTGGTGATCTATCACCTAATCAATTTAGGTAAGTAATTAATTCCTTCTTGTGGACTTGGAAATGGAAGATGGTGAAAATTCAGGAGAGTAGGGCTTAAAAGTATTATGGCAAGAACCCTATTATAGATGGAAATCAATGATGGGTGGAGCAGCCATACGTCTTTTGACAACATTGACTTTTTCACAAATTAAATTAAACTTTGCGGGTATTAAAATATTGTATATGCAATCTATTACAGTAAAATAAAGAAAATAATTATATAGAAGAATTAGAAATCTAATTAATAGGCATGATTTTCAATTTTAGAATACGAAATTTAAAGATTTAAATTTAGCCCATAACTATAATTTATTTATTTAATTAGTTAAATAAATATTATTATACTAAAACCCTAGAGTTTGAGTATAAAATGATCTCTTATGAAAGTTAGTTAAAAAAATACATTTTTGAGAGCCTGCAGAATTCATAAGAAAATGTAGAGAGCTAGCACTCAAAATCTTTTCTTTTCCTCAACTCTTAGAACAGTTCTAACATTTTTCGATTGCTATTTTATGTGGATATCGTTAGAGACTGTATATTTGGATGGTTTGTAGTTTGCAACAATAACCAAGACAAACTATCTCACATTTTGCTGCAAAGAAAATAAAAGATATTTATTTTCTCTACTTATATTGCTTCATTTATTTAAACGCGATCCATGTTGGTGAGAAAAATTTTTATTTTTCTATTTTTTCGATGCATTTAATCTAATTAAAACCCAAAAGTGAGGCAAACGATTTCACATTTTGCTATAAAGCAAATAAAAGGTATTTATTTTCTCAACTTTTATTGCTTTATTCGTTTAAATGTGATCTATATTGGAGAGAAAAATTTTATTTTTCTATTCTTTCTGTTGTGTTTAATCCGATTAAAATCCCAACAGCTCTACTATGTCTCTATCAATCCCAAGCATGCCTTTGTAGGTGATCAGTCCAAATTTAGACCATTTTATCATAATATTATTGATGTTAATTTACACTTTTTCTGCCTAATTTTGTGATTTTAATTTTATTCTGCAGAAAATTGTGTAAAGAGGTAATTTGGAGAAAATGCCCTTAAAACTGCCTAAAATTAAACAAAGGAGAGCAAGCATGCCAAGTTGTATTTGAAGAGGAGATAAATAAGGAAAGTAATTTGAAATTTAAATTTCAAATCTCCAAGAGCATTCTAGATTCAAGATTCAGCTAAATAAGGAAAGTGTCAAAAAAGGAAAGTTGCAAACAAGAAAAGTGCAGAGCAATTTGAAATTCAAAATTTCAAGAATCCCTTTTCTTATTGAAGAAGCCAAATCTCTAGAAGATGCACATTCTCATTAATGTGCATGGGTGGCATGGGCAGCACCTTGGGCAGTAAGGAGATCAACTTGGGCAGCAAAGAAGACCTAGGGCAGCACATAAATCCTTTATAAGGATCCCTAAACCAGCCGGCCATCCCTCTCCTCCATTCACTCTCCTATTCAGCCAAGAAGCAAGCTGGCGCTCTTCTCTCCATCTCCACACACCATTCGGCCACACAAGGTGCAAGACACCTCTCCAAGGGCTTTGGCCACTTCTCCCTTCTTCCTTTCTTTTCTTTTTGGTTTTGTTTCAGCCATGAGTGGCTGAAACCTTTTATTCTAGTTGAAGATTAGGTGAAACTTTGGTTGTTTTATGGATTGTGAGATCTGAACATACATTGTTATCTTTAGTTTATTCAATATTTGTGCAATTTCATGCTTGATTCCATTATTGCTTTGTTATTTTGATCAATGTGGCCATTTGATTCTTGATTGCAAGGTAATATACTGTTAGTTTGAATAATTTTGAGTCCGTAATTGCTTGGATTGTTCAAACACAAGAACAATTGGCGTAAAAAATTAAGGAAGTTGCATGATCTAACAATATCACCATGCGTTTGGGTAGCTAGAATTAGGTCTCTCTATTTCTTAATACAATTGACAGTTGTTTTTATGACTAAGGCCCAAGGACGTTCCTTGGCAACTTGTTAATTAGTGATTGATTAGAGGACGTTCCCTAATTGATTTA
This sequence comes from Manihot esculenta, assembly GCF_001659605.2. Lineage (NCBI taxonomy): Eukaryota > Viridiplantae > Streptophyta > Magnoliopsida > Malpighiales > Euphorbiaceae > Manihot > Manihot esculenta. The sequence continues at coordinate 10,700,155 of NC_035164.2, read as the reverse complement.
TGCCTAATGAGAGATATGGTGGTGAGAAGCGTCTTCCATCTCCATAACTAATTTATTCTTCCATCTCCATAACTAATTTATTGAATCAAACAAAGGAATCTAAGTGTCAATGATCAATCCCAACAACTGAAGTGGATCCAATTTTTCAACCAGAGCTTTCTTATGATTGATTTCTCTTTACCTTTATTATTCGCTTACTTTATTGCTTTCTTTATTAGCTTAACTGAATCAATCTCAAAACCCCCATTTTATTTTTATTGTCAGTTTATTCCGCTTTCAGTTTATTCGCTTTCAGTTTATTTTTTTGGTCTTGATGAGGAAGATAGGTAAGTTTTTAATTCCCTGTGAATTCTGTAACGACCCGGAATTCGGACCGCTACCGATGCTAGGGTCCAGATCGACTTAAGGTCGCCGGGACCCGTAGCAAGCCTAACATACATCTTGTACACCTGTTAAATCCCATACATGATCAAACATAAACATACAAACTTTAAACTTTTCTTTCATTTACCAAGCTTAACCTGTGCATACTCATAATCATAAACATAAACCTCACACTGGAGCCCTCATCAAATGCTCCAATGGGGTAACATAATATACATTAAACTTGGTTTACATAAAACATCATTAACACATTACATAGATCATGTGCCTACAAAGGGATTATCCATACATACTAGGGCCAAGCACAATTCTAAACCTCAATAACATTATTACATTACATGACTGTTCAATACTATTCATTACATCATATTCTTTCTCATGTCCACTTACTAACTATTACATATATAAAACCTTCCTACTCTAGCTGACTTCCCGGACTGTCTCGTACCTGCAAACCTAGGGTTTAAGGGAATGGGGTGAGCTAAAAAGCCCAGTGAGCAGAACCATAAAATATTATTATAAATCATGCTTTCATGGAATGCGTCATAACACATACAATTCACATCAAGGATGGACTTGTCACCAATAACCCTCTCAATCCAATGTGCACGGCCCTCGACGGAGCTCCGCAGGACTTCTATAATCTGATATCACATAATGCCAAGACGCGTGGACATGGGCAGCCCTGGACTTTCATTAATCATCATACATAAATAAATGCCAGGACGCGTGGACATGGGCAGCCTTGGACTTTCATTAAACATTAGACATATTGAGGGCTAAGGGTTCATCCAAAATCCATCCACATCAACAGCAATTTATGCAATGTATTAAATTCGTGAATTCTAATGCAACACAACCTAATATATATACATGGTATTCATGATGCATGAAACATGCTAAAAACTTTCATTATTTAAAACATAGTTCAGTTCTACTCACCTCTGGCTGACTCTGATCTAATCTGTAGCAGCTGACTCACTGCTGGGCTCCTCAGTTCCTCGGGTCCGATCCTACACAGGTGGACTCGAATGAGGTGCCAAACAAACACTAGCATAACTCTAAACAACTCTCCAAAAACCCCCTAAAACACCTCAAAACATTCATGCAAAGCAGGCAAAGGAAGGCTGGACAGGGCACCTTCGGCGGCCGAACTCTCCTCCAGATCCGAAAGTCATGCACCTTCGGCGGCACCTTCGGCGGCCGAAAGTTCCCTCCAGATCTGAAAGTCATGCATGTTCGGCAGCAGGTTCGGCGGCCGAAACTGCCCTTCAGAGTTGAAAGTCCAACTTTCGGGGGGCAGGGTTCGGCAGCCGAAAGCTGCCTCCACAGGCAGGTTCGGCGGCCGAAAGTGCCTTCGGCTGCCGAACCTGAGTTCTTCCAAAAATGGCAGAACTCAGCCATTCTATGCACATTGCCTCCCAAACTTTTCCAATCATGTATTTAGCTATTCTACAACATGCATACACATGCCAACAAGCACATAGGGGTCTCAAACTATCCTAAACCCCAACAACAACACATATAACATACATTAACCACAAACTCAACATAAACCCTATCAACAACCAACCAACCCCAACATGCATTTCTACCCCCTAAACCAGCATAAAACTTGCTTAAAACATACAAGAAGGTTAGGATCTAAGCTTACCTCTTGAAGATCGAGAGGAGAAACGATCCTTAACTTGGAGGTAGGAGAAATCTAGCTCATTGGGTCTCCAAGCTCCACAACTTGATCTTAGTTTCAAAACTTTAAAAAACCAAGTAAACACTTGTTAAAACTTGAAAGATTTGAGAAAAATCATCAAAACCAACCATGGAAGGGCATGGACTCACCTCTGGCCGGAAATGGAGAGGAAAACTCGCCCATTTTTTGCCATGGGGCTTCTTATAGGTGGCTGGCCAGGCCACCTTCGGAAGCCAAAGGTGACTCCGAAACTCATACATGTTCGGCGGCCGAACTTGAGATTCGGCGGCCGAACCTGGATTTCCCTCTATGGTTATTTTCATTCAAAACTCAATTTCTTTCTTACTTAAAATCATAAAATACATAAAAACATTTTATAAAAACATGATTTTACCCTTCCAGAGGTTTTCGACATCCGAGATTCCACCGGACGGTAGGAATTCCGATACTGGAGTCTAGCCGGGTATTACAAATTCGATCATTTCACCACTATCTACAGTTGTAAGATTGTTGATAACAAGAAATGTTATTTTTGACTGGAGTTTCAGGAGGGGGATCTGGTATTGCTCAAGGTGTCTCCTATGAAAGGAGTGGTTCGCTTCGGAAAGAAAGGTAAATTAGCTCCACGATACATCGGGCCCTTCGAAATCTTGCAAAAGATAGGGAATGTGTCGTACAAGCTGGATTTACCTGCTTCAATGGAAAGAATCCATCCGGTTTTCCATGTTTCGATGTTGAGGAAGTTTGTGTCAGATCCGAGCAAGGTTCTTAGTGAGCCTGATGTGGAGGTCCAAGAGGATCTCACCTATGTTGAACAGCCAGTACGGATCATAGACACCCAGATCAGAAAGCTAAGAAACAAGGAAATCCCGATGGTGAAAGTCCTGTGGAACCACCATAATTTGGAGGAATGCACTTGGGAGACATGGGAGTCTATGCTCCAGCAGTACCCTCATCTCTTTTGAGGTTAGATCTCTATGTGTTTATGTGCTATGTATGTTATGTTTTATGCCATGCTATGTGCTAGTTGAGGAACATTCGGGGATGAATGTTCTTAAGGGGGGGAGAATGTAATACCCGGCTAGACTCCGGTATATGAATTCCTACCGTCCGGTGGAATCTCGGATGTCGGAAGCCTCTAGTAGGGTAGAATCATGTTTTCATAAAATGTTTTAAGGTATTTCATGGTTTTAAGTAAAATGGAAATGAGTTTTTGTATAAAAACAACCTTGAAGGAAAACTCAGGTTCGGCCGCCGAATCTCAAGTTCTGCTGCCGAACATGCATGCCTTCGGGAGCGCCTTTAGGCCCCCGAAAGCATAAGTGAGGAAAGTCCAGGTTCGGCCGCCGAACCTCAAGTTCGTCCGCCGAACATGGTATGCATGCGGAGGCACATTCGGCCCTCGAACGTGGCCTGGCCAGCCACTATAAAAGGGTCCCTTAGCCGAAAACGGGCGAGCTTTTTCCCCATTTCTGGCCAAGGTGAGTTCTCCGCCACCCCTCACCGATCTTGAGTCTTTTCCTTCAGATCTTTCAAGTTTTTCACTAGTTTTCATCTTGTTTTGAAGATTTTCGAGTTTTGAGCAAGTTTTGGGAGCTTTGAGGTTCAAGAACTCAAAATCTTCTACCTCCGAGTTTAGGACGTCTCTCCCTCGATCTTCAAGAGGTAAGAGCCGATCTTAAGCTCATTACATGTTTTAAGTGATTTTTATGCAAGATCTATGGGGTAGAATGCATGCTTAGCTCATGGTTAGGTTTATGGGTTTTATATGTGTTTATGGACAATGTGAGTTGCTTGTGTGTTGTAGTTGGGGTTTTTGATGGTTCGATGCCGCTAGGAACTTGTATGTTTGCTTATGCATGATTGGGAATGTTGTAGAATAGGTTTATGCATGATTGGATAGTTTTGGAGGCATAAATGCATAGGGGAGCTGAGTTTCTGCCATTCTGGAAGAAACCAGGTTCGGCAGCCGAAGGAACTTTCGACCGCCGAACATGCTTGTGGAGGCAGCCTTCGGCTGCCGAAGCTTGCCCCCGAAAGGAGACTTTCGTCTCTGTCTGGCACTTTCGGCAGCCAAAGGTGCCGCCGAACATGCATGAGTTTCGCCTCTGTCTGGAAGTTTCGGCCGCCGAAGGTGCCGCTGAACCTGCCTGACTTTCGGCTCTGGAGGGACTTTCGGCCGCCGAACCTGCAGCCGAAAGTGCCCTGTTCAGCCATTTCTTGCATGTTTTTCTATGAGTATTTCATGATGTTTTAGGGGTTTTTTGGGGAATAGTTTAGAGTTATGTTCACGTATGTTTGGTCCCTCATTTGAGTCCACCTGTGTAGGTTCGGACCCGAGGAACCGAGGACCCCAGCAGTGAGTCTGTTGCCCCAGTGTCTGGTCAGAGCTATCCAGAGGTGAGTGGAATAACTTATTATGTTTTAAAGCAAAGAATGAACTTTTTAGCATGTTTCACGCATCATGAATGCCATGTGATGAATTAGGTTGCTTGCATTAGAATTCACGAATATGTTGCATTGCATATTTTTATGTTGATGTGGATGAATGTTGGATGATCCATAGCCCTCGATCTATGATATGACGATGTGATATGTACGGTACGGAAAGTAAGACCAGTGGGACCCATTCTACGTTCGCTGGCACTATGTAAGAGAAAGACTAGGACCCATTCTACGTTCTGGCACAGTTGGACACTGTTATGTTATGATATGTAAGGGAAAGACCAGGACCCATTCTACGTTCTGGCACAGTTGGACCATGTAGAGGGCTATTGGTGACAAATTCATCCTTGATGTGATTAGCTGTGATGTGATGCATTCCATGATCCATATGATTTAAATTTTTTTATTATTCTGCTCACTGGGCTCTAGTAGCTCATCCCTCTCCCCTTTTTCCCAGGATTGCAGGTACAGGGTAGATCAGGAAGTTTACAAGAGTAATAAAGTCTGATGTATGTAATAGATAGTGTGGACATGATAATTGTATAAATGTTATGTAAAAGTACAGTTTCAGTCATGTAATGATATTGAGGATTAGATATTGTGCTTGACATTGTGTTTGAGGTATCCCTTTTATTACATGATCAAAATGTTTTATTATGTTCATGAAAGCCAACTCATCTTATGATGTATCGCCTATTGGGGCATTGCTGAGATCCCACAGAGGGATTATGATTATGATTATGAGTATGTTCAGGTTGAGTTGGATGTATGAAAGAAAAGTTTTAAATTTTTATGTATGTTGTTGATCATGTATGGGATTATACAGGTTTATAGGTTTCATGTTAGGCTTGCTACGGGTCCCGGCGGCCTTATGCCGACCTGGATCCTAGCGCCGGTAGCGGTCCGATTTCGGGTCGTTACAACAGATGTCGATGCAGCTATAGCGGTAGCTGAGGGCCTAGAGGATTATTCCAACTCGTCTGGTAAGCGGAAGCTCAATTCTACTATGGGGCAAGACCCTCGCCCTAACAAGTGGGTGAAAGCCCAAAGTGGGGGAGCAAATCGACTGAATCACACTACTATAGGGGTAGAAAGAAGGAACTAAAGTGGTAATATGAACTCGAAACCTTATTTTCAAGGAAGGGAATTGAGCTCTACAGGATCACAGGGTAGTTGACCTCAAGGATCAAGTCCGTTCTCATTGCCAAGACTTAAGGTAAAGTGCTTCTTATGTCTTGGACCCCATCGAATGGTAGATTTCCCTCATAAAGGGGCGTTGAATTCCCTTCGAACTCTACAAGAGAAAGAGAAGGAAAATGAAGAGGAAGAACAGAAAGAAGTGGACAATGATCAATCTATGGTAGGGGCTCTCCGTTTTCTAGGAGCTATGGAAAAGCAAAGAGCCAGCAAATCCTCTGAGAGGGGATTAATGTACGTGGATTTGACTATCAACGGGAAGTTAGCCAGAGCCTTAGTTGATACGGGAGCTACTGACAACTTTATAGCTGATTCATTGGTTTCTCGTTTTGAACTGAAGATCAAAGCTGATTATTGCAACCCAATTGCGCAGCGAAAAAATAAAATCTCTGTTGATTTTCTTTCCCAGAATCCGAGTGCTTCATTTAATTCAAAAGATGGATATGAGACTAACTTGTTAATCTCGTCAAGAAGATACAATGCCGGACTGATGGTGCTGCCTTTTCAAATGAACACCCTCACTGGTATCCACACGAACGTCTTCTATCCTTCTAGAGTGCTAGCTCTCTCAAGGATGGATAGATTATGTGCTACACAATCTGCAGCGGTTAGAATGAATTTTCTAAAAACTGTCGTCAATACTCTCTTCGTAGAAAGAGTATTTATATGTTTCAGTCCTTTTGTTTTCCCACAACTCTTTTCCTAAAAGAGTTGTACTACTCTTTTCCCAAAAGAGTTGTGTTCAGAACCCACTATCACAATCTCGCAGATACTCAAATATCTTTATGTGATAGAGTCTTTTATCTGTAACAGTTACAGATAGACTGCAGATCTTTTAAATATTATTATCTTATAATAATAAATAATTAATAATAATAACACTTTATTATTATTAATTATACTAATGGGCTTTTAGCCCATTAATATAGCACATCAACAACGTTCTTGTGTGTGACCCAATAGGCTCACATTAATTGGCAATAGACCTAGTCCAACAAGGCCTATAAGTCATAAGTGGCCTCTACCAAGACATTATAACTACCCAACTAATATGAGGATCAATAGTCCGATAAAGCCTATTAAATAGAACATGTATTAATCCCTTTGTCACACGATATCTAATTTGAATATAAGTCATGGTCAATGTCAAACTTATGATTTCTCGATCTCTAAGTAGACTGATAAATTCAAATGATATTGATCACACTATCAATTCATTTGAGCATGACCATGATTTCTCAGTCTCACTTATCGAGGGGCCCAGAAGATATCTCTCTCAGAGAGAGGGACAAATCCTATCTTGATTATTCATTATCCTCTATATAATTTCTATTATGCTCAATCATAACCTTTATGATTGTCCGATTAAAGACAACGTTTGGTTATGTCAAAACATAATAGTCCTTATGTTGGAAACTATGACAATCTCAAGTCAAAGGATTAAGACATAACTACTTTGAGATTCACTTATGACAATGACCCATGTAGTGATCTCAATGCGGGTCCATCCAATACTTTGTTCTCTAACAAGTATTTATGATTATTGAATTATATCAACATATACATAATCATCTCATGATTATCAATCAATAATCATACCAGTTATATTTTATTATTATCAACATAATAATAAGTAACCAAGGATGATAATCATTATTATGTAACATGCAAAAAAATAATAATGATAAAAACCTCTTTTATTAATAACCAAAACGACATACAAAAAGGTCCAAGATAATGGCCTAGGGCATATACACTAACAATCTCCCACTTGCACTAGGCCTAATCATATAAGTATCTAATACCCATAGACCTAGTGTGCTGATCATGCTTGACCTGTGAAAAAGGCTTGGTCAGTGGATTTGCAATGTTTTCATTTGTGTCTACTTTGCATATTTTGATATCTCCTCTATCAATGATCTCTCGAATAAAGTGATATCGCCTGAGTATATATTTAGATCTCTGGTGAGATCTGGGCTCCTTTGCCTGTGCTATGGCACCGTTATTATCACAATAAAGGTCCATAGGTTTTGCAATGCTGGGAACCATTCCCAACTCTGAGATGAATTCCTTCAACCAGACTGCCTTTTTAGCTGCATCTGATGCTGCTATATACTCAACTTCTATTGTAGAATCTGCTATAGTGCTCTGCTTGGAACTCTTCCAACTAACAACTCCACCATTTAAAGTGAATACGAATCCTGACTCTGATCTGAAGTCATCTATGTCGGTTTGGAAACTAGCATCTGTGTAACCATTTACAACTAACTCGTCTTCCAAACCTCCATAAACCAGGAATGCATCATTAGTCCTTCTAAGGTACTTTAGGATATTCTTAACAGCTGTCCAGTGACTTTTACCGGGATCTGCCTGATATCTGCTTGTTGTGCTTAATGAATATGATACGTCTGGTCTAGTACATAACATGGCATACATGATAGATCCAATAGCAGAAGCATAAGGAATCTTATTCATCCGTTCTCGCTCATCAGATGTCATAGGACATTGATTCTTGCTGAGATGAATACCATGAGACATGGGCAAGAATCCTCTTTAGGAATCTTGCATGCTGAACCTTTTCAGCACCTTGTCAATATAAGTACTTTGACTCAGACCGATTATCCTCTTGGATCTATTCCTATAGATCTTAATACCAAGGATAAATGCAGCCTCACCCAAGTCCTTCATTGAAAAAGAATTCCCTAACCAAGTCTTAACCTTTTGCAAGGTAGGGATATCATTTCCAATGAGTAATATGTCATCCACATATAGGACTAGAAACACAACTGCACTCCCACTAACCATCTTGTAAACACAAGGTTCATCTTCATTTTTTATGAATCCAAAGTCTCTGACTGTCTCATCAAAACGAAGATTCCAGCTCCGAGGAGCTTGCTTCAATCCATAAATGGATCTCTAAACCTTACAAATCTTTCCAGAATTCTCAGGGATTACAAGACCCTCAGGTTGTGTCATGTATACATCCTCGAACAAAAGTTCACAACTGTCAGTCATGAGAAATCCATATCTCTCAGGCTGATGACGTGTCCTATCAGATCTGCGTGGGACTTGTGTCACCCTTTCAGTTTCTACAACTGTTTGTGGTTCTGGAAGTGGTTCTACCAGCGGTTCAATGCTCTCTTGTGGTACTTGAGTTTCCTCAAGTCGCACTGTACTCCCACTGAATCTCTGAGAGATAAATTCCTTTTCTAAAAAGGTACCATTTCAAGCAACAAACACTTTGTTCTCTGAGGGAATATAGAAATAGTATCCTTTGGTTTCCTTAGGATACCCCACAAAATTGCACTTGATAGATTTTGGAGCTAGCTTATCTGAAATTGGGTGTTTCACATATGCTTCACAACCCCAAATCTTAAGGAAAGACAAACTGGGCATTTTCCCAGTCCATAACTCATATGGTGTCTTTTCAACCGCTTTTGATGGTACTCGGTTTAGAATGAATGCAGTTGTTTCCAAGGCATAACCCCAAAATGATAAAGGGAGATTTGTTTGACTCATCATAGATCGAACCATATCTAATAAAGTTCGATTTCTCCTTTCAGAAACACCATTCCATTGTGGAGTTCCTGGTGGAGTTAATTGTGAAACAATTCCACAGTTTCTAAGATGTTCATCAAACACTTGGCTCAAATATTCACCACCTCGATCAGATCGAAGCACTTTAATAGTTCTACCAAGTTGATTTTGTACTTCATTTTGAAAAGTTCTAAACATTTCAAAAAATTCATGCTTATGCTTCATTAGGTAGACATAGTCATACCTACTGAAATCATCAGTGAATGTAATGAAGTACTGATAACCTCCCCTGGCACTAATGTTTAGTGGGCCACATACATCTGTATGTACTAAGTCCAATACGTCTGAAGTCCTTTGACCTTGTCCAGTAAAAGGGTCCTTTATCATCTTACCAAGCAAACAAGATCCACAATTTTCAAATGATTCAAAATCAAATGAATCTAATAAATCATACTTATGGAGCTTAGATATGCGATTCTCATTTATATGACTAAGACGATAGTGCCATAAATATATTGGGTTTAACTCATTTGGCTTAGTTTTCTTAGAAGTTATGTTATAGATATTGTTGTCTCTAGAATCATCTAGATTAAGGACAATAAAGCAAATCATCTTTATTAATGGAGCATTTCTTATTCTTAATGAGAAATGAAAAACCTTCATCGTCCAAAACAGAAACTGAAATAATATTCCTACTCAAAGTAGGAACATAAAAGCAATTGTTAAAAACTAACAAAAGCCCATCGGGCAAAATAAGTTCATAAGTCCCTACAGCTATGGCAGCAACTCTTGCTCCATTGCCTACACGTAGGTCCATATCGCTCTTTTTCAGTTTTCTACTCCTTTTGAGACCCTTCACATTTGTATAAATGTGAAAGTCACATCCGGTATCTAATACCCATGAAGTAGAAATATATAAATTAATATCTATAACATAAATACCTGAAGTCGTAGTCTCACTACTCTTCTTCTTCTTGCACTCATCCAAATAGAGTTTGCAATTTCTCTTCCAATGCTCTGGTTCCTTGCAATGGAAGCAGATTCCTTCCTTAGAAACTATTTCCTTAGGAACTTTTGCCTTGGATTGCCATTTAGGCTTGCCTCGTCCCTTAGGCTCATTACCACCTTTAGACTTGGGCTTCCCCTTATTTTCATGGGCTTACCCTTATTGATATTCAAAATTTGGGTAGGCCTTTTCTTGATATTTACCTCAGCTGTCTTTAGCATCCCATGCAGCTCAGGAATAGATTTCTCCATATTGTTCATGTTATAGTTCATGACAAACTGAGAAAAATTGCCAGGTAAAGAATGTAGGATCAAATCCGTGGAGAGTTCTAAACTCAAAGGGTAGCCAAGCCTAGCAAGGTGATCAATGTAGCCTTTCATTTTCAAAACATGAGCACTAACTGATTCACCTTCAGCCATTTTGCAATCATGCAATGCAATAGTGGTTTCATACCTATCCTGCCTAGCTTGTTGTTGGAAAGCCTGTTTGAGATGGACACTCATCTCATATGCCTCAAGGTGCTCCAGATCCTTCTGAAGTTCTGGGCACATAGTTGCCAACATAAGACATCCAATGTCATTAGAATCATCCATATGCTTCTTATGTTTGTTCTTAACAGCATTAGTAGCATTAGCAGGAGGTGGTTTTGGGATAGCTTCATCAAGCACATAGGACTTTTTCTCTTGCTTGAGAACAATTCTCAAGTTTCTAAACCAGTCAACAAAATTAGTCTCATTTTCTTTCAGTTTATCCTTCTCAAGGATAGATCGCAGTGATAAGGTGGAATTGTTATTAGCAGCCATAATTATCTACAAAAATATGCAAATATAATTAATTTAGTAAATTAATATTGAGGTGATAATAATCTCCCACTAAAATATAACCCTCAAAATAATAATAATATTTTAGTGGGCTAAGATCTATATTTCACCTAATTCTAAGTCAGCTTTGGCATGACGCTTAGAATTAAGTTATTTAGGTAGGTAACCCCTTACCAATTACATCTAATGTAACTCTTAAATTATGAGGTGTTGACATCATATGTCAAATGCATGTTATACCCCATCTAATGCCTTAGGCCCAAAACCGTTTTAATAGCCTAATTAAGCTCAACTAAAATTAAAATAAATGAGTAACTATTACTCATCCTATCTTACTAGGATAACCTAATGCACTTTGCTTTGGCAAAACCTGCATTTTGGTGATCTTAATCTTGATAGGTGTTTAATATAGGGGTGGCATTAAAACTTAAAATTTTAGAGTGAGGGTTCATCTTTTAATTTTAATTATTTTGTCTTGCATATATATATTATAGCATCCTATATGCATACATATATATATAGATAATAATGCATAGTATCTCATACTAACATATGACAAAATAATAAAATATAGTCATTTAAATCTAATTTAAAGACTAAAAGAAAATAATTTATTTTCTTATAATTATTTTGTCTTGCATATATATATTATAGCATCCTATATGCATATATATATATATAAACAATAATGCATAGTATCTCATACTAATATATGACAAAATAATAAAATATAGTCATTTAAATCTGATTTAAAGACTAAAAGAAAATAATTTATTTTCTCAAATTTATTATTATTATTATTTTTTTATTCTAGGGGCAGAATTGTAATTAGGGCATCTTCTTCCTAAGGAGAAACCCTAGCCGCCGCCCCCACTGTCGCGCAACCCGCCGGCGCGCGACATGCCGGCGCACGAAGCGTGCCACGCCAATGCGCGACCCACCGTCGCGTGACCCCTCGGGCGCGCCACTCACGGGCGCGCGATCCACTGGTCGCGTGACCCATTGGGCGCACGACCCACCAGGCGCGCGATCCTCTGGGCGCGTGACCCACTGGTTGCGCGACCCACTGGTTGCTCGACCCACTGGTTGCGCGACCCACTGGGCGTGCGATCTGCAGCTGTGCACGGCACATGTGCGTTGCTGGTCACAGGGACGCGATCCCCGTAGTCGGACCATCGAGCTGTCGCCGGGCATTCCAACAGCAGATCATTTTCCAGGATTTCTGTAAATTCCATTTTAATTAATTAACTAATTAATTAATTAATTAATTTTTTTTATTGTTGTTGTTTTAATTTAACAATTAAAACTTAAAACAACGAATCAAAACAATTTTGATTCTAGATCCAAAATTTTAATTTAATTTTTCTAACAAAAATTATCTAAATAATCTGATCATTCTTCCACAAAATATTCCATAATTATCATGCCATTCTAATAAACATATATCGCATATATAATATCAATCATGGCATAATTAATTTAAACGAAAAGCACAGGTTGGCTCTGATACCACTGTTGGGAAATCCTAAGATTATTGCAATCCAATTGCGTAGCAGAAAAATAAAATCTCTGGTGATTTCCTTTCCCAGAATCCGAGTGCTTCGTTTAATTCAAAAGATGGATATGAGACTAACCTGTTAATCTCGTCAAGAAGATACAATGCCGGACTGATGGTGCTGCCTTTTCAAATGAACACCCTCAGTGGTATCCACACGAACGTCTTCTATCCTTCTAGAGTGCTAGCTCTCTCAAGGATGGATAGATTATGTGCTACACAATCTGCAGCGGTTAGACTGAATTTTCTAAAAACTGTCGTCAACACTTTCTTTGTAGAAAGAGCATTTATATGTTTCAGTCTTTTTGTTTTCCCACAACTCTTTTCCTAAAAGAGTTGTACTACTCTTTTTCCAAAAGAGTTGTGTTCAGAACCCACTATCACAATCTCGCAGATACTCAAATATCATTATGTGATAGAGTCCTTTATCTGTAACAGTTACAGATAGACTGCAGATCTTTTAAATATTATTATCTTATAATAATAAATAATTAATAATAATAACACTTTATTATTATTAATTAATATTAATAATAATAACACTTTATTATTATTAATTATACTAATGGGCTTTTAGCCCATTAATATAGTACATCAACAACGTTCTTGTGTGTGACCCAATAGGCTCACATTAATTGGCAATAGGCCCAGTTCAACAAGGCCTATAAGTCATAAGTGGCCTCTAGCAAGACATTATGACTACCCAACTAATATGAGGATCAATAGTCCGATAAAACCTATTAAATAGAACATGTATTAATCCCTTTGTCACACGATATATAGTTTGAACATAAGTCATGGTCAATACCAAACTTATAATGTTCAAACTTATGATTTCTCGATCTCTAAGTAGACTGATAAATTCAAATGATATTGATCACACTATCAATTCATTTGAGTATGACCATGATTTCTCAGTCTCACTTATCGAGGGGCCCAGAAGATATCTCTCTCAGAGAGAAGGACAAATCCTATCTTGATTGTTCATTATCCTCTACATAATTTCTATTATGCTCAATCATAACCTTTATGATTGTCCGATTAAAGACAATGTTTGGTTATGTTAAAACATAATATTCCTTATGTTGGAAACTATGACAATCTCAAGTCAAAGGATTAAGACATAACTACTTTGAGATTCACTTATGACAATGACCCATGTAGTGATCTCAATGCGGGTCCATCCAATACTTTGTTCTCTAACAAGCATTTATGATTATTGAATTATATCAACATATACATAATCATCTCATGATTATCAATCAATAATCATACCAGTTATATTTTATTATTATCAACATAATAATAAGTAACCAGGGATGATAATCATTATTATGTAACATGCAAACAAATAATAATGATAAAAACCTCTTTTATTAATAACCAAAACGACATATAAAAATGTCCAAGATAATGGCCTAGAGCATATACACTAACAAGAAGGACATCCGGTAGCATTTGAGAGCCGAAAGTTGAAGGAAGTGGAAGTTCGATATACAGCCCAAGAGAAGGAGTTATTAGCAGTGATTCATTATCTAAGAACGTGGAGACATTACTTATTGGGGTCAAAGTTTGTAGTCAAGGCAGACAACACGGGTGTCAGCCATTTCTTTTCTCAGCCGAGACTAACACCTAAGCAAGCAAGGTGGCACGAATGTTTATCTGAGTTTGATTTCCAGTTTGTGTACAACCCAGGAAGTTCTAATAGGGTGGCCGATGCTTTAAGCAGAAAACTTGAGATAGCAACTCTGAAGCGGATAGCTCATTTGTCGCAGAGCATAGCAGGGACAACGTTGAAAGAAAGGATTCGGAAAGAATTACAAAAGGATCCCCAAGCCATGGCCTTGAGGAAACTAATGGACAATGGCAAAACAAGGCAATTTTGGTTAGAAGCAGACTTGATCATGACAAGAGGGAACATAATCTATGTTCCCAAAGTAGGGGGACTTAGACGCTTGTTGTTAAAGAAATGTCATGACACTAGGTGGGCTGGCCATTCAGGGTGGCAGCGTACTTTAGCACTTCTGAAGCAGGGGTACTTTTGGCCGAAAATGGTGACTGATGTCCAAAAGTATACAAAGACTTGTTTGGTGTGTCAACAGGATAAGGCGGATAGACAGAAACTAGCAGGGTTGTTACAGCCATTACTAGTGCCGAGTAGGCCATGGGAAAGTGTTTCCATTGACTTTATCGCTGGACTCCCACGAGTAGGGGAATTTGATCACATCCTGGTGATTATCGACAGGTTTTCCAAATATGCCACGTTCATGCCGGTGTCAAAATATTGCTCGGCAGAGGAGATTGCTAGAGTATTTTTCAAGCATGCGGTAAAATACTAGGGGATCCCGAAGAGCATAGTTAGTGACCGTGATGCAAGATTTACAGGGTCATTTTGGTCAGAGCTGTTCAAGCTGTTGGGCACCAACTTGGCGATGTCCTTAAGTTATCATCCACAGACAGACGGACAAACGAAGAGAGTTAATGGAATGTTAGAGGAGTACCTGCGGCACTTTGTTAGTGCCAGCTAGAAGAATTGGGTTTCCCTCCTTGACGTTGCTCAATTTTGTTTTAATTCTTTACAGAGCTCTACTACTAACAAAAGTCCTTTTAAGATTGTGACAGGTCAACAACTGTTGGTACCGTATAACGTAGATGGCCTTATTTCGGCCGCAATCCGAAAGCATTCCAGTTCAGTAAGGAGTGGAGACAAAATGTGGAGCTTGCCCGCGCTCAGTTAGAGAAGGCTAAGAGTCATATGAAGAAATGGGCAGATGAGAACAGGCGCCCGCAGGAGTTCACAGTTGGTGACATGGTGATGGTGAAGCTATTGCCAGAGCAGCTGAGATTTCTCCGCAACCGTGACAAGAGATTAGTCCGGAAGTATGAAGGACCAGTACCAGTAGTCGCCAAGATTGGACCAGCCGCTTACAGGATCGAATCTCCAAAGTGGATGACAGTCCACCCAGTATTTCACGTCAGCAAATTGAAGCCATATAACGCCGATGAGTCTGATGCAAACCGTAACACAACATCACGACCAGCAGTAACTCGCGCACCACCTGTCAATCAAGGAGTGGAAGAAATCTTAGCGAAACGAGTCGTCAAGTCCACTAAGCGTCCACCACGCAAAGAGTACCTGGTCAAGTGGAATGGCCTTGGTGATAAGGAAACCAGTTGGGAGAAGGAATCAAGCCTACAGGCATATGCACACAAGATTATGGACTTCATTAATGCTTAGTCGACGAGGACGTCGACCATTTAAGTGGGGGAGTGTCAGGGTCATAGAGTTTCAGGGACCAAAACTGTAATTTTTCAATATTAGACTTTCTGGAAAACAATAATGGGATAAATTAGTAGAAATTAGTAGTAAGAAAATGGTCGTGTCAGTTTCTTGTAATTCCTTTTTTTTTATTTATTAAAGGGGGGTGTCACCTCAGACATATTGATGTCTCCTCCCACCATAGTTCTACTTGTTCTTAAGGCTCTTTAGGGGGGAGTGACTAGTTGGCCACCAGCAAGGGCTGGGCCCGACTGGCCACCGTAGGCTTGTTGAGTCCCTGGATTGTGCCTTCTCTTCTTGCAGGCATTCCCCCCTGTTTGCAAGTTGGGAATGGATCATTGACATGACTGTACAATGACTATTTTGCCCCTGGAATAAAATAAGTAGCGCATTCAATAAATCTCTGTGCTTGGTTGCTTGTTGATGTCCTTGTATTGCTATAATTATCCGATCATGGTATTTTCATATAATAACTGTGGTATTCCCCATTTTTACGAGAATGGGGCAGGAGGTCCTTACCTTTACGTTTCTTTGTCCAGGTGAACGCGTAGAGAACTTAGCTGACTTGGCATGAAAAGAGTTCAAACCAAGTGGCACACGGTTCCAGGCCAATGTCAAAATCTGAAACCGTGACACAGAGGGCTTATTCGGGATTTGAATGATTGTTGGGTATATGGTTTTGGTGCTGGTTGGGGGAGGTGTTCTGTTCTTATGTTACAATTATGGGCTTTGTGGGAAGGAATAAAGTTGGTTGCTGGGTTGGGAATAGAAATTTGTGCATTGAGTGTGACAATCTTTTGGCAGTGCGGATGGTCAATCGGCAAGTTATTCCTGCAGGTATTGTGATCTCCTTGGTGGGATCTATTGAACTAGTTTGAAGAAACTGAATATGTACAAAATAATTCATGTTTAGTAGCAACACTATTTAATTTTTTTAATTTTTTATTAATTTACAATATAATCCAAAACTTTATAGTCTTTTTCATAAAAGTCATTCCTTACTATTTGAATATTTAAAACTTTTCAATTAGATTCTTATTTTTTTCACTCTCATAATATATTATATTTTTATTTTTTATGATTATAAAAATTTAATTTAAATTAATTTATTCTCAATTATAAATAGTATTTATGATAAATTAATTTATTTATAATATATTATATAGAATAAGTGATGTGACACATATATTATAATTAAACAATATAAATTAATTGAAAATACAATCAGCAACAACACACTAAATATTTAATATTCCAGTAGCTCAGATCCGAATCCAACAATATTATTGAGATATTGGTCATACACATTAGAGGCGGATGACGATAGTGGTTGTTGACATTGAGCTCTTTTCTCTGATATTCGAATTTTTTCTTGGCGAAACATTTCACGAGTAATTGGATTGGAAATAGAATTTAAATCGACCAGTAAAATTTTATTTTCTTCTTTAAATTCCTTTAAGTCCAAAGCTCTGCTTTTCATTAGCCTTCCCTTCTCCTTTTCTGCAGTTGCGTTCGCCAATGATGCCACAAGCTTTTCATTATTAGTATGTAAGCATTTCAGAGTGGATGAAAAAGATTTATTAAGTTTTTTCTTCAATTCTACTTTTTTGACACCAAGAGGTCGATTTGATGATATATAATCTCCTACAATATCCTCATTTAAATGAATTGAAAATAATGATAAGTTTAAAGACGGTACCATAAGTGAGTCAGGAGTAGGATTGTCCGACTTTGAGGACACATAAGAAGAGCTTTGATTTGAAACTATTTTTTTTTAGAGCTACTCAGCATCTTTCATCATGCTCCAAACATGGTCAAATTTGAATTCCTTTTTATTGCTTGGATCTTGCATGAGTAAAGTTTTCGCTTGATTGAGCTGCATAATTTGAAAATTGTTAAGAAAAATTCTAAGATTTATATACAAAGTAATAACTAAATAAATACTCACCAGATCTTACTCTGAAGTACCACCAAGATGTAAGTTTTCAACTTGTTGATGACAATCATTCAATTTTCTTATAGTCTTCTCAATAACTTGCATTCGACATTGCAAAGATCGTGGGTTGCGGGACTCTCAAAACTCATTCTTTGCAACTTCATATGCTTCTGCCACCCAACTCTAAAAATGTTGACTAAATTATTGTTTACCTATAATGGGATCTTATGAAACATCTAAATAAATTATGCATAATAGCACATCTTTATTGGTAGAATATCCTGCAAATTTTGAAGTCATAGTTTACAAAGTGATTAAATATTGAAGGGTATGGCTAACTTATGGTAAGGTATAGATGTTGGCATTCCAATATATATAAGTCAAATGGAATCTTAAACAATAATTAAACCAACAGTATCATGATAGATTCATCTTAAAATCGATCATTGGATGGATTTCATCTCAATCTCCACATTCGGATAGTATGCATCTGTATCCCCATATTTTCCTATTAAATAATGTATTCTTCTAAGATATAAACATAACTCATATTTTCTAGTTCCTCTTAAATTCGAGTCAAAAAAATTCTACAAATCGTTACTTAAAATGGATTTCTATGTTGGAGATACATCAAATAATGATGCTGAAAATTTCTCATCATCTTCTTCGGATATTGACGATTATATTTCAGATGATAATGAGTTTGAAGTGGAAGCACCAGTAGTTAATAAACAATTTCTTAGAAATAAGATGGTTTTGCAACAAATACAATATCAACACTGAGTTTCTAGAGATGGCTCTGTTCCAGGTCATCTAGTAACCAATCGAGATCGTGAAGCGGCTGATCGTAATTTATTTCTGAATTATTTTTCAGATAATCCACGCTTCAATGATGTAATATTTTATCGACGATGTAAAATGTCTCGAAATTTATTTTTTCATATTGTCGATGCAATAAAAGCGCATGATACGTACTTCGAATAATAAAGAGATGCAGTAGGTAAAATTGGATTATCTACTCTTCAAAAAATCACAGCTACGTTTCGAATGTTAGCATATGGTTTACCGGCTGATGTTACCAACGACAATGTGAAAATTGGGAAGTCCATTACAATTGAAAGTCTAAAGAGATTTTTTCGAGTTACTCTTGAGGTATTTGGTGAGCAGTATCTGAGATCACCAACTGCCGAGGATGTTGCAAGACTTCTTTATATTGGTGAGCGACGTGGCTTCCTAGAAATGCTAGGTAGTTCGATTGCATGCATTGGAAATGAAAAAATTGTCCTACTGCATGGGCTGACCAATATACAGGTCGTAGTGGATCGCCAACAATCATTTTAGAAGCTATAGCTAATTATGACCTTAGGATATGGCATGCATATTTTGGAATGCTTGACTCCAATAACGATATTAATGTTTTGGAGTCATCGTATTTATTTTCTGACTTTGCTAAAAGTATTACTCCTCCCGCTCATTATGTTATTCAAGGAAAATAATATAATACGGGTCATTATTTAGCTGATGGTACATATCCAAAATGGTCAACTATTATGCAAACTATTCGTGAACCACAAACAAGGAAGAAGAGGTATTTTGCAATGAAACAAGAATCATGTCGGAAAGATGTTGAATGTGGTTTCGGAGTGTTACAGTCACGTTTTGCAATAGTTGTAGGGCCATCACGTTTTTGGAAAAAAAAATATTGCATGATATATTAACTACATGTATTATCATGCATAATATGATAATCGATGACGAATGTGACCTTAGTGCACCTATTGAAGACGGTAGAGAATTTTCAGCTCCAACTGTTGAAATGGTTGTCAATGAAACTAATTGATTTGAACAATTTTTGGCTCGACATAAAAAGATTAAGGATAAAGATGCCCATTTTGCACTTTGTAATGTATTAATTGAGCATTTGTGGGAGCAATATACAAATTCAAATGATCATCTAAATTAGTTTATATTTTTTTTATTGATAATTTAATATATATGAGTCTATTTTATTTTGAATTTTACTAATTAGTATTTAATTAATTTATGTTTATAATTAATATATTTTAATAATTAATATTTTTTATAATTAATATATTTTTATTTATTTCTAATATAATTGAATATTTGAATATTGTATGAAAATGTAAAATATATAAATATATGGGTAAATATATAAAATGATATGAAATTTTTGAGTGAAATAGATAAATAAGATTAAAGTAAAATAAATAATATAATATTAAAAAAAATATATAAACAAAATATTCTTTTTTAGGTTATTATTTAGTACAAAAAATAGTACTTGGAGATGGCCTTAGAGAGAAGCCTATTTTTTGGCTAATTGTCTGGCCTCTTTGGCTCGTGATCTACCGATTGGAGTCCATCTTCAGCAGTGGCCGCCTGATTTTATTAAAGAGTCGCTTTGGTATGACAGGTGTGGAGTGGGTTATTGTAGATATAGTAAGTATATATGTTAAAAAAATATATAGTATATTTGTTCAAAATAAAAAAATCACAAGGTATTTATTTATTTATTTATTTTTAAATAATATTTAAGTCTTTTAGAATGATATTTATAATTTATTATAAAAAGAATTATTATTTAGTTTATGTATTATATACAATCTCATTAATTAATTCATTAATTTAAAAAATTATATTAAAATATTTTTAAAGTATTAAAAAATTTATTAATTAATCTTTTATTAATTTTAATTATCAGAGAAAAATTTAAAATGCTATTGATTGAAAAAACTAAATAGTTTAATTTTTATAAAATTAAATAACCAACTAATAAATTTAAGAGATTTACAATTTAGTTTCTAGATATTACTATTATTAACAAGTCAATCCCTATATTTTTAAAAATTTATTAAAACATTTTTATCTTTTATCTCTGTTAATAAAATAGTTTTTCCGTCTATTTCTGCCATTAAAAATATAGCAAAATATTAAATTATCCTTCTTCTTTTCCTCCTCCTCCTCCTCCTTCTTCTTCTTCTTCTTCTTTTTTTTTTATTGATTCTTCATCATCTTCTTCTTCTTGTTTGGTTCTTCTTTTTCTTATTCTTCTTTGATTCTTTTTTTATTTTTCTTTTTATTCTTCTTCTTTAAAGAGGAGAGAAGTTTTTTCTTCTTTTTTTTTTTCTTCTTCTCCTCTTCTTCTTCTTGTTTGGTTCTTCTTTTTCTTATTCTTCTTTTGATTCTTTTTCGATTTTTCTTTTTATTCTTCTTCTTTGAAGAGGAGAGGGAGATTTTTCTTCTTTTTCTTTTTCTTCTTCTTCTTCTTCTCTTTTTTCTTCTTTTTTTTTTCTTTTTTTTCTTCTTCTTCTCCTTCATCATCATCATCATCTTCTTCTTTTTTTTTTCCTTCTTTTTTGAGGAGGAGGAGGGTCTATTTCGTTCACGGAAAGAAACGATAAGTTCGTTTTAATAAATATGAAAAAAATAAGAATATTTTAATAGATATTTGAAAATGTAAGGACTGACTTGTTAATAATAGTAATATCCAAGAATTAAATAAGAGATTTTATTTAAGGGCAAAATTAAATTTTAAAATTTTTATATCTCATTTTTTATTTATTTTTAATGGAAAAGATGATAGAAAGACTATTTTATTAATGGAGAGAAAAATTAAGGACGTTTTAATAGATTTCTAAAAATATAGGACTGACTTGTTAATGATGGCAGTATCTAGAAATTAAAATGTAAATCTTAATAAATTTTATTCAAATTAAATAGTAGAATATTTTAATTAAAAAATTATTTAATATATCATTTAATATATTAAAAATATATTAATAAATTTTTTAAAATAATAAATTAACTAGTGAATTTTACTAAATTGAATGGGTAAATAATTATTTTTTCTTTTTCATACAAAAACAATATTAACTTTAATTTCATAATTAATGATATAAAAATATTTTAAATTTTAATCTCTCTATTTTATAATTTTTATTTATTTTTTTATTATTTGAAAATTATTATTTAAGATTATAATAATATATAAATTTGTTATTATAAATTTATTTTATTTTTAATTTTTTTTTCAAAATATCCCTTAATATTTAATAAAATTTAATATATTTAAAAAATATAATTAAAAAAATTAATAAAAAATTTTATATTTTTAATACATTAAAAAAACTAAAATAGACAAAAATTACGTGGGAATTGATAAAAACACGGAGTCCCTCTCAGCATCCCCAATTCCAGTGTGAGCAGAGAGCTGTGGCCCGCTAAAAAGCTCCACCAACACTCTTTCCCGCTCTGCTCCACAGCACATTTTGCCTGCCCAACGCCAATAATTCATATCTCTGGTCACATTTAGGGTTTCCGACAAAGAAAAAAAGATTAAATTAGGATTTCAAAATCGGATACATGGCGGTCCTCAACTGGAAGCACCACACTCTTCTTCAAGCGTTGATGACCCGCGGCCCACTCAAGGAGAACGAATTCCACAAGATCTTCTCTGCCGTCACCGGAAAAAACCCACGTATTTTGCCTCTCTACTTAATTTATTTTTCAAATGTTTTGAACTATAGACAAAGAGGCCTGTTTAGCTGCTGAGAATCCCATAAAATTGAGACAATTCTAGCTGGTGTGGATATTTGAAGAGTTGGTTAAAGATTTAGTGGTGTATCTTACATTTTCCCACAGGTTCTTATGAACGTGATTTTAATGATTTCCTTCTGAAGATAAACAAGGAACTTTCATATGTTCAAATGGAGTTGCGGCGCTGTAGAAACCAGAATGATGGTGAAGTTTGTTATGGACTTGTTAATAATGTTTCTGATGATCAATCAAAGCTTGGAACTAAATACTCTGTTCCACAGATTGCTCTGTACAAGGGTGTTGTAAGTCTTGTTTCTAAACTAATATATATTTTTTTTTGTTGTAATGTATTACTTATATTACTATTTTGAGTAATAACTGGGAAGATGCGGTAGATATGAATATTTCTTTATGGAGCAACTCTTTTAACAACTGTGTAATGGGTGCTCTGCAACTATGGGAATGTAGGACACACATAGAGCCGTAACGGTCAAAAATATGTTGAGCAGACAATTTGAATTATCTTTGCTCAGTTACGTGCCGACGATGACCTTTTTATAAGAGATCAACTCCCTCAAGTACACATTCAACAATTTAGGTAGCATCATTGCATATTATCCTGTTGCTATGCATTTAATTGAATGTTTGAAGAAGCTTGGCGTTAACTTTCCTTTTCTAGCACTGAAGAGATTATAAATATACCTCTGTCTGTACTTTGACATCTTGACCACACATCAGCAGAGATATCTGGAATGAAGTTTGTTTGTAATTGTAAAAGACTTCTGTTTGTGTTCATCTTTTACTACTCTCGTCTTTGATTTATTGTGAACAACATGTTGCTGTCAGTTTTTCCAATTTTGGTGCGTGTTGTTGTAATCTAATATTAGTTTAGTAAAGATGCATATCATTATATGAACTGATGTTTTGTTTTAACGATTTCAGAGAAAATGAGACTGAAATGATTTGGGAGAAAAGAAACGTGTATCTTATTGAAAGAGTTGCTCCCCTTATATAGACAAAACTAGAGTGAGCCTTCATCGTGAACTGACTAACACGTGAAGTTCACTTTACTGCTGAGCTAAGCTAATATTTATAAAATTATAATTGTACCCCTATAAATATTTACACTATTTACACATATGGTTTGTTTTGTTTCCGCTGTCCTTTTTGCTTGTGTCTCATTGCACTAATGTTATATGTCAGATAGAAGCAATAATGCAGGATGCCACAGCCCAGGGTTGCATATCCACCTTTACTGCTCTCAATACACGGCTGGAGAACCAGGTGTGCACTTTCATATGGAACTTTATTTGTCATTAATTTGGTGATAATTATATTGCTGTTTCACATATCTTTTACTTGCAGTGAATACGATCCAGCAATTTGTGACAACCAAATTAGTTAGCAATTTTCAACTGGCTTGTTCTTTGACTAAGTGGGGTGGGAAAATCCAAGTGAATATGTAATTGGAAATCTCAAGTGATTTGATCTCAGCAATAATTTGTTGCTTTCAAATGCTAAATTTTAATGAACACAAATAATTTTGATGTTAATTTCGAGCTAGGATTAAAGTTAATCGTGTGTATCTAACATTAATTGATAACATGTATAAAAATCCCACAAATAAATGTAATTATATTGACAATAGGATTATAATGAGATTTATTTGGTCAGGAACTGGCACTGTTAATGCTGATTCTCCACTAAAGAGAAATTCCTTTGGAATCCTGAATCTACGAAATGGGGAACTTACTGATGTTGAACACTATGCAAACTTGTAAATTGGGTAGGCTGGAAATTAGGCTAAGATTGTGTAAGGACCAGAATTGAGCATTGGTCACGGCGTAGGGATTGATAATGCTTCTATTCTTGTTGTTATTTATCAGCGTAAATATCCCATCAGCTTGAGGGAATGATCAATAAAACATTTATCCAGATCTCTTCTATTTCTTTCTCTTCATGGTATCAGAAACTCCCTGATCTCTGTTTTCCCTGTTCTTCCCTTCCTCCCTCAACCCCATTTCTTCTTGGTAAGGAATACAACTAGAAGCGCTTGCTGCCAATCTGCATGTTGACTGAGTCCCATTGCCAGAAAAGGCTCCATGCTCAGCCATGCGTTGTCAGTCTTCCTCTGGGTACATGCACCAGTAAGTGAGGGTTTTTAGTTGTTCTTTTTCACTGGAATCAACACCAGCTGTCTCAACATGGTCAGTGGCTTTGACTGGCCACACAGCCTACCACTTGGATCCCCTCCATATCTTGAGCAATTTGCAGAAGGGTAGTTTCAAATCGTGGGGTGTCTCAAAATTGGGTTGAAACCTGTTTGGTTTTCTCTCACAATAGATTCAGTTCTTTTGGTTATTTGGTTCTCTTGCAATTGTGACAATTCCCTTGATATTATTGTTCCTTCCTTGGTTCATATGGTTCAATCATCCCAAATTCCTAGTACTATTTGTGTTTGTTTGGACTGCTCTGGATACTGTTTAATATTGCCCTTTGGTTTTTCTAGCTCATTGCTATTATTTGGCTGGTGACATATTGTGATAATAAATTGCAGAATAGATGGACAAGTTTATGCTGAGTAACAATATATAAATTTTTTCCCATAGGATTAGAAACTTGAACTTTGCCTCTTATTCTTATGTGCTTCTTCTTCTTCTTCTTCTTTATTTCTTTTTCAATCATATGCATGCACTGGGGTACTTGAAAAAAACAGTGCTCTGCTTTCAGGTTCATAGTGGGACAGAATCACAATCACAAGGTGGTTCATCTCAAGTTCCTCCTGCATTAAGGAATTTCTCTATGTCCCAGAAAGAAAAAACTCTTGATGAACTTGTGTGTGACAAGTGGCTCTGTCACACCCCTGACGGTGACATTGGACTTGGTGTCAAATCATACCTTGATTTGCGGAGTTGGTTTCATAATTCAGGCATTCCATCATGTGAAGTGTGCAATGAAGCTGCAATAAAGGTTTTACTGCTTTGATCCCCATGTTTATATTACAGCAAATTGTCAGTGACTTTTAGTTTGGTTGTGCACAAATCTATTCGGCCCTGAGCCAAGTTGGATGGCATGAACTAGGCCATAAATTGGAATATTTTTTGTGCAAAGCTCCTTCTGTTTTATGAGAAACCACAATTATGTTGAAATGGTGATTCTTAGCAACATTCAACTAATAGAGCTGTTACATGGGCTTGCTGATGGGAGGATTAAGTGCATTAATGTTCATATTAGCTTAAAAGCGAGAATATATGTGGACGTGCATAATTTTAGAGGTGGAATGTCATTATGCTCTCACAAATTACCTCGAGGCTTGAGATAATTGCAGTGGCATTTGTTATCTTTATTAAACAGCTTATATCTGTCATAAATTTGCAAAAATTAAAGGCTGTGTTAAGGACCACTATTTATATTTCTATCAAATTCAAATTGTTCTGGTTATTTCCGACAGGCAAAAGTGTGCCAAAATGAAGGCTGTATGCTCCGGATTCATCACTACTGCCTGAAGAAGAAATTTTCACAAAGCAGGGTATAGGTTTTGGATCTTTTGGTGAGTTTATTTTAATGTGGTTAGTAGATATCTGACGTAGGGCTTTGCAGGGTAAAATAATTTGTCCAAGTTGTAGCACTCAATGGGAATGCCAAATTCCCAAATCTGAAGTGGAAGCGTTAGAGGATGAGCTGAATGAGCCTACTGAGAGCCAACCGCTTGCAGTATCCAAAAGGAGGAAGCTTAAAGCCAACAGAAATGCTGATGCAGATACCGCTGGATGTGGCTCATCTCAAGGTCCATCTGTTCCAGAGCTGAGAAGAGTGACTCGGTCATCTGCTAGACCAAGGTAAAAAGTCTCTTTATTATTGAATATTCCTGTATATTTTGATACAAACCGACTCTTTTGGACACAGGCAATGTTATGCTATTGACTTAGGATGTTGATTTAGCAGAAAAGTTGCCATACATTAGATTAATGAGTTTATTAAACTTCTAATTGCTGGGGAGGTATTCTCTCCGTTAGAACTGTTTAGCACTATCAAATGTGGGTCTTCAAAAAAAAAAAAGTTATTTTCACCTGGGTTGGCATTGTTGATTATGTCTCTAATTATTTAGTCTCTCAAGAACTGTTTTTCGTCGACAAAATGATTACAAATTGGTTTTTTTCTTTTATTTAAATATTGTCCCCCAATAAGTTATATTTTCATTCTTTTTCTTTAATCAATCATGTTGTTTTCTTTTACTGTTGTTGTCTAATGGAACAGCCAAACAGGTAAATTTCGTTTATTTTTTTTTTAATTTTCATTTATTTTAAGATCTCAATAACAAAAATGTGTTACTAATATAATTTTATTTGATAATTAATTAATAAAAAATAAAACTGATATTTATACCGAAGCGTGCCCTTAAAAATTGCTAAACCTGATTTTGAGTGGACCCTTATTAACAACACAAGCCTAATGGAAATGCCGAGTAAATCTCTAAATCATTCTTAAATATGCTAGTTTTATTTTTTGTTTAAAAAACATATCTTTTTTACATGGTATTTGGATTAAGTGAATACGGAATTTATTTCATCTGGTGAATGAATGAATTCCATTAGTTGAATTTTGGAGACGAGGTTTTCTCTAGGCTGACGATTGAAGTTACACGCAGGTGGAAGGAAAGGGGAAAAAATAAGTGTAAATGAATTAAGCAATTTGTGAGTTTGAGGTTCAGCTTGAGAAAATTTTAATTAGACTCAGTTTGATTTTTCAATTAAGTCAAGCTTTATCTAAATTTTTAGCTCCATTTAATAAATAAGCAGTAGTTGAGTTCCATAATATTTAATTCATTAAGGTTGTTAGGTCTAACTTGTTTTCAAATTCAGGAGAAAAGTTAGTGAATTGCTTGTGAATAGACTTATTAAGCATATTGAGTTTAATGTTACAAAAGAATTAAACTCAAAACCTAAATAAACTTTCATTAGTAAAATTTGAGTTTTTTTAATTTTAACTTTGTACAGTCTAGTTGCACTTTCAGAGTTTGCAATATTTGGATTCTTAATATTTAAAGAGTTTATTTTTACAGATTTAAAGAGTTTGCAATATTTGGATTCTTAATATTTAAGATTTTGTTTTTACAGATTTATGAGTTAGCTTGTATATATATTTATTTAATTAAAATTCTTTAATTTTAAAGATATTGAATGAATAAATTCTCTTAGTTAAATTTAAACTCTATAAAATTTAGTTCAGCTCCTTTACACCCATAGCAAAAAATTGTAGGGGGACAATAGGTTTGGTCAGACTCAGAGTTGAGATCTGTGTAAGGTTAGATTTTTACATATTAGATACCCGTTTATGCAAGTATAATTAATTAACTATGAAAACATATTTTTTGTTAAATAACATTTATAATTTTTATACATATAATATTATAAATAAATAAAATTTAAATAGTTTATATTTATTAAATTTTAATATATAAATTATTTCGTAATTTTTATCTAAGTTTGGATAGTTAATGATAAAATTTTTAATTATTTAATGTATATTTGAGTATTTAGAATATTAAATGACCAATCAAGGGGCAAATTTATTTTTTAATTAATTAGTCTTTTAATTGGCCGCTCCAAAACTTAATAAAAATTTCTTGTAGCTATAATAAATTTAAAATTTTCAATATTTCACCCCTCAAATCCCACACAAACGCCTTCGATGCCATTCCTAAGCTGTAAGGATTCTACCATGCGTGACAAGCCAGAGCAACATACGTATGCATATCCAATGCCAAACTTTCATCCAATTAGGCGGGTGTATTAACCGGCAAATTTGCATGAATAGCATCATAAGAACTCTTATGATGCTATATATAAAATTGGGAATATTGGGACTTCTTAAATTACTCTTATTATGTTTGTTAATTACAATTTTATTATTTTTAAAATTTTTTAATTTAATTATTTAATTATAATAGTATTCTAGTTAAATTCAAATTATCAAAGAAATCTTTTAATATTTAAATTATTTATATCAAAATTTTATCATAAGTTAAATTACTTTAAAAAAATAATTACAATTTGTTATTATTTGAAATTTTTAAATTTAATTATTTAATTATATTATTAGTCTATTTAAATTTAAATTAATTGAAAAAGTTCTTGATTAAATTTTATTTGTAGATGATATTTTTTAACATTATAAAATTTTATTTATTGAAATTTTACTGTAAATTAAATTATATTTTTTTAAAAAAATAAGGAATTAAGAAAAATCATATATAAAAATAAGTATTTTATATTAAGAATCAAAATAAAATAATAATTTTAGTATTGATTTAATTGAATTATTATTAATAATAAATTTATATATTTTTTATTTTACATATAATTTATCTATTTATACTTATATATAAAAGTGGAAAAATGTCAAAATATTAAAATTGCCGATTATAACTCTAGTTTGTTTATTTGTGTACTATACTTTAAATTTAAAAATTGATAATGATTTTATTATTTAAATAATTTTAAATTAATAAATTATTTTAAATAATATCTAAAGTAATTTTAGATATTTTTCATTTAAAATTAATGCATTTAAAATTTTTATTTCTTAATTTAATTAATTTTATTTAGTAATTAGGTAAGATAATTATTAGAAATTAATTATTTTGATAATATTTAAATTTTAATAAAAATAAAACATTTTGAGATAAAATTATTAAAATAATAAATTTAAATATTAATAAAATTATTAAAATGATATATTTGAATATTAATTGATGTTACATGAAAATTTCTCAAAGTAAACCGTGAGCTGCCATCGTTAGATAAGACTACATGGTAAAAGCTCGATGAGTTGATAAGCAGTCCCATCTGTAAAAAAGAACACTCGAATGCTCGGCTCCTCAGGAAAATTAGGACAACCATTATGCTCTGAACTAAAAGAAAGAAGACCCTGCTTCAGAGCAGGTCGGCTTCAGGTCGGATAGACTTGGTCTCTTAGCCTCAGGGCGAGTCTCCATAAGAAAGTTACTGTTAACAGCTACAATCCAACAGATTCCCTTCATGCCTGAAACCACGGGATATCCAACCAACTAGTCGCCAAGACTCCTCATTAATTAGCCGGCCACATCATCGTCAGATTATCAGAAAATACTATAATTAATCATTCTCTTACAATATAAAAATCAATAATCACAGAGGTAAAAATATGCTATTCTCTCACACCAATACTCTGAATTCTCAGCAATTCCTTACTCCCGCCTTATTCTTCAGTTTACTGATTTGAGCGTCAAAATGGCTGCCGTGGACGCCAACCACCTCACTTTCTCCTTCTTGCACGTCTAGCCAATCACAACACAGCTCCAATCCGACCATATCATAATTTTAGTTCCAGCAACTTCATTGCTTCCGCTGCCGAGAGATCCATTGAATTCTCTCTGTTCATTTGGATTAAAACTGGTCTCTTATCCCTTTTTCTCTTAAAAAGAAATCTCTCTTTTATTTTTAATGGCCGACAATTCACAAGCTGCTACTAAGATTGCTACCGATGAGGGTGTTATTATTTCTTTCACTCCTGACAGTGGACAAAACATGCCCTCTATGGTCAACAAAGCAGATTTCAACAATCTGAGCATGGAGCAAATACTTTAGTACGTCAGAAGGTTACAGGTTATTTTCAAGCAATACAAAGTTTGGGAAGAGGTGTCACTCGTGGCTCCCAAAGGAAGGGAAGAAGTCTCCAAAGATACCCCAAGGATTCGAACGGAGGCAATCCAAACATGGTCTAAAGGGAAGGACAAGTTTGAGGAAGGAGAACCATCAGATGATGTTCCCAAGGATGCTGGCTAGAAGCTGAGACAAGCTGCCCAAAGGTGCCAAGAAGGATGGCAAGAGGACAAAAGGACGGGTCAGAAGTAAGGCCAAAAGCTGGAAAAGTAAGGGTATGAGGGAAACTATAGAAGTTATCCGATTTTCTGAGGAAGGAATGGCCGAGGTGAATATGCAAAATATACCCCATTGAACGACTCACGAATGCATATCCTAATGTAGATTAAGAAAAAATAATAAAAGGATCAGGTGGCCTCTCGAACTCAATTTTAAGAAAGCCGGAAAACGAGATAGGATCAGGTACTGCCATTTTCATAAAGATCACAGACACATAATGGAGGAGTGTTGGCAATTGAAAGACGATATTGAAAGATTAATAGGGAACAACACACTTCGGAAGTTGATCACAAAGAATAGAAAATATAGGAGGTCTGAACTCGAGGTAACAATCCCCAAAACCACCCCTGACAATGAACCTATAGGAGATTATTCACTTGATTGCAGGAGAACCGAGTGTTATTAAGGGTGGCCATAAGGAGTCACAAACAGTTAGCCCCTGAGTCAAAACCTGAGGTTTTGACATTGGTTAAGTTAGATGACCGAGTCTTTGTTCTATTCCTGAAAGAGGGTAATTCGTGAAAAATATTATAAATAAAATTATGATGTATTCTTCAATTTTTTTTTACTAGAAACGTTGGATAGATAAAAGCATGGAAACAAAAATAAAGGCTACAAGGTCATTCGAGCATGGGTTCCACATATATTTCGAGTGTTGATCCACGGAAACAAAGGCCACAAGGTCAGCCGAGCATGGGTCTCGCATCCAGGCAGGGGTTTCATACATATTCCGGGCGTTGATCCACGGAAACAAATATTCATAAATTTCACAAGGCCATATGGACACTGGTCTCGTATAATAAGACATTTATTAATCAGGTGTTAGTCCTACAAAAATACGGCCATAAAATGGGAATCCGACAGACCAGAAGACTGCATGTTGGACCAATGAACAAAAGTTTCAAGCTTTGGAGGGAAACCTTCGGCCACACAATCGAGTGTTAGTTCCAATAAACAAGAGTTTTTAAGACATTTGATGCTAAGGGCGTAAGGTGAGTACGCCAAGCCGACCAATCGGGTGTTAGTCCCACTTCATAAAAAAGCTTCTAAGGCATTTGATGCCAGGGCCATAAGGCGGGTACGCCAGGCCAATTAATCGGGTGTAGTCCGCTTCACAAAAAAAGTTCTAAGGCATTTCATGCTAGGCTATAAGAACAAAAATGTTTGGAAGATGCTTAAGGGCAAAAGTGTCCAAAAAATGTGCAAGTGCAAAAATGCTCGGAAAAATGCTTAAGAGCAAAAGTGTTCAAAAGATATGCAAAAGTAAAAATACTTGGAAGATGCTTAAAAAGCCCAGAAAACACCCAAGTGCAAAAATGTTCGGAAGATGCTTAAAAAGCCCAGAAAACGCGCAAGTGCAAAAATGCTCGGAAGATACCTAAAGAGTCCAGAAGGTGCACAAGAGCAAAAGTGATCGAATGAAAATAAGGCTATGAGCCCGGAAGATGACAGGGAGCGAAAAGAACTCGAACTAAAGTCCAGAACAAAAAGCCCGAAAGACGTGTGAAAAAATGATCAGAAGCTAATCAGGATTAGAAAATGCTTGGAAGCTCGATAGAGCGAAAAATGCTCAGAAGACTAATCAGAGCTAGACAATGACCAAAAGCCCGACAGGGCGCTCAAAAGAAAGTTGGGGCTGGAAATGCGCAGACTTCCATTAGGGCTGGAAAAGACCAAGGAGCTCACAAGGGCTAGAGAATCCTCGGAAGCTCATTAATAAAGATTTTCAAGACATGACTGGGTTTTAAGGTCAGCTTATTATTTTTAATTATTATAGCGATAAGACAATTGTCATTTATAAGTAGGAGTAGGTAAAGCGATGCGAGTACAAAAGGCCAATCTAAATAAATCATGTGCCCTAGATCATAAAGACAATGGACACCTTCGGATCTAAAGAATCGAAGACCAGCAAAGGGACCTCTGATGTTACATGAAAATTTTTCAAAGTAAACCGTAAGCTATTACCATTAGACATGACCATGTGGTAAGGGTTTGATGAGTTGATAAACAGTCCTACTTGTAGAAAGAAAGATTCGGACGCCCAGCTCCTCATAAATGCTTGGACGCCCAGCTCCTCATGAAGACTAGAACGACTATTATGCTCACAACCGAGAGAAAGAAAACTCGCCTCAGAACAGGTCAGTCTCAGGTCGGATAGACTCGCTCTCTTAACTTCAGAGCAAGTCTCCATAAGGAAGTTATCGTTAACAGCTATAATCTAGTAGATCCCCTTCACGCCTGGAATCATAAGATATCCAACCAATTAGTCGACAATACTCCTCATTAATTAGTCGGCCACATCATTGCCGAATTATCAAAAAATACTGTAATTAAACATTCTCTTACAATATAAAAACCAATGATCACAGAGGCAAAAGTATATTATTCTCTTTCACCAATACTTTGAATTCTCAGCAATTTCTTACTCTTGCCTTATTTTTCAATTGACTGATTTGAGCGTCAGAGTGGTTGTCATAAGCGCCAACCATCTCACTTTCTCATTCTTACAAGTCTAACAAATTACAATACGGCTCCAGTCCAGTGACGTTATAATTTTAATTCCAATAATATCATTAATAAAATTATTAAAATAATAAATTTAAATATTAATAAAAATATTAAAATAATTATCACAATATTAAATTATTAGATTTTAATTTTTCAATTTTTGAGTTTAATTGATTTTATTTAGTAATTAATTAATATATAAATATATTTAATAATAATTATCTAAAACTTTTTTGTATATTGATATTTTTAATAAATATAACATTAAATTAAATAATAAAATCATTATTCATAATAATATAGGTTTTTATTCTATATATGTATAATTTAAAATTATAATTTTTTAAATAAGTTTTTTAAAGAAATAAATCTAAATATTATATATAAGATAAAAATAATTATCACAATATTAAAATATTAGTTAATAATTTCAAATTTGAAAAATAAAAATGGCAAGATATACCAAATAAAATTATCAAGAAATTAATAATTTTAACAAATAAAATAATAAAGTGATTATCTTAATTTTAAAAATTATCATAAGTTTTTATCTTAATTTTAAAAATTATCTTAAGTTTAAATATTAATAATTTTAATATGATCTAAATACTTAAAAACTGATTTTATTTGTTAATTAATTAATATTTAAATATATCTTAATAATTATTATCTTAAAATTTTCAACCTTGCTATATTTTATACATTCAAAATTTTGATAGTTTTTTAATAAATCTAACAATAAATTAAATTATTATAAAATTATCACCCATAATTATATAGGTGTCCATTCAATGTAATACCCGGCTAGAGTCTAACATCGAAATTCTACAGTCCGGTGGAATCTCGGATGCCGGAACCCGCTAGAAGGGTACGAGATATGTTTTTTTAAAGTATTTTGGTATGTTTTCCTGTTTTAAGTGTAAAGAAAATGAGTTTTTGAAAGAAAAGTACCAAGGAAGAAAAGTCAGGTTCGGCCGCCGAAGGTGATGTTCGGCCGCCAAACATGCATGGCTTTTGGCTTCACGTTTGGCCGCCGAAGGTGGTCTGGCCAGCCACCTATAAAAGGCCTTAGGTCGGTGAATGGATAGGATTTTCTTTCCATTTCCATCTCAGAGGTGAGACCATGATCTTCCTTGGGTGATCTTCATGTTTTCTCCAAATCTTTCAACGTTTTGATGAGTTTTTATGTTGTTTTGAAGGTTTTGAGCTAAAAACCAAGGTTTTGAAGTTTGGAGACTTTGAGAGCAAGTTTCTCCATATCTCCACGTTGGGATCATTCATCCTCTTGTTTTCAAGAGGTAAGTGAAGATCCTGAACTTCTTTTCATGTTTTATGACGGTTTTATGGAGTTTTATGGGTAGAGTTGCATGAGTAGTTTAAGTAGGGTTTTTGGTTGCTTGTTGGTGAAAGCATGCTTCTGTGTTGTGTTGTGTTGTTTGTTGGGGTTTTAAGGTAGTTTTGGACCCCTTTGTGCCTATACTTGAGTATATGCAAGTTGTTGAGTTGTTGGTTGCATGTTTGAGTGAAGTTGGGAGAGAGCAGAGTAGGGTTCTGCCTTACTGGAGAACCCAGTTTCGGCCGCCGAAGGAAGGTTTGGCCGCCGAACATGCTAAGGAGGTGGTTTCGGCTGCCTAAGCTCGCCCCCGAAAGTTTGGACTTTCAGCTCTGGAGAGGGGTTTCGGCCGCCGAAAGTGCCGCCGAACATGCATGAGTTTCATCTCTGGAAGGACTTTCGGCAGTCGAAAGTGCCGCCGAAAGTAGCTGAGTTTCGGCTCTGTAGAGGACTTTCGGCCACCGAATCTACCGCCGAAAGTACCCTGTCCAGCCTTCTTTTACATGTTTTCTTTGATTGTTTTAGGATGTTTTATAGAAATGTTCTTGAGTTAGTTTGGTCCCTCATTTGAGTCCATCTGTGTAGGAACGGACTAGAGGAACCAAAGAGATCAGCAGTAAGCACTGCTTCAGAGTCAGTTCAGTTCAGAGTCAGCTAGAGGTGAGTGGAACAAAACTTTATCTTTTCATTGAGAAATCAAATGCTTTTAGCATGTTTCATGCACCATGATTATGCAATAGGTTGATTGCATATAGATTTTTATCCAAATTTGAATAGAATAATAAAACCATTACATGAAAGACTCAAGAAAAATGTTGGACCATGGACTGAAGAGCATACCAGCATTATAAGACATATAAAATCTTTAGTAAAAGAAATTCCTTATCTGTATATCCCAAATCCGAATGCATCTAAAATTATAGAAACGGATGCTTCAGATCTAGGATATGGAGGAATTTTAAAATAAAAAATAGATGATAAAGAAAAGATAATCCAATTTACTTCAGGACATTGGAATTCGGCTCAATTAAATTACTCGACTATTAAAAAAGAAATTTTAAGTATTGTGATTTGTATAAATAAATTTCAGTCTGATTTGTTAAATCAAAAGTTTTTAGTGAGAATTGATTTTAAATCAGCTAAAGATGTTTTAAAGAAGGATGTTAAAAACCTTGCCTCTAAACAGATTTTTGCTAGATGGCAAGCAATTTTAAGTATTTTCGATTTTGATATTGAATATATATTAAAGGAAGTAGTAATAATATACCAGATTTTCTAACAAGAGAATTTTTACAGAAAGATGGGAAGAAAGAAGAATAAACAGAAGGAAATAAAATCCAGTTCCAGTTCCACTACTAAAGCCCTTTCTGAGCATTCAGAATAACTCAGTACAACCACCATAAAACCCCAAGTATCAGATAAAAACCCAGAAGACCTAAAGAAATGGATAGAAGACTTGAGTAAATCGCCAGAAGTCATTAAAGCCCTGCAGAATATAGCTTCTTCTTCGGGAGACTCAGGTATGACTTCTAAATCTAAAGCGATCGTACCCGCTTATGGTACGGCTATTCTGTCTCAAACGGTAGACAGTAAAGACTTATCAAATTCGTTGAAGGCTGTGGGTTTGCCAAAAATCCAATCTTCCCAAGGATATAACACTAGTTTTCATAAATGGATTTTAAAAAATATTTCGGAAGTTGAAATTGAAGTTGAAAATGGTTTTAATGATATAAATCCATGGGAAGTAATTAAAAAGTATTATCCTGAAAATTGGTATTTTATACTGAATAATTTATCAAAACCTTAGGATTATTATTATAGTATTTTAGAAGAAACAGCATCAGTTAAAATAAAACATAATTTTGATAAAAATCATAAAAATGTAATAGTATATTCCTCTATCCAAATAAAACGGGTTATCTATCCAAAGGATTGGCCGACCTCGAATTTATATACTTCATTATCATTTAAAAATTTAAGAAAGTATTGTTCTTCATATAATTATTTTGACTATATAGAAGCATGGAAAAATGCTTTTTTATATTCAAAACCCAACCACCACTCATTCGTGGTTGATATATTTTGATCAACAAAGTATTAAAACCACCACCAGATTTCCAAACTGGTTTTTAAAATGGTGGCAAGGTAAAGGTATTACTGATGATATTTTATCACCAGAAATTTTTCAAGTATATCAGTATTTCAAAACCAATTATAAACCTGCCCAGAGTGAAAAATATATTCCTCCTTTAATGTATTTTTATACACAGTTTTTTATTTCCTGGGTATATCAATGGTATTTTAATTTTCAGTATATAACAGAATTAAACATTCCGGTGATAATAAGAAAGCACAAAGTAAAATGGTGGGGATTATTCCATTCAGGAACTCTACCACAGAAATGGTTGTAAAAAACTGGATATTTAAAAAAGCACAGTTCCCTACTGTCTTATGCTGATAAATTAACACTGCAAGGAGAGCCATCGTTTGGAGTTCAAAAAGCCCAATGCCAGGACTTATTAGCAGCAGCTAAAACCCCTGAAGAATATAAGATGATTTGTCAGCAGATGTTCAATCAACTTACTTCAGGAGAAAAAGAAAAAATAAAGCAATTCTTTGATAAAAAAAATCATCAAAGGAATCCTCTGGTAAACAAAAGAAGGCATCTAGCAGAAGAAAAGTTAAAAAACAATCAAGCTCGGAAACGGAGTCGACAGCGTCATCAAGCACGTCATCCTCCAATAAAGATCCAGCATCTTCTCACTGTGACAGTAATAAAGATGACTGTTATGAGATTCTCCCAGCCATAAAAATCAAAAGCAAGACAGACAAAGTAAACAGAAAAGAAAAGTAATGGTCAATGTTCAAGAGATAAACCCAGAAAATACCATAAAAAGCACCAGTATTATATATATATATATATTTTAGTTTCTTATATAAAGAGTTACAATTCTATAGAGAATACAAAATATTAGTTTTAAAATTAGATTTTCAGAAAAAAGGATGACAACCATTTCTATACTTCACAAAGGAGGATCATAGCTAAGATTATCAAGATTGGTATTCAACTTGAGTTCTTCTATTCTCACTTAGTATCATGTTTATTTCATTAGGTTTATTTTCTACCTTCTTTTATTAATATGAACGTGATTGACTAGTTTTGTTTAAATTTTAGAGTTAGGTTGTACTACTTTAATTTAATTAGTGGATTTAGTTGTGTTCAATGATATGAAGTTTAAGCTTTGAGTATCTTATGCTTTAATGTTTGCTTAGTGTTGATCCTCATTGAATTGTTAATTGAAGAATTAAAATGTGAAAATCAATGATCAAAAATCAAGTTCTAGGTTGAAATATTATTTTTAGAGATAAAAAGGATTATCATAGGATTTTTATGATTGATCAAATTATACTCTAAGCATTATTACATGACATTCTATATCATACTTTTACATGACTGTTCTCAACATAACATAACAACATTTATCATGTCCACACTAGCTATTACATGACCATGACTTCCTTACTCTTGCTGACCTCCTGGTTTATCCTGTACCTGCAAACCTGTGGGTTAAGGGAGAGGGGTGAGCTACTAGAGCCCAGTGAGCAGAATAATAAAACATAGCATTTAAAACATATGACATCGTGGAATGCATCACAGCACAAACATTTCACATCAAGGATGAACTTGTCACCACTTAGCCCTCCATACAGTCTAATCATGCCAGGGGCGTAGTGCAGGCACACCTGGACTTCCATAGCATAATATACATATCCAATCATGCCGGGGGCGTAGTGCAGGCTCACCCGGACTTCCATAGTCTGTCATATCATACCATATAAGGGCTAATGGATCATCCAACATTCATCCACATCAACAACATAATATGCAATGCAACATATTCGTGGATTCTAATGCAAGCACCCTAATATATCTCATGGCATTCATGATGCGTGAATCATGCTAAAGCGTTCATTGTTTACTTTGAAAACATAGAGAGTTATTCCACTCACCTCTGGCTAGCTCTGACAAGACTCGAAAGTAGCTATCTCACTGCTGGGGTCCCCGGTTCCTCGGGTCCGAACCTACACAGGTGGACTCAAATGAGGGACCAAACATCTATGAACATAACTCTAAAATACTCCCCAAAAACCCCCTAAAACTCTTCAAAACATCCATAGAAAACATGCAAAGGAAGGCTGAACAGGGCACTTTCGGCGGCAGGTTCGGCGGCCGAAAGTCCCTCCAGAGCCGAAAGTCATGCACCTTCGGCGGCACTTTCGGCGGCCGAAGGTTCCCTCCAGAGACGAAACTCATACATGTTCGGCGGCACCTTCGGCGGCCAAAAGTCCCTTCCAGAGCCGAAAGTCATCTTTCAGGGGCAGGGTTCGGCAGCCGATTCATGCTACCACAGGCAGGTTCGGCGGTCAAAAGAACCTTCGGCTGCCGAACCTGGTTTCTCCCAAAAGGGCAGAAACTCAGCTCAACATGTATAAACGCCTCCCAACTCATTCAATCATGCATTTTCCTATTCTACAACATGCATACTCAAGCATACAAGCTCCTAGGGGCTTCAACTATCCTAAACCCCATCTACAACACATCAAACATGTATATCCAACATACATTGCTCATAAACACACATTTAGCTAAAAACTCAACATAAACCTACACATGCATTTCTACCCCAAGAAACTTCATAAAACTTACTTAAAACATGAAAGGAACTATGGATCTACTCTTACCTCTTGTAGAACGAGAGGAGAGACGATTCGACTCGGAGATGGGAGAGATCCGCTCTTTGGTCTCCAAGTTTCCAAAACTTGCTCGTTTTGCTCAAATCTCTTCAAATCAACATAGAGCTTGTTAAAACATGGAAGATCGGAGAAAAAACATCAAAAATGAACCAAAAGAGAGCATGAACTCACCGTAGCCGAAAATGGGGAGAAAGCTCGCCCATTTCGGCCATGGAGCTCTTATATAGGACTGGCAGACCACCTTTCGGCAGCCGAACGTGCCCCCACAGCCCCTGGCACAGAGGAAGAGAAAGTCCAGGTCGAGACCCATTCTACGCCCCTGGCATATTGGATATGATAGAGGGTGATTGGTGACAAGTCCATCCTTGATGTGATTTGTTTGTGCTGTGATGCATTTCATGGAAGCATATGGTATTTAAATTGTTTTATTGTTCTGCTCACTGGGCTCTAGTAGCTCACCCCTCTCCCTTAACCCCAGTCTTGCAGGTTCAGAGTTCAGGGGAAGGTCAGCAGGGTACAGAAAGAGTAAAGAGTTTTGTAATAGCATAGTGTGGACATGTAATATTTTAACATTAGAGATGTTTTAGTATGGTACAGAGTATAGTATTGTGCTTGACCCATATTTATTGTAAATCCCTTTTTGAATACATGGTCTATTTTATGTAACTATTTTATTGATGAATATGAAAATCAGGCTTAACATATGAAGAGTTTAACCCGTCTAGAGCAATGATGAGAGCTCTAGTAAGGGGTTCTGTAGTATAGAGATAGTGCATGCACAGGTTGAGCCTTGGTACAGAGTAAAGTTTTATATTTTTGCAGAAAATGGATGATCATGTATGGGATTTTACAGGTACACAGAGAGGATAGCAGGCTTGCTACGGGTCCCGGCGACCTTAAGTCGATCTGGATCCTAGCGCTGATAGCGGTCCGATTTCCGGATCGTTACAGATTGGTATCAGAGCCCTAGGTTCATATGGTCGGACCTATAGAGAGTGTCGGGCTCATAGAGGGTATAGTAGGTCAAGCACAATAGGAAATCATGTCCACTAGGATAGGATGTAGAGTCCTGTTTCTTGATGATGTCTAATGCCATGATTGATGCATGTGTATTGTTTATATGTGATGTATGCTTGAGGGTTCATGTGTTTCCCATGGACCATGTGATGCTAATGTGCTAAGTTATGTGCTGTTTTCCAGAGTTAAGATGCGAGGAACTCGTCGATCTGCACGATTGACTGGAGTCCCACCGGAGAATGAGGGTACTGCTGCTCGTCCTCCTGCGTTGCCAAGGGCAATGTCTCAGAGATCAAGCAGGGAGGGTACGTCAAGGGACCCTAGAAGGTCTTTTGACGAGAGCAGAAGAGGAACAGATAGAGGAGGGAGGTCAGATGAAGTGAGGGAGGCTATGGATGTTGATCAGCCAAGAGATGAAAGCATGGGTATGGGCAGGTCTGAAGAGGGTATGAGAGAGTCTCAAGGAGGCGCTCAGGCCTCGGGGTTTGGTTATCCACCCCACTATCCACCCTTTCCACAGGGCCCGGGGTATCCGATGGGGAGTACGTCGGATTACTCTAGCTTTACCCCATATCCTACCTACATGCTTTATATGCCTTATCCTCCTTTTTACCCACCATATCCCATGTATCCACCCTCACCTTTTCATTCAAGTACAGCACACCCTGATCCACCACCAGAACCAGTAGCACCTGTTGTCCAAGCACCTCAACCTAGCTCAGCTGGGGGAAGTAAAGTGAAAATGACAGAGTATCTGAAGTTGGATGCTCCCAAATTCAATACGGGAGATGATCCATTTGAGTACATCAGAACGGTTAAGATGATAACCGATGAGTTAGGAGCTGATGATAGCAGAGCCATTGAGATGGCGGGGTTTACACTAAAATGCAAGAAAGCTCGAGAGTGGTTCAAGAATTATGTGGACCCCAGGTTGGACAGCATGTCATGGGGAGAGTTCGCCAATGAATTTGCTGGGTGGGCTTTTCCTGACAGTTCCAGGGAGATGAAAGTCATAGAATTTGAACAGCTGAGACAGACTGAAGAGATGAGTGTTGATGAATACACTGATAAGTTTCTGAAATTGCTACAGTATGTGGATCAGGCTTATGACACTGACCAGAAGAAGGCAAGGAGATATACTATGAGACTTCATCCCAGGTATTCCTCCTTGATTCTTCCAGCAGAAAAAGAGAGTTTCCACTCTATAGTGGATGCGGCCAGGAAGATGGAGGCAAGTGCCATCATTCAGGGAACATTCAAACAGTCTAAGGCACAGTCTTCAAGGTCTAAGCTAGATCCTTCTTCTCAGACTACAGCCGGTTCAGACAGCAAGAAATGGGGAAAGGCAAAAGTGAAAAAGAACAAGTTCTGGAGCAAGATCAAGTCTGGTCTGGGAATAGGTAGTGGCTCAAGCTCTGGCACAGACAGTCCAGTATGTATGAGATGTGGGAAGTCACACAGGGGAGTTTGTCGGTTGGGATCTACAGCCTGCTATAACTGTGGGCAGGAGGGGCATTTTGCACAGGAATGTCCTAAGGCGACCTTCATGGCACCATCCCAGCAGATGACTTCTGGCAGTGTGGCTCAGCCAACAGCTTCAGCCATGCCTCAGAGTAGTGGCAGAGGTAGAGGGAGAGGGTCAGCCTCTTCTTCAGCAGCAGGTTCCCGAGGTGGAGGTCCTGTAGCCCCAGCACGGATCTTCACTGTGACTCAGGAGGAGGCAAACACGTTGAACACAGTGGTGTCAGGTAATCTCATCATTGGGTGTTCTGATGTGTATGCTTTGATGGACCCCGGTGCTTCTCATTCCTTTATTGCTTCTAGAGCTATGGAGAGATTGGGTCTGATAGTCTCTGAGTTGGTGTGTCCTCTCTGGGTTAGTGGACCCAAATGTGACCCATCAGTGGCAGAGTCAGTCTACCGTTTCAGTCCAGTGTTCATAGAGGGTAGATGCCTTCCAGCTGACCTGGTAGTTCTAGATTTAACAGATTT
Source organism: Manihot esculenta (assembly GCF_001659605.2). Lineage (NCBI taxonomy): Eukaryota > Viridiplantae > Streptophyta > Magnoliopsida > Malpighiales > Euphorbiaceae > Manihot > Manihot esculenta. Next base: position 10,658,220 of record NC_035164.2, on the reverse strand, counting down.
TGATGTCATTCTAGGGATGGATTGGCTATCTACATTTGGTGCTACCTTGAACTGTAGAGACAAGGTAGTCAGTCTCAGGGACCAGGATGGGTCAGAATGTGTCTTCAGAGGAGACAAGAGGGTACACCTAGAGGTTTGATCTCAGCCCTTCAGGCTCGTAGGTTGCTTAGGAGGGGTTGTCAGGGGTTTCTAGCTCATGTGAGAGAGCTAGATAATCAGGGTAGGGAACTAGGCTCAGTACCCGTAGTCAGAGAATTTCTAGACATCTTTCCAGATGAGCTTCCAGGATTACCACCTGATAGGGAGATAGAGTTTGAAATAGAATTGCTGCCTGGTACCAGACCGATCTCTATCCCTCCCTACAGGATGGCACTAGCCGAGTTGAAAGAACTGAAAGAGCAGTTGCAAGAGTTGGTAGACAAGGGTTTCATCCGCCCTAGTACCTCACCTTGGGGTGCTCCAGTGCTTTTTGTAAGAAAGAAGGATGGATCCCTCAGACTTTGTATCGACTACAGATAGTTGAACAAGGTCACTACCAAGAATAAGTATCCCCTGCCTAGGATCGATGATCTATTTGACCAGCTAGTTAGAGCAGGATGTTTTTCTAAAATAGATCTGAGATCCGGGTATCATCAGTTGAGAGTCAGAGAGGCAGATGTGCCAAAGACAGCTTTCAGGACCAGATATGGGCATTATTAGTTCCTGGTAATGCCGTTCGGGTTGACTAATGCCCCTGCAGCATTTATGGATCTCATGAATAGAGTTTTCAGAGAGCATCTGGATTACTTTGTAATTGTCTTCATCGATGATATTTTAGTGTATTTCAAAGATGCAGAGGCGCATGCCCATCATCTGAGGACAGTTCTGCAGACACTGAGAGAGCATGGCTTGTATGCCAAGTTCTCCAAGTGTGAGTTCTGGTAGAGGAGCATTTCATTCTTGGGGCATGTGGTATCAGCAGAGGGTATTGAGATAGACCCCAAAAAGATTGAGGCAGTAGCTAACTGGCCCAGACCCACTATAGTGTCAGAGATTAAAAGCTTTCTGGGTTTGGCAGGTTACTACAGGAGGTTCGTACAGGACTTCTCAAAGATTGCTGCTCCTATGACCAGATTGACTCAGAAGAACCAGAAGTTTGTCTGGTCTGATCAATGTGAAGAGAGCTTCGAAGAGCTAAAGAGAAGATTAACATCAGCACCGGTGTTAGCTCTGCCCGTCAGTAATGGGGACTTCACAGTGTTCTGTGATGCGTCCCGAGTGGGACTGGGTTGTGTTTTAATGCAGAAGGAGAGGGTGATTGCTTATGCTTCCAGGCAGCTGAAGAAGCACGAGTTGAATTACCCCACACATGACCTAGATATGGCGGCGGTTATCTTTGCCCTCAAGATGTGGAGGCATTACCTGTATAGGGTTAAATGCGAGATCTTCACTGATCATAAGAGTTTACAATACATCTTGAGTCAGAGAGAGCTGAATTTGAGGCAGAGAAGATGGATAGAACTGCTCAGTGACTATGATTGCAAGATCCAGTATCACCCGGGTAAGGCGAATGTTGTGGCAGACGCCCTAAGCCGGAAATCACTTGGCAGTTTGTTCCATATAGCAGCAGAGAGAAGACCAGTGGTGATGGAGTTTTATAAGCTCATCGACGAAGGGCTACAGCTAAAATTGTCTGGTACAGGTGCGTTTATAGCACAGATGAGAGTGACACCTGTGTTTCTGGAGCAGGTAGCTCAGAAACAGCATGAGGACCTTGAGTTAGTGAAAATTGCCAGGACTGTTCAGTCAGGCAATAGTGCAGAGTTCAGATTTGACAACCAAGGGATCCTCCACTATGAGAATCGACTATGTGTACCAGATGACATCAATCTGAAAGGCAACATTATGAGGGAAGCTCATAATGCGCGGTACAGTGTTCACTCTGGAGCCACCAAGATGTATCAAGATCTGAAAACGGTGTATTGGTAGCCAGCCATGAAGAAAGAAGTGGCACAGTTTGTGTCCGCCTGTGAAGTTTGCCAGAGGGTGAAACTGGAATATCAGAAACCGGCTGGAATGCTTAACCCACTGCCGATTCCAGAGTGGAAATGGGAGAACATAGCTATGGATTTTGTAGTGGGGTTACCGGCAGCGTCCAACAGACTAGACTCTATATGGGTGATTGTGGACAGACTAACTAAATCTGCTCACTTCATCCCTGTTAGGAGCAACTACTCTGTGGACAAGTTAACACAAGTTTATGTGGACGAGATAGTAAGGTTGCATGGAGTTCCAGTGTCTATAGTTTCAGATAGAGGACCTCAATTTACCTCCAGGTTTTGGCGGAGTCTGCAGAGTGCTATGGGCACAAGGTTGGATTTTAGCACTACATTCCATCCACAGACTGATGGACAGTCAGAGAGGACCATCCAGACCATAGAGGATATGCTCAGAATGTTCTGTAACGACCCGGAATCCGGACCGCTACCGGCGCTAGGATCCAGATCGGCATAAGGCCGCCGGGACCCCTAACAAGTCTAACATACAACCTGTACACCTGTTTAATCCCATATATGATCAACACATACATAAAAATTTTAAACTTTTCTCATTCAGTCACCAAACTCAACCTGTGCATGCACAACTCATAAACATAATGAAGAATTTTGGGAAAATTTTGAGTATTTTTGTATTTCACTCTTAATCTTTACAATTGGTCTACATGACTATTTATACACAGAGAATCATATCTAAACAGGAAGTAAATAATCAAATAATAATTACAGAGATAATTAAGGATCCTAATCATATCAAATCAAATCTCTAGAATCAGCTAGGATTAGTTAAATAAGTCAACACTCCCCCTCAAGTTGGTGCAAAAATGTCACACATGCCCAACTTGCAAATCAGATTATGGTAGATCTTGTTGTTAAGCCCTTTAGCAAACACATCCGCAAGTTGCCCCATAGAAGTCACATGAACTAGGCTCAAGACACCGTCTGTTAATTTTTCTTTAATGAAGTGCCGATCAATTTCAATGTGCTTGGTTCGGTCATGTTGGACTGGATTTTGTGCTATACTTATAGCAGCTTTATTGTCACAATACAAAGTTATCTTGTCTCTCTCGGACAATCTCAACTCTTCCAATAACTTCTGTAACCATAAGAGTTCACATACTCCTTGGGCCATTGCTCTGTATTCTGCTTCCGCACTTGACCGAGCAACAACACTTTGTTTTTTGCTCCTCCAGGTGACAAGGTTCCCCCCACAACTGTGTAGTAGCCAGAGGTGGATCTCCTGTCATCGAGAGATCCTGCCCAATCTGCATCTGTAAAAGTTTCAATTCGGAGATGACCATGTTTGGAGTAAAGAAGTCCTTTCCCTGGCGCAGACTTTAGGTATCTCAAGATGCGAAGTACAGCTTGCATATGAGTCTCGCGAGGGTCATGCATGAATTGGCTGACTAAGCTAACAGCATAGGCTATATCCGGTCGAGTGTGTGAGAGATAAATCAACCTTCCTACCAATCTCTGATATCTTCCAATATCCACGGACTCACCAGTTCCTGCTTTCAGCTTGTGATTACTTTCAATGGGAGATTCTGCTGGTTTACACCCCATCATACCAGTTTCTTCCAAAAGATCCAGAATGTACTTTCTTTGGGAGATGAAAATTCCTTTTTCTGATCTAGCCACCTCAATACCTAGAAAATATTGCAGTTTTCCCATATCTTTGATTTCAAATTCCTGGGCCAACAACCTCTTTAGTTGAGTCATTTCCTCTTTGTCATCACCTGTCACCACTATATCATCAACATACACAATAAGAAGGGTGATCTTACCCTTATGATGTTTGATAAATAGAGTGTGATCAGCATTGTTTTGTTGGTAACCAAAGGACATCATGGCTCTGCTAAACCTGTCAAACCAAGCTCTGGGAGATTGTTTTAGCCCATACAAAGCCTTTTTTAACCTGTACACCTTTCCTTGTGTCTTCTCATCAGCGAACCCAGGAGGAATTTCCATGAACACTTCTTCCTCTAAATCTCCATGGAGGAAAGCATTCTTCACATCAAACTGTTGCAAGTCCCAGTCCAAGTTGGCTGCGCAAGATAACAAAACTCTGATTGAGTTCATTTTTGCAACTGGGGCAAATGTCTCTTGGTAATCCACTCCATAGGTTTGGGTGAATCCTTTAGCAACTAATCTGGCCTTAAACCGTTCAATATTGCCATCAGCTTTGTGTTTCCCTGTGAACACCCATTTACAGCCAACGAGTTTCTTCTCAGGTGGGAGAGTGACAAGCTCCCAAGTCTCATTTTTAGCCAATGCTTTCATCTCTTCAATCATTGCTTTCTTCCATTTAGGATCTGCAAGAGCTTTCTTCCAATCCTGTGGAATAGACACAGAGGAAATAGACAAGGCAAAGGCTCTATAGGAAGGAGATAAAGATTAATAAGAAACAAAGTTAGAAATAGGGTGTTTAGTGCAAGATCTGACCCCTTTTCTTTGTGCAATAGGTTTATCTAAGTCATTGAAACATTCAAGAGTTGTGGGTAACTCACCAGAAGAAAGAGTTGTGGGTAACTCACCAGGAGAAGATTCTTGACTCTGAGTAGACTGCATAATGGCTTCTTCTGCCTTATCTCTCCTTGAATACCTTCTCAAATCTGGCTTGTCCAAACGATCAGTTCTCTCTCCTTGATTGGACATCTCCCCCTGTCTACTAGAACTCAAACTTTCTAGTTGAACCATATCATTCAGAATCACAGAATTCGAGATCACCTCTTCTTGCTCATTATTCTCCCCCTGAAGAGGTGAGTGGGTGGTACTGAAGTAGGGTTCAGTTTCTCGGAAGGTAACATCCATACTAACGAAGTATTTCCTAGAGGGAGGATGATAACACTTGTATCCCTTCTGTGTTGGAGAATACCCAACAAACACACATTTAAGGGCCTTGGGATCCAGTTTTCCTGCCGTCCTAGTATGGACAAAGCAAACACACCCAAATACTTTTGGTAGAACAACGTATGAATTCTTCCCTTGTAGAGCCGTCAAAGGACTCATAAAGTCAAGGGTCTTGAGAGGCATTCTATTGATAAGATAAACAGATGTAAGAATTGCATCTCCCCAATATGTTTTGGGTAGATTCATGGTGAACATAAGAGATCGAGCTACCTCCAATAGATGTCTATTTTTCCTCTCAGCAACGCCATTTTGAGCACTAGTATAAGGACAACTAGTCGGGTGTATTATCCCATTACTCTACAAATAAGCAGAAAAGCTACTATCCATGTATTCTCTTCCATTGTCAGTTCTCAAAATTTTCACCTTAGTATCAAATTGAGTACAAACCATCTTATGAAAGGATTGAAAACAAGAAAAGACATCACTTTTAGCTTTAATCAAATAGACCCAAGTCATTCGAGTGCAACAATCAATAAAGGTGACAAACCATCGATTACCAGATAAGGAGACCATTTGAGTAGGCCCCCAAACATCAGAATGAATAGTTGCAAAAGGAATTTGACTTTTATTATGACTCAAAGGATAGGATGTTCTAGTGTGTTTAGCATACTCACAAGCATCACAACATAAAGAGCCAAACTGGGTTTTAGCAAACAAATCAGGATAAAGTTTTTCTAAAACAAAAAATGATGGATGCCCTAACCGCCGGTGCCACTGTATTATTTCCTGATTGACATCCTTATTTTCTCTAAAACAGGCTTGAGATATCGAAGAAGCCGGATCACCCTCCAACATGTATAAGCCATCATGCAGCCTACCATTGCCAATCATCTTCCCTGTGCGAAGATCCTGAATAACACAATGATCAGGAAAGAATTCAATTTTACAGTTAAGAGCATTGGTGATAGCACTGACAGATAAAAGGTTGACAGGAAAGTGGGGAACATGAAGGACAAATGATAATTTAATGTTGGATGTGCAAATAACAGAACCTGTTCTGGATATGGGAGTAAAAGAGCCATCAGCAATTCTGACACTATCTTTGGTTAGAGAAGGAGAATAATTGAGAAAGCCTTTATAAGAGCCTGTCATATGTCTATTCGCACCAGAATCGATAATCCATGGAACATTATTAAAAGAGGAAGCATTACCTGACTTTACAAAGTTAGATGTAGCACCAGAGGATGAAGAGGTGTCAATATGAGACAAGAGGCGCTTGAGACTCTGAAGTTCATTAGGGGAAAGGAACTCAGTCGTTGTTGTCTCCTTAAAGGGCTCCTCCACAGTTTCTGCTAACTTAGCTTGATTTCTAGAGGTACCTTGTTTTCCTCCACGACCTCTAGTGGGACGACCATGTAATTTCCAACAAGTCTCTTTGGTATGCCTTGGTTTCCCACAATAGTCACAGTGTAAGTGATCTTTCTCAGAAGTAGGAGGTTGTGGTGTGCTCAAACTGGTAGTCAGCCCAGCCTTTTCAACTGGTGCAGTATGGAGCATAGCATGTCGACGACTTTCCTCTTGTTGAACATGGGCATGGGCCTCTTCTAAAGAAGGAAAAGGATTTCTTCCCAACACTTGGACCTGAATTGGATCATATTCGTTATTCAACCCTGCAAGAAAATCATTGACCCGCTCCTTTTCAATCATTTTTCGAAATTTGACTGCATCTCCAGTGCAATCTGCCTGGTAGTCTTGATAGTAATCAAGCTCCTGCCATAAGCCACATAACTCAGAATAAAATTGAGAGATAGTCATTTCTCCTTGCTTAGTACCATGAATCTTATTCCGAATATCATAAATTTGGGCATCATTCCCAATCTTGGAATAAGTTAAGGACAAAGCTTTCCATATCTTTGCAGCAGTATCAATTAACAAATAGGACTTAGAGATATGAGGTTGCATAGAGTTCAGTAACCATGTCATAACCAGACAATTATCCGAGTCCCATTGAGGGAAATCTGGATCACTCTCATTAGGTTGCTTTTTATTACCAGTGACATAACCCTGCAGTCCTCTAGCCTTGATAAACAACAAACAAGACCTTGACCAAGCAAGATAATTGGTTCCATCAAGTTTTATAGGACTAATTTGCAAGGAAGGATTATCAGAGTTAGGAATCGAGACCCTTTTACCTTCTGTCATAGTAAAGATTTATGAACAGTGAAAGAATAGGAGGTACCCAAGGTTGTACACACAAGAAAGCCCAATTGATTCACCAAAAGATCGGGTAACAGCACGGGAGAGCCGGAAAGATGGTCAGAATCGTCGTCGGAGTGATCTGAGCGGCGAAACAGTGACAGACGATGGATCACGAGCCGGGAAGCGACGGGTCACGCGCCGGGAAGGGGTGGCGCGTGAGCCTCACGCGCAGGCTTTTCCGACGTCGGAGCTGGTCGATCGGCCGGCGGCAGTCCGGCGGTTCTCCTGGTGCTGGCGGTGAGAGAAAAAGAGGCTCCTAGATGGGTTAGTACCAAAATTGGTAGATCTAGGGTTTTGAAACCCTAAAAATAAAAAATTGAATTTGGATCCAAAAAATCAGGAAAAAGCTCTAATACCATGAAGAATTTTGGGAAAATTTTGAGTATTTTTGTATTTCACTCTTAATCTTTACAATTGGTCTACATGACTATTTATACACAGAGAATCATATCTAAACAGGAAGTCAATAATCAAATAATAATTACAGAGATAATTAAGGACCCTAATTATATCAAATCAAATCTCTAGAATCAGCTAGGATTAGTTAAATAAGTCAACACATAATCATAAACATTAACCCCTCCTTGGAGTCCTCATCAATGCTCTAATGGGGTGACATAACATGTATTAAGTTTGATTTACATAAACATCATTAAAATCATGTACTCAAAAGGGATTAACAACATACTAGGGTCAAGCACAATTCTATCCTCAATAACACCATTACATTATATTACCGTACTAAACATTACAATTCAATATTTATCATGTCCACTACTAGCTATTACATGACTATGACATTACTCTAGCTGACCTCCTGGTCTATCCCGTACATGCAAACCTGGGGAATTAAGGGAGTGGGGTGAGCTACTAGAGCCCAGTGAGCAGAATAATAAAACATTATATTAAAAGTTCATGCTTTCATGAAATGCATCACATCACAACAAATCACATTAAGGATGAACTTGTCACCAATAGCCCTCTACATTTCCATTAGTGCCAGAACGTAGAATGGGTCCTGGTCTTTCTCTTACATAACATATCATACATTCCAAGGTGTCAGGGACGTAGAATGGGTCTTCCTGGACTTTCTCTTACATAGTGCCAGGGACGTAGAATGGGTCTTCCTGGACTTTCGTTCCGTATCATCATCATATCATATCATTCCATATGAGGGCTAAAGGATCATTCAACATTCATCCACATCAACAACAAATTATGCAATGCAACATATTCGTGAATACTAATGCAAACACCCTAACATATCACATGGTATCCATGATGCGTGAATGATGCTGAAATATTCATTATTTACCTTAAAACATAAAGAGTTATTCCACTCACCTCTGGCTAGCTCAGATCAGACACTGGAGCAGCTGACTCACTGCTGGGGTCCTCGGTTCCTCGGGTCCGAACCTACACAGGTGGACTTAAATGAGGGACCAAACATACAAGAACATGACTCTAAAATACTCCCCAAAATCCCCCTAAAACACCTCAAAACAATCATACAAAACATACAAAGGAGGGCTGCACAGGGCACTTTCGGCGGCAGGTTCGGCGGCCGAAAGGCCCTCAAGAGCCGAAAGTCATGCACCTTCAGCGGCACTTTCGGCGGCCGAAGGTTCCCTCCAGAGACGAAACTCATGCATGTTCGGCGGCACCTTCGACGGCCGAAACTTCCCTCCAGAGCCGAAAGTCCACTTTCAGGGGCAGGGTTCAGCAGTCAAAGGCTGGCCTCCACAGGCAGGTTCGGCGGCCAAAAGTCCCTTCGGCTGCCGAACCTGAGTTCTTCCAAAGGCAGAACTCAGCCTCAACTCATGCACATATGCCTCCCAAACTACTCAACTCAACCAAAGCATGCATAAACACTTCCAAAACATACATACATTCATACATAAGCTCCTAGGGGCTTCAAACTATCCTAAACCCCAACTACAACACATCAAACGAACACAAACAACCTACATTGCACAATAACTCAACATAGACCTATACATGCATTTCTACCCCATGAATCAACTTAAAACTTGCTTAAACATAAAATGAGCTCAAGATCGACTCTTACCTCTTGAAGATCGAGAGAGAGTGTGACCTAACTTGGAGATTTGGGGAAGATGGGTTCGTGAGGTCTCCAAGCTTCACAACTTCGATCTATGCTCGAAATCTTAAAAACCAAGTTAAAATCTATAAGAAATCATGAAAACTCGAAGGAAGAAGCTCAAAATCAACAAGGGACGGCGGAGAGCTCACCTTGGCCGAAAACGGGGAGAAAAGCTCACCCGTTCGGACATGGGGACCCCTTTATAGGTGGCTGGCCAGGCCACTTTTGGGGGCCTAACGTGCCTCCGCATGCATGCCATGTTCGGCGGCCGAACTTAAGGTTCGGCGGCCGAACCTGGACTTCCCTCACTTATGCCTTCGGGGGCCTAAAGCGCTCCCGAAGCGCATGCATGTTCGGCAGCCGAACTTGAGGTTCGGCGGCCGAACTTGAGTCTTCCTCTCAAGGTTATTTTCATTCAAAACTTAATTTCTTTCTTGCTTAAAACCATAAAATACATTAAAACATCTTATGAAAACATGGTTTTACCCTTCTAGAGGTTTCCGACGTCCGAGTTTCCACCGGACGGTGGGAACTCCGATACCGGAGTTTAGCCGGGTATTACATTTTTCCCCCCTTAAGAACATTCGTCCCCGAATGTTCACCAAACAAACATAGCATAGCATAAAACATGAACACACAAAAAAACACATAACACTCACCTTAGAAGAGATGAGGATATTGCTGGAGCATGGACTCCCGTGTCTCCCAAGTACACTCTTCGATATTGTGGTGATTCCAAAGGACTTTCACCATCGGGATTTCCTTGTTCCTTAGCTTTCTGATCTGGGTGTTTATGATCTGCACTGGCTGCTCAACATAGGTGAGATCTTCTTGGATCTCCACATCAGGTTCACTAAGAACCTTGCCCGGATCTGACACGAATTGTAATACCCGGCTTGAGTCGGGCATCGGAATTCCTGTAGACCGGTAGAATCTCGGGTGTCGGAACCCTCGAGAAGGGTAATACATATGTTGTCTTATGTATTTTGCCTTGTTTTAGGTTTTACGTATAAAGGAAAATGAGTTTTTGAAAGAAAAGAGCCAAGGGAGAAAATGGCAAGTTCGGCCGCCGAAGGTGACTTTCGGCCGCCGAACCTTGCATGGTTTCGGATTCACGTTTGGCCGCCGAAGGTGGTCTGGCCAGCCACCTATAAAAGGGCGCCAAGTCGGTGGAAGGATGATATTTTGCTTCCATCTTCAGCCAGAGGTGAGTCCAACACCCTCCCTAGTTGACTTTCATGATCTTGCTCAAATCTTGTAAGGTTTTGAAGAGTTTTCATGTGTTTTTGAAGGTTTTGAGTGTTTTGAGCAAAAGAACCACGTTTGGAAGTTTGGAGAGTTGTGAGGAGATTTCTCCATATCTCCATGTGAAGATCACTTGATCTCGTGTTTGGAAGAGGTAAGTTCAGATCCAGAACCTCTTTTACTGATTTTTGAAGGTTTTATGGGAGTTGTATGGATAGTATGCATGAATAGGGTTTTGGTTGAGGTTTTGCATGATTTTGTGTTTAAGCATGTTTAAGTGTTGTTTGATATGTTTCTTGGGGTTAGAAGTGAGTTTGAGGCCCTTTTATGCATGTTTTATGGTATGTGCTAGTTGGGAGTAGTTGATATGCATGTTGGGTAAGTTGGGGGGAAAGGTTTGCATGAAACAGAGCAGGGTTCTGTCCAGCGGGCAAAACCAGGTTCGGCCGCCGAAGGAAGGTTCGGCCGCCGAACCCCTTGTGGAGGCAGTTTCGGCTGCCAAAGGTTGCCCCCGAAAGCTAGGCTTTCGGTTTAGAAAGGGACGTTCGGCCGCCGAAAGATGAAGTTCGGCCGCCGAAAGTATGTGAGTTTCGTCTCTGGACAAGACCTTCGGCCGCCGAAGGTGCCGCCGAACATGCATGAGTTTCGTCTCTGGAGAGGGGTTTCGGCCGCCGAACCTGCCGCCGAAAGTGCCCTGTCCAGCCTTCTTTTGCATATTTTCTGTGATTGTTTTAGGATCTTTTAGAGGGCTTTTGGGGAGTTGCTTAGGAATGTTCTTGACTAGGTTTGGTCCCTCATTTGAGTCCACCTGTGTAGGTACGGACCAGAGGAATCAGGGAAGTCAGCAGTAACCTGCAGAGTTAGTTCAGAGTCTACCAAAGGTGAGTGGAACTTCTACATTTTACAAGGCTTATAGCATACTTCATGCATCATGATGATTCTAGTAGGTTGACTGCACTAGTTTCACGAATATGGCGCATTGCATTGCATAATACGATGTTATGATGAGATGGATGGACCAAGGCGACCCCAATAGCCCTAGCTCTGTGTAAGACCTGGCCGGGCCAGGCAGCCTTCTGTAGGTAAGACCTGGCTAGGCCAGGCAGCAGATTATCGTAAGACCTGGCCGGGCCAGGCGAGCAGAGTTTGTAAGACCTGGCTGGGCCAGGCAAATTGAGGTTGTAAGACCTGGCTAGGCCAGGCATCCTCCCAGTGGGAATTTTGGTGGTCATGTCTGTCCTTGAGATGAAATGTCTGTGCTGTGATGCATTTCATGAGATCATGTTTTCATACCATGTTTTCTATTTCTACTCATTGGGCTTGTATAGCTCATCCCTCTCCCCTAACCCCAGTTGTGCAGGTTCAGAGTCCAGAGGAAGTCCAGCAGGGTATGGAAGAAGAAGAGTACTGTAATAGCTAGTGTGGACATGTATGTAAAGAGATAGTGTATAGTGTATAGATTTGTGCTTGACTTATAAGAGGTGTAATCCCTTTGTGTATACACATGATCAGTGTATGTATGTTTTCGTTTATTGTTATGACCAGGCTTAACATTATGAGTTCATAGATCAGAAAGAGTGCATGCACAGGTTAAGCCCTGGAGGAAAGAAAAGTTTTAATGATTTGACAGAAAATGTATGATCATGTATGGGATTTTACAGGTACACAGACAGTATAGCAGGCTTACTACGGGTCCCGGCGACCTTAAGTCGATCTGGATCCTAGTGTCGGTAGCAGTTCGGTTTTCGGACTGTTACAGATTGGTATCAGAGCCCTAGGTTCACATGGTCGGACCTATAGAGATAGAGTTGGGCTCATAGAGGTTTAGTTGGTCAAGCACAATAGGAAAACATGTCCACGAGGATAGGATGTTAGTCCTGTCTCTAGGATGATGTGTTATGCCATGATTTATGCATGGGCAGTCTTTTATATGTGTTGCTTATGTGCTCTGTTATGTGTTTGTTTCCAGAGAGTTAAGATGCGAGGAACTCGTCGATCCGCGAGATTGACTGGAGTCCCACCTGAAGGTGAGGGTACAGCTGCTCATCCTCCTGCATTGCCAAGGGCAAGATCTCAGAGGTCAAGCAGGGAAGGAACGTCACGAGACCCTAGAAGGTCTTCTGACGAGAGCAGAAGAGGAATAGGCATAGGGGGAAGATCAGAAGAAGCTAGAGTTGCTATGGAGGAGGCTCAGAGTAGAGATGAAAGTATGGGTCTAGGAAGGTCGGAAGAAGGTATGGGGGAGTCTCAGGGAGGCGCACAGGCCTCGGGGTTTGGCTATCCACCCTTTCCACAGGGCCCAGGGTATCCGATGGGAGGCACGTCGGAGTACTCCAGCTTTGCCCCATATCCACCCTACATGCCATATATGCCCTATCCTTCCTTTTATCCACCATATCACATGTATCCACCCGCACCTTTTCATCCAAGTTCAGCATCGCCTGAATCCAGAGAAACAGTACCTCCACCACCACCACCTGAACCAGTAGCCCCTATTGTGGAAGCACAGCAACCCAGTTCTTCAGGGTGAAACAAAGTGAAGATGACTGAGTACTTAAAGTTGGATGCTCCTAAATTCAACACGGGAGATGATCCCTTTGAGTATCTCAGTGCGGTCAGAATGATCACAAGTGAGTTGGGTGTTGTCGGTAACCCCACCACGAAGTCTATAGCTATATTCTCCCATTTCTACTCTGGAATAAGTAGTGGGTTAAGCATTCCAGTCGGCTTCTGATGTTCCAGCTTCACCCTCTGACATACTTCGCAGGCTGACACGAATTGTGCCACTTCTCGCTTCATAGCTGGCCACCAATAAACTTTCTTCAGATCTTGATACATCTTGGTGGCTCCAGGGTGAACACTGTATTTGGCATTATGAGCCTCCCTTATAATGTCTCCCTTCAGACCTACGTCATCTGGTACGCACAATCTATTCCCATAGCGGAGGACCCCCTTGCTGTCAAATCTGAACTCTTTATTCTTGCCTGACTGAACAGTCCTGGCAATCTTTACTAACTCTGGGTCCTCGTGCTGTTTCTGAGCCACCTGCTCCAGAAACACGGGTGCCACTCTCATCTGGGCAATCAAAGCACCTGTACCAGACAACTCCAACTGTAGACCTTCATTAATGAGCTCGAAGAACTGCCTCACCACTGGTCTTCTCTCTGCTGAAATATGGGACAAACTGCCAAGTGATTTCCGGCTTAAGGCGTCTGCCACAACATTCGCCTTACCCGGATGGTACTGAATCTTGCAATCATAGTCACTAAGCAATTCTACCCATCTTCTCTGCCTCAGATTCAATTCTCTCTGACTCAAGATGTACTGCAGGCTCTTATGATCGGTGAAGATCTCACATTTTACCCCATAAAGGTAGTGCCTCCACATCTTGAGTGCAAAGATTACAGCTGCCATTTCTAGGTCATGTGTAGGGTAATTCAACTCATGTTTCTTCAGCTGTCTAGACGCATAAGCAATCACCCTTTCATTCTGCATTAGCACACAACCCAGTCCCACACGGGACGCATCACAAAAGACTGTGAAGTCCTCACTACTAGCTGGCAGAGCTAACACCGGTGCTGAAGTCAACCTCTTCTTTAACTCTTCGAAGCTCTCTTCACACTGGTCGGTCCACACAAATCTCTGGTTCTTCTTAGTCAACCTGGTCATGGGAGCTGCAATCTTAGAGAAGTCCTGAACGAACCTCCTGTAATAACCTGCTAAACCCAAGAAGCCCTTGATCTCTGACACTGTAGTGGATCTAGGCCAGTTAGCTACAGCTTCCACTTTCTTGGGGTCTACCTCGATTCCATTTTCTGACACCACATGCCCCAAGAATGAAATGCTCCTCAGCCAAAGCTCACATTTGGAGAACTTGGCATACAAGCCGTGTTCCCTCAAGGTTTGCAGAACTAACCTCAGATGATGGGCATGCTCCTCTGCATTCCTGGAATACACTAAGATATCATCTATGAAGACAATAACGAAATGATTCAGGTATTGACTGAAAACTCTGTTCATGAGATCCATGAATGCTGCAGGGGCATTGGTCAACCCGAACGGCATTACAAGGAACTCATAGTGCCCATATCTGGTTTTGAACGCTGTCTTCGGCACATCCTCTTCTCTTATCCTCAGCTGATGGTACCCTGATCTCAGATCTATCTTGGAGAAACAACCTGCTCCTGCTAGCTGGTCGAATAGATCGTCGATCCTTGGCAAAGGGTACTTATTCTTAGTAGTGACTTTGTTCAACTGCCTGTAGTCGATACAAAGTCTAAGGGATCCATATTTCTTTCTCACAAATAGCACTGGAGCACCCCAAGGTGAGGTACTCGGTCGGATGAAGCCCTTATCTACCAACTCTTGCAACTGCTCCTTAAGCTCCTTCAATTCTGCTGGTGCCATCCTGTAGGGAGGGATAGAGATCGGTATGGTTCCAGGCATCAATTCAATTTCAAACTCTATCTCCCTAGCAGGTGGTAAACCTGGCAGCTCGTCTGGGAAAACGTCTAAAAACTCACTGACCACCGGCACTGAGGCGGGCTCTCTGACATGACTACCCAACTATCTCACATGAGCTAGAAAACCCTGGCAACCCCTCCTGAGCAGCCTACGAGCCTGTAGGGCTGATATCAAACCTCTAGGTGTACCCCTCCTGTCTCCTCTAAAGACAACCTCTGACCCATCCTGACATCTGAACCTGACTACCTTGTCTCTGCAGTCCAAGGTAGCACCATGGGTAGATAACCAATCCATCCCTAGAATGACGTCAAAATCTGTCAAATCTAGAACCACAAGGTTGGCAGAAAGGCATCTTCCCTCAACAAAAACTGGACTACACTGGCAGACTGACTCTGCCACTGACGGGTCACACTTGGGTCCACTGACCCATAGGGGACACTCTAACCCAGAGACCATCAACCCCAACCTCTCGACGGCTCTCGGAGCAATGAAAGAATGCGATGCACCCGGGTCCATTAAGGCATAAACATCAGAACAACCAATGATGAGATTACCTGACACCACTGTGTTTGATGCATTTGCCTCCTACTGAGTCATTGTGAAGATCCGTGCTGGAGCTGATGGACCTTCAGCCCTGAAACCCGTTGAAGAAGAGGCTGCCCCTCTCCCTCTGCCTCTGCCACTAGCCTGAGTCGCGGCTGGAGCTACTGGCTGAGCCACACTACCTGAAGCTGTCTGCTGAGACGGTGCCACAAAAGCTGCTCTAGGACACTCCCGTGACATGTGCCCCTCCTGCCCACACCTGTAGCAGGCTGTCGTCCCAAACCGACATACTCCTTTGTGCGGCTTCCCACACTTCATACATATTGCATTATCTGCACCTGAGCTCGAGCCACTTCCTAATCCCAGACCGGACTTGATCTTGTTCCAGAACTTGCTCTTCTTTGACTTCTTGGTGGTATTGCTCCACCTCTTACTAGCTGAACTCAGAGAAGAAGGGTCTAATCTTCCCCCACCTGGGGTCTTGGAACCAGAAGGCTGTGCCACTAACTGCTTGACTTTCCTTTCGATGATTGCACTAGCCTCCATTCTCCGGGCCATATCCACTATGGCATGGAAACTCTCCCTCTCTGCTGATTGGATCAAAGAGGAATACCTGGAATGAAGCTTCATGATATAACTCCTTGACTTCTTCTGATCTGTGTCCAGATTCTGCCCAACAAACGGAAACAGCTCCAAGAATCTGTCTGTGTACTCATCCACACTCATCTCATCCATCTGCCTCAACTGCTCAAATTCAATCATCTTCAACTCCCTTGAACTGTCAGGGAAAGCCCATCCTGCAAACTCGTTTGCAAACTCCTCCCATGAAAGACCATCCACCCTCGGGCTCACATAACTTTTAAACCACTCTCGGGCTTTCTTGCACTTCAGTGTGAACCCAGCCATCTGAATGGCTCTACTGTCATAAGTTCCTATCTCATCTATAATCATCTTGACCCTCTCAAGGTACACAAACGGGTCATCACCTGTTTCAAACTGGGGAGCACCCAGCTTCATGTAATCGGTCATCTTGACCTTGCCCTCTCCAGATGAGCTAGGCTTAGGGACTTGGGTTACTGGGACAGTAGGTTCTGTTGGTGGTGGAGGAGGTGCAGCATCCCCCGGGGTAGGGTTTGCTGTACCGGGATAGAATGATGGGGGTGGGTACATAGGGTATTGTGGGTATGGTGGGTAGAAAGGTGGGTATGGCATGTGTGAGTGGTAAGGGCTAAAGCTAGGGTAATCCGATGTACCTCCCATCGAATACCCGGGATTCTGAGAAAAGGGTGGGTACTGGGGTGGCTGAACAAATTCCGAGGCCTGAGTGCCTCCTTGGGACTCTCCCACGCCCTCTTCCGATATACTCACTCCAAGACTGCCATCCCTCCTCTGATCTACATCTATAT
Organism: Manihot esculenta; assembly: GCF_001659605.2. Classification (NCBI taxonomy): domain Eukaryota; kingdom Viridiplantae; phylum Streptophyta; class Magnoliopsida; order Malpighiales; family Euphorbiaceae; genus Manihot; species Manihot esculenta. The sequence continues at coordinate 10,641,313 of NC_035164.2, read as the reverse complement.
CATCCCCCACATCATCTGACATTCCTCCCTGAACTGTTCCCCTTACTGATCTGCTTCTACCCAGATCCAAAGACCTTCTAAGGTCTCTTACTGCTCTTTCTCTGCTGGACCTACTTGACATTGCCCTAGGCAATGCAGGAGGACGGGCATCCGTGCCCTCGTCCTGGAGTGGCACTCCAGTCAATCGTGCAGATCGACGAGTTCCTCTCATCTTGCTTACTGAAAACAACACCCAACACATAAACATTAGCATCAAATGGTTCATGTGCAAACACATGAACCCGCATCACATACATCACATACATAGCATATCATTAATGCACATGCATATACTCATGGCATTTCACATTATCATTCAAGACAGGACTCTACGTCCTATCCTAGTGGACATGATTTTTCCTATTGTGCTTGACCTTCCAGAACATCTATGAGCCCGAAACTCTAGGTCCGACCATATGAACCTAGGGCTCTGATACCAATCTGTAACGACCCGGAATCCGGACCGCTACCGGCGCTAGGATCCAGATTGGCATAAGGCTGCCGGGACCCGTAGCAAGCCTAACATACAACCTGTACACCTGTTTAATCCCATACATGATCAACACATACATAAAAATTTTAAACTTTTCTCATTCAGTCACCAAACTCAACCTGTGCATGCACAACTCATAAACATAATCATAAACATTAACCCCTCCTTGGAGTCCTCATCAATGCTCCAATGGGGTGACATAACATGTATTAAGTTTGGTTTACATAAACATCATTAAAATCATGTACTCAAAAGGGATTAACAACATACTAGGGTCAAGCACAATTCTATCCTCAATAACACCATTACATTACATTACCGTACTAAACATTACAATTCAATATTTATCATGTCCACTACAAGCTATTACATGACCATGAAATTACTCTAGCTGACCTCCTGGTCTATCCCGTACCTGCAAACCTGGGGAATTAAGGGAGTGGGGTGAGCTACTAGAGCCCAGTGAGCAGAATAATAAAACATTATATTAAAAGTTCATGCTTTCATGAAATGCATCACATCACAACAAATCACATTAAGGATGAACTTGTCACCAATAGCCCTCTACATTTCCATTAGTGCCAGAACGTAGAATGGGTCCTGGTCTTTCTCTTACATAACATATCATATATTCCAAGGTGCCAGGGACGTAGAATGGGTCTTCCTGGACTTCCGCACCGTATCATCATCATATCATATCATTCCATATGAGGGCTAAAGGATCATTCAACATTCATCCACATCAACAACAAATTATGCAATGCAACATATTCGTGAATACTAATGCAAACACCCTAACATATCACATGGTATCCATGATGCGTGAATCATGCTGAAATATTCATTATTTACTTTAAAACATAAAGAGTTATTCCACTCACCTCTGGCTAGCTCAGACCAGACACTGGAGCAGCTGACTCACTGCTGGGGTCCTCGGTTCCTCGGGTCTGAACCTACACAGGTGGACTCAAATGAGGGACCAAACATACAAGAACATGACTCTAAAATACTCCCCAAAATCCCCCTAAAACACCTCAAAACAATCATAGAAAACATGCAAAGGAGGGCTGCACAGGGCACTTTCGGCGGCAGGTTCGGCGGCCAAAAAGCCCTCCAGAGCCGAAAGTCATGCACCTTTGGCGGCACTTTCGGCGGCCAAATGTTCCCTCCAGAGACGAAACTCATGCATGTTCGGCGGCACCTTCGGCGGCCGAAACTTCCCTCTAGAGCCGAAAGTCCACTTTCGGGGGCAGGGTTTGGCAGCCAAAGGCTGGCCTCCACAGGCAGGTTCGGCGGCCGAAAGTCCCTTCGGCTGCCGAACTTGAGTTCTTCCAAAGGCAGAACTCAGCCTCAACTCATGCACATATGCCTCCCAAACTACTCAACTCAACCAAAGCATGCATAAACACTTCCACAACATACATACATTCATACATAAGCTCCTAGGGGTTTCAAACTATCCTAAACCCCAACTACAACACATCAAACGAACACAAACAACCCACATTGCACAATAACTCAACATAGACCTATACATGCATTTCTACCCCATGAATCAACTTAAAACTTGCTTAAATATAAAATGAGCTCAAGATCGACTCTTACCTCTTGAAGATCGAGAGAGAGTGTGACCTAACTTGGAGATTTAGGGAAGATGGGTTCCTGAGGTCTCCAAGCTTCACAAATTTGATCTAAGCTCGAAATCTTAAAAACCAAGTTAAAATCTATAAGAAATCATGAAAACTCGAAGGAAGAAGCTCAAAATCAACAAGGGACGGCGGAGAGCTCACCTTGGCCGAAAACGGGGAGAAAAGCTCACCCGTTCGGACATGGGGACCCCTTTATAGGTGGCTGGCCAGGCCACTTTCGGGGGCCTAACGTGCCTCCGCATGCATGCCATGTTCGGAGACCGAACTTAAGGTTCGGCAGCCGAACCTGGACTTCCCTCACTTATGCCTTCGGGGGCCTAAAGCGCTCCCGAAGCGCATGCATGTTCGGCAGCCGAACCTGAGTCTTCCTCTCAAGGTTATTTTCATTCAAAACTTAATTTCTTTCTTGCTTAAAACCATAAAATTCATTAAAACATCTTATGAAAACATGGTTTTACCATTCTAGAGGTTTCCGACGTCCGAGTTTCCACCAGACGGTGGGAACTCCGATACCAGAGTCTAGCCAAGTATTACAGTGTGTGTTAGACTTTGGTAGTTCTTAGAGGCAGCATCTACCTTTGGTGGAGTTTGCGTACAACAACAGCCATCATGCTAGCATCGGGATGGCTCCTTATGAAGCTTTGTATGGGAGGAAGAGCAGATCACCTGTTTGCTGGGAAGAAGTGGGAGAGAAAGCTCTTGCAGGGCCAGAGCTTGTGGAAATCACCAGCAGAGTGGTGCCCATTATCAGAGAAAGAATCAAAACTGCTGTGAGCAGACAGAAAAATTATGCAGATATCCGCAGAAAGCAAATAGATTTTTAGGAGGGTGATATGGTTTTGCTGAAGGTGTCTCCAATGAAAGGAGTGGTTCGGTTTGGGAAAAAGGGTAAACTAGCTCCACGGTACATTGGACCCTTTGAGATCTTGCAGAAGATTGGGAATGTGTTGTATAAGATGGATTTACCTGCTTCTATGGAGAGAATTCACCTGGTGTTCCATGTTTCTATGCTACGGAAGTTCGTGTCTGATCCAAGTAAGGTTCTTAGTGAGCCTAATGTAGAGATCCTTGGAGATCTCACCTATGTCGAGCAGCCAGTGCAGATCCTAGACACGCAGATCAGAAAGCTGAGAAATAAGGAAATTCCGATGGTGAAAGTCCTTTGGAACCACCACAATATGGAGGAGTGCACCTGGGAGACACGGGAGTCGATGCTCCAACAATATCCATACATGTTTTGAGGTTAGTTTTCCTCCTTTATGTGTTTAGTTGTTTGAGGAACATTCGGGGACGAATGTTCTTAAGGGGGGGAGAATGTAATACCCGGCTAGAGTCTGGCATTGAAATTCTACAATCCGGTGGAATCTCGGATGCCGGAACCCGCTAGAAGGGTACGAGATATGTTTTTTTAAAGTATTTTGGTATGTTTTCCTGTTTTAAGTGTAAAGAAAATGAGTTTTTGAAAGAAAAGTACCAAGGAAGAAAAGTCAGGTTCGGCCGCCGAACATGGATGGCTTTTGGCTTCACGTTTGGCCGCCGAAGGTGGTTTGGCTAGCCACCTATAAAAGGCCCTAGGTCGGTGAATGGATAAGATTTTCTTTCCATTTCCATCTCAGAGGTGAGACCATGATCTTCCTTGGGTGATCTTCATGTTTTCTCCAAATCTTTCAACGTTTTGATGAGTTTTTATGTTGTTTTGAAGGTTTTGAGCTAAAAACCAAGGTTTTGAAGTTTGGAGACTTTGAGAGCAAGTTTCTCCATATCTCCATGTTGGGATCATTCATCCGAGGTAAGTGAAGATCCTGAACTTCTTTTCATGTTTTATGACGGTTTTATGGAGTTTTATGGGTAGAGTTGCATGAGTAGTTTTAGTAGGGTTTTTGTTTGCTTGTTGGTGAAAGCATGCTTCTGTGTTGTGTTGTGTTGTTTGTTGGGGTTTTAAGGTAGTTTTGGACCCCTTTGTGCCTATACTTGAGTATATGCAAGTTGTTGAGTTGTTGGTTGCATGTTTGAGTGAAGTTGGGAGAGAGCAGAGCAGGGTTCTGCCTTACTGGAGAACCCAGTTTCGGCCGCCGAACATGCTAAGGAGGTGGTTTCGGCTGCCTAAGCTCGCCCCCGAAAGTTTGGACTTTCGGCTCTGGAGGGGGGTTTCCAGCCTTCTTTTGCATGTTTTCTTTGATTGTTTTAGGATGTTTTATAGAAATGTTCTTGAGTTAGTTTGGTCCCTCATTTGAGTCCATCTGTATAGGAACAGACCAGAGGAACCAAAGAGATCAGTAGTGAGCAATGCTTCAGAGTCAGTTCAGTTCAGAGCCAGCCAGAGGTGAATGGAACGAAACTTTATCTTTTTCATTGAGAAATCAAATGCTTTTAGCATGTTTCATGCACCATGATTATGCAATAGGTTGATTGCATTAGAAATTCACGAATATGTTGCATTGCATAATATGATGTTGATGTGGATGGATGTTGGATGATCCATTGGCCCTTGAGATGATATGATATGGTATGGAAGTCCAGGTCGAGGCCCATTCTACGCCCTTGGCACAGAGGAAGAGAAAGTCCAGGTCGAGGCCCATTCTACGCCCCTGGCATATTGGATATGATAGAGGGTCATTGGTGACAAGTCCATCCTTGATGTGATTTGTTTGTGCTGTGATGCATTTCATGGAAGCATATGGTATTTAAATTGTTTTATTGTTCTGCTCACTGAGCTCTAGTAGCTCACCCCTCTCCCTTAACCTCAGTCTTGCAGGTTCAGAGTTCAGGGGAAGGTCAGCAGGGTACAGAAAGAGTAAAGAGTTTTGTAATAGCATAGTGTGGACATGTAATATTTTAACATTAGGGATGTTTTAGTATGGTACAGAGTATAATATTGTGCTTGACCCATATTTGTTGTAAATCCCTTTTTGAATACATGGTCTATTTTATGTAACTATTTTATTGATGAATATGAAAACCAGGCTTAACATATGAAGAGTTTAACCCGTCTAGAGCAATGATGAGAGCTCTAGCAAGGGGTTCTGTAGTACAGAAATAGTACATGCACAGGTTGAGCCTTGGTACAAAGTAAAGTTTTATATTTTTGCAGAAAATGGATGATCATGTATGTGATTTTACAAGTACACAGAGAGGATAGCAGGCTTGCTACGAGTTCCGGCGACCTTAAGTCGATCTGGATCCTAGCGCCGATAGCGGTCCGGTTTCCGGGTCGTTACACACACACATATATATATATATATATATATATATATATATATATAAAATTAAGAAAAATTAAAAGTTTATAGTTATTGCTAATATTAAAATATAAGATAAATAAAAAAATAGAACGGTTTTTAGAATATCAAAATCAAGTTTATGGTAAAATTAGGAGTGGAAATTTAAAACTAATTATGAATTATGAGCAATCAATTAAACACAATAAAATTTCCTAAAAAAATTAAACACAATAAAATAAACGACCAATCGAGAAAAGTCTATAAGAAAGAAAAAACAATCCTAACTAATATAATATATGAAAAATTAGACTCATATTTAAATTATATCATATATTTCAAAAGTTTTAAAAAGTTTATTAAAAATTTCAAGCAATTTTTTTATAAAAAAAATTTGATAATTTTTTATATAATGTTATTATAATAATTTTTCTTTTATTTTTGTCTTTTATCTATTTGACTCTTTTATTTTAAATAAAGTTAAATTATAGTTTTTAAAAATTATATTTTCTTAAATAAATAAAATATAATTTAAATTTCTGTTAATTTTTTGCTCGATAAATGAAAATCAATATATTATTATAAGATTATAATATATAAAAAAATTATTTAAAAAATTAAATAATAAATTATAACAGATATAAAATGTGTAACACACTATCAATAAAACTAGATATTTATTTATTTATTTATCATGTTTTAAATTTAAAAATAGTCAATATTTTATTATTTAAATAAGCTTAAATTAATAAATTATATTAAATATCACCTAAAATAATTTTAGATATTTATCATTTAAAAGTAATGTACATTTAAATATATTATTTTTTAAGTTTAATTAATTCTATTTGATAATTACATAGGTTTATTAAAAATTACTAATTTTGATAACATTTAAAATTTTTGAGATAAGATTATTAAAATAATAAATTTAAATATTAATTAAAAAGTTAAAATAATTATAACAATACTAAACTATTAGATTTAATTTGTTAATTTTTTTTACTTTAATTAATTTTATTTGTTAATTAATTAATATTTAAATATATTTTAATAATTATTATCTTAAAATTTTAACAATTTTTTACATTTAAAACTCTGATATTTTTTAATAAATCTACATTAAATTAAATAATAAAATTATTATCCATAATTGTATATATATAATTAACTTAAATATTATTTAAAAATATTAAAATAATTATTGAGGCCGTTGAAACAAAGTTAATGATGTGGTTGAAATAGAGCTCTACTGCGATTGATCAATCCTGTGAAAAATAGAACGTGAGGTGGTTGCGACCTACAGCAGTCACTCTGACGCTCAAGTTAGTAAACTGGAAAATAGGACGAATGTAAAGAATTATTTAAAACTCAAGTGTAGTTGTGTAAGAATTGTATACTTTTGTTTCTGCGATTGTTAGCTTTTATAATGTAAGAAGATGGAGTTAATTACAGCATTTCTTGAGAATCCGACCGGTATCGACTAATTGATAAGAGATCTCTCTGACTAAATGATCGGTGATCTCGTGATTATAGGCGTGACGAGAATCCGCTGGATTATTCATTCTAACGGTAACTTTTCATGAAAATACGACTTTTTCAGGGAAGGGCGAGTCTTGATGATGATTCGGTGCCACGATGTCCGGATCTTTTTTTCTATGGGTGGGATCGCGTATCGACTTATCACGTTCTTGCTACATGGCCCTATCTTAAGGTGACAGCGCACGATCTGCTTTGGGCGATTAATGTACAATATCAAAAGTCTCCCGCTGGTCTTCAATTCTTTAGATTTGAAACTGACAGTTGTCTTCATAATTTGGGTTTGGGACACATGGCCTGTTTAGATTGGCTTCCATGCTGCGTTGCTTTGCCTGCTCCTATGGCATTTCTGGATTGGCTCTTCTTGCTCGCGTTGCTTTGCCTAGTCATAAAGAACGATTACCTTATTTTTCATCTAGTATATTAAGATCGATACTCAACCATAGCTAGAATTCTCGTCTAGTATTTTCATTGATCAATAGCCAAATTAAACATAAATAACTCGGTCAGTTTTGCTAGCAGGGCTAATATCCGGTCCTTGACTTGGCGAATATCCGTGTTGTGGCCTTGGTAAAAAAATGCCTTAGAAAATGGGGTTAACACCCGGTTGCATAACTTGCGAATACCCACCATATGACCGAGGTATAAAATACCTTGTTTAGCGGCACTAACACCTAGGGATTTAGCAAATACTCGCCTTGTGGCCTAGCATGAAATGCCTTATTTATCGGGACTAACACTCGGTCATGTACCTGGCGAATTGCCGCCTTGTGGTTTTGAACCTTTTATTTATCGGGACTAATACTTAGTCATATGGTTAGTGAGTTTCCGCATTGTGGCCTTGAAACTATTGTTTATCAAGACTAACACCCGATCATGTGCCTAATGAGTTTTCGCTTTGTGGCCTTGAAACTTTTTTTTATCGATACTAACACTCGATCATATGCCTGACAAATTCCCATTTTGTAGTTTTAAAACTTTTATTTATCGGGACTAACACCCAGTCATGTGCCTGGCGAATTCCTGCCCTGTGGGCTTGGTATGAAATGTCTTGGAAATTCTTATTGTGGGACTGACATCCGAATATGTGCCTGGTGGATTTTTACCTTATGGCCTTGAAATTTTATTTATCGGGACTAATACCTGGTTATGTGCCTGGCGGGTCCCACTTTGCGGTCTTGGCATGAAATGCCTTGAAAATTTTTATTGTGGGACTAACTCCAGATATGTGCCTGGCGGATTCTCAACTTATGGTCTTGAAACTTTGTTTATCGGGACTAACACCCAATCATGTGCTTTGTGGATTCCCGTTTTGTAGCCTTTGTTCTTGTTTCCATGCTTTCATCTATCTAACATTTTAGATTTTCATATCAAAAAAGGTTTAAAGAATGCATCCTAGTTTTATAACATTTTCATAAATCGCAAACATTCTTTTAAGGATAAAATAAAAGACTCAGTCATCTAACTTGACCAATTTCAAAATTCAGAGTTTGACTCATAAGCTGAATACTTGTGATATTCTCCTTATTTCCATCCGGTCCTCCTGCAATTACATGAATAACTCCTACAGGTTCATTCTCAAGGATAGTTTCAATAGTTGTTACTTCAGGTTCAGACCTCCTTTATTCTCTATTATTTTTGGCAAATTTTTGAAGTGTGTCGGCGCTTATTAACCTCGATCTCGTTTTTCTGTTGCTGGTATTCATTCATTGTATATCTGTGGTCTTCGTAAAAACGGCAGTATTTGGTCTATCTTGCCTTCCAGCTTTCTCAAGGTTTGAGCTTGAGAGTCTATCTGACTTCCTTGTCATTTTTTCTAATCTACATTAAACTATGTGTTCGTGAGTCATTCAGTGGAGTGTAATTCCTATACTTACCTCGGTCGCCTCTTCCTCAGGACACTAGGTAGCTCCAATTGTTTTTTTCATATCTTCACCTTTTCGGCTTTTGGGTTTGCTTTTTGATTACTTCTGTTCGGGTCCTTGGAGTTATCAATGGACGCTTTCTTCCTTATCTTGGGAGCCATAAAGGGGGTCTCCCCTGAGCTTTTTATTGCTCGAGAGTAGCCTGCAACCTTTGGATGTACTGAAGCATTTGCTCATTGTTCAGATTATTGAGATCTGTTTCATTTACCATGAAGGATGTGTTTTGTCCATTCTTAGGAGTGGAAGAAATGATAGCGCCCTCATTGGTAGCAACCCTACTAACAGCTCGTGAATTTTTTACCTTCTTTTTAAGAGAAAAGGGGATAAGAGACCGGTCTTAATCCAAATGAATAGAGAGAATACAATAGATCTCCTAGCAGCAAAACCAAATGATATTGTCGGAACAAAGTTGATTATATGGCCGAAATAGAACTGTTCTGTGATTAGTTAATCCTGCAAGAAAGAAAATGTGAGGTGGTTGGCGCCTACGACAGCCACTCCGACGCTCAAGTCAGTAAACTAGAGAATAGAACGAATGTAAGCAATTACTTAGAACTCAAGATTAGTTGTGTAAGAGTTACGTACATTTATCTCTGTGATTGTTAGCTTTTCTATTGTAAGAAGATGGAGTTAATTATAGCATTTTCTGGGAATCCGGCTGGTGTCGGCTAATTGATAAGAGATCCCTCCAGCTAAGCGATCGGTGATCCTGTGATTATAGACGTGATGAGGATCCGCTGGATTGTTCCTACTAACGATAAATTTTCATGAAGACTCGACTTCTTTAGGGAAGGGCAAATCTTGATGAAGATTTAGGTGCCATGGTGTCCAAGTTTTCTTTTCCATGAGTGGGACTACGTATCGGCTTATCATGTTCTTGCTACATGGCCCTGTCTTATGGTGATAGCTCACGGCCTGCCTTGGGCAATTATTGTGCAATATCAGAAGTCCCCTCGCTAGTCTTCGATTTTTTAGATTCGAAGGTGATAGTTGTCTTCATGATCTGAGACACGTGGCCTATTTAGATTGGCCTTCCATGCTCGCATCACTTTGCATACTCCTGTGGTATTTCTGGATTGGCCCTTCTTACTCGCAATGCTTCGCTTGGTCATAAATGACGATTACCGTATTTTTTGCCAAGTATATTAAGATCAATACTCGACTATAGCTAGAATTCTCGTTTAGTATTTTCATTGATCATCAATGGCCAAATTAAACATAAATAACTCGATCAATTTTGTTAGCGGGGCTAACACGCAGTCCTTGACCTGGCAAATATCCATGTTGTGGCCTTGGTATAAAAAATGTCTTAGAAAATAGGGTTAACATCCGGTTGCGTAGCCTGGCAGATATCCACCCTGTGGCTATAGCATAAAATGCCTTGTTTAGTGGGACTAACACCCGGATTAGGGGCCTGGCGGATACTCGCCTTGTGGCCTGGCATGAAATGTCTTGTTTATCAGGACTAATAATCAGTTATGTGCTTAGCGGGTTCCCGTCTTGTGGCCTTAAAATTTTTATTTATCAGGACTAACACCCGGTCATATGCCTGGCAGGTTCCCACCTTGTGACCTTGAAACTGTTGTTTATCAGGACTAACACTCGGTCATGTGCCTAGTGAGCTCCCGTCTTGTGGCCTTGAAACTTTTATTTATTGGGTCTAACACCCGGTCATGTGCTTAGCGAGTTTTCGCTTTGTGGTCTTGAAACTTTTGTTTATCAGGACTAATACCCGATCATGTGCCTGGCGAATTTTCACCTTGCGGCCTTGGCATAAAATGCCTTGAAAATTTTTATTGTGGGACTAACACCCGGATATGTGCCTGGCAGATTCCCACCTTATGGCCTTGAAACTTTATTTATCAGGACTAACACCCGATCATGTGCCTGGCGGGTTCCAGTTTTGCGGCCTTGGCATGAAATGCCTTAAAAATCCTTATTGTGGGACTAAGACCTAGATATGTGCTTGGTGGATTCCCACCTTATGGCCTTGAAACTTTATTTATCGGGACTAACACCCGGTTGTGTGCCTAGCGAATTCCTGTCTTGTGGCCTTTGTTCTTATCTCCACGCTTTCATCCATCTAACGTTTCTAATTTTCATATCAAAAAAGGTTTAAAGAATGCATCCTAGTTTTATAGCATTTTCATAAATCACAAATATTCTGTCAAGGATAAAATAAAAGACTCGGTCATTTAACTTGTCCAATTTCAAAACTTGGAGTTTGACTTAAGAGTTGAATATTAGTGACATTTTCCTTATTACTACCCGGTCCTCCTGCAATTACATTAATAAGCCCTACAGGTTCATTGTCAAGGATGGTTTCAGGAGTTGTTACTTTGGATTCAGGCCTCCTTTCTTCTCTATTATTTCTGGCAAACTTTTAATGTGTGTCGTCCCTCATTAACCTCTTGATCTCGTCTTTTAGCTGCCAGCATTCATTCGTTGTATGTCTGTGGTCTTTGTAAAAACGACAGTACTTGGTTTTATCTCGCATTTTAGCTTTCTCAAGATTGAACTTGGAAAGCCATATGATTTTCTTGTTATTTTTCCTAATCCACATTAAAATATGTGTATGTGAGTTATTCAGTGGAGTGTAATTATTATACTTACCTCGGTCGCCTCTTCCTCGGGATACTAGGTAGCTCCTACATTTTTTTCATATCTTCGCCTTTCCAGCTTTTGGGTTTGCTTTTTGATCGCTTCTGTATGGGTCCTCGGGGTATCAATGGATGCTTCCTCCCTTATTCTATGAGCCATGAAGGAGGCCTCCCCCGAACTTTGTATTGCTCGAGAGTAACCTGCAATTTTTGGATGTACTGGAGTATTTGCTCATGGTTCAGATTGTTGAGATCTATTTCATTTACCATGGGGTGTGTTTTGTCCATTGCTAGAAGTGAAAAAAATGATAGCGCTCTCATTGGTAGCAACCCTAGTAGCAACTCGTGAATTGTCGGCCATTTTGAGAGAGAAAAAAGAGATTTCTTTTTAAGAGAAAAAGGGATAAGAGACCGATCTTAATCCAAATAAATAGAGAAAATTCAATGAATCTCCCAACAGCAGAACCAAATGATGTTGCTAGAACAAAATTGATGATGTGATCGAAATAGAGCTGTACTGCAATTGGTCAATCCTGCAAGAAAGAGAACGTGAGGTGGTTGTCGCCTACAGCAGTCACTCTGGCGCTCAAGTCAGTAAACTGGAGAATAGGGAGAATATAAGGAATTGCTTAGAACTCAAGAGTAGTTGTATAAAAATTGCATATCTTTGTCTCTGTGATCATTAGCTTATATACTGTAGGAAGATGGAGTTAATTACAACATTTCCTAGGAATTCGGCTGGTGTCGGCTAATTCATAAGTGATCTCTCTGGCTAAGCGATCGGTTATCCCGTGATTATAGGCGTGATGAGGATCCGCTAGATTATTCCTGCTAACGGTAATTTTTCATGAAGACTCAACTTTTTCAGGGAATGGTGAGTCTTGATGAAGATTCAGACACCACGGTATCCAGATCTTTCTTTATATGGATGGAATCACATATCGTCTTATCATGTTCTTGCCACGTGATCATGTCTTATGGTGATAACTCACTCAATTATAGTACAATATGAAATAAAATTTTGAGTTATTGACTGTTGATTTACTGGTTAATTTTCTATTTTGTAAAAGATTTCAACATATTTAATGAGTTTACTTGCCTGAAGTATCAAACGACATGAATTAATTTTAGATGATAAATTATTCCATAATTTATAAATTTAGGAGATGAAGAAGACAGGATAAAACTAATGAATAAATTTACTTTTTGTAAAAAAGTAAGGAGTAAAATGCAATTTATATATATTAACTACATAATTTTTCTATATATAATATATAATTAAATATTTTATAGTTAAATTTGACATTGCATGAAAAATAGAAAACGATTATCGAATTTATGGCCAAAAACAAAGAATTTGTTAAAAAAATTTATGTATTACATTATTATCATTAATTTATCTAAGTATATAATTAAAATTTAAGTAAATAATGTTTTTTATTATTTAAATTAATTTAAAGTTTATATATTTAAATTTATAAGTGGATGATAATTTTATAATTGAATTTAAGTTTATAGTGGATGATAAATTAAGCAGATAATTATATTATTATTTAAATTAATTTAGTGTTATATATAAATACTAAAAATTGAAATTTATTTTTCTAAAAAAAATTAAATTTATAGCATAAAATTATTAAAATATTAAATAATATTAAAAGAATAAAAAGTAATATATAAAATTTTTAGATTGTAATAATTAATATATAATAAAAATATATCTATAAAAATAATTCGTTCATATTATAAATTTTTAGATAATATTTGATGACCGCTGGGTTTTTTCGCCCCCGACTAAGGGCAAGCCCATTAGGGCAGCCCATAATCTGAAGGCTTTTAAGCCTCCTCCAAGAATCAGGTCCAGCTAGCCCAGCTCAAAGACTGGGTTCCAGTCTTTTTCTTCAAACAGGCCGGCCTAACTCTTCCGGCCCAATAAACAGACTCCTTCTGGGCCTAGTTTTAACCTTATCTTCCGGTCCAGCTCGGAACCAGGAAGGAATTCAGCCCATCCGCCTTGTGAGACCACCCGCATGCGCGTCCGGGAGAATAGGGGCCGTTACGCATGGGACAGAGATCTGATCCCCTCGTACGTCCGTATCAACATAGCAGGAACAGGTGGCCCAATGACACACATTCTATTACACGTCACTAGTGGACAAAAGGAAACATATAAAAGGAGAAATATTCTCCTCTAGGTCTAAGCTTTCTCTATTATCACAAAAATCTTGTAAAAATCCCATTATCTGGATCTCAGATCATCAATTGGCGCCGTCTGTGGGAACGAAGGAGATCTTTTCATCGCCGGAGTTCCACTCTTACAATACCCACTGAGATCCACAATGGTCAACCGCGACGAAAACAATCTTGCCAATACCCCTAATGACTTGAGCTCCACTCAGGAAGGACAACAGTTCTCTTTTTCCAGTCCTACAACACCAAACAACCAAACACCCATCCCTTTCAACCCCTCGCAAAGCTTGGCAGGGAATGCTTCCACCGCTACCTTGTCCAACCAGGACCTCCAAAATATGGCTCTCCAACTACAAAACACCGCCCACTGGTTGGGGCAGATAATGCAACGACGGGGCCTTAGCACCCCAGCAAACGTATTGCCAGTGGTAGAAGAGCCCCAAACCAATGAACCTCAACCTATCCACAACCATCCCCAAATAGTTAACCGTGAAACTGGAGAAAGGGAGAGAAGAGTCAGGGAAGAGGAGGAACCGGAGGCCAGGGTTCATGGAAGGAGAATGAGAGAGATGATTGAGAACGATGGGGCCGACAGCTATTCTGCTAGAACAACCGGAAGAATGGGCAGCGAGACGTGGGAAGAAGAGTACCGTCAGGAGAAGAAACTCAGACAAGAGGAGGAGAGCGTGGACCAAAACCTGCAAAAGATGAGAGAGCAGCTCTTGGCCGAGCTGGGGACGAAAGATCAGGACCAAACTGTCTTGCCCACCTCTTCGCCTTTCTCGAAGTGGATATAATAAGAGACCGTTCCCAAGAAATTTATGATGCCGCCTATGGCCGCGTACGACGGAGCTGGGAACCCCAGGGAGCATGTCTTGAACTATAAGACTTTCATGGAGTTACAAACTCTTTCAGATGCCTTGATGTGCAAGGTATTTCCTACGACGCTTTCGGGGCCAGTACGGGCGTGGTTCAACAGCCTCGAGGTCGGAAGTATCAGCAGTTTTGGAGATCTGGCCACTCGCTTCATCAGCAGGTTTATCGCCGGGGTGCCCGCGGATAGGAAGACGAGCTACCTGGAGACGATAAGGCAGAAGAGAGATGAATCGCTCAGGGAGTATGTCGCCCGTTTCAACACGGAGGCCTTATAGATTCCCGAGCTTGACGAGAGAAGAGCTGTAGAAGCCATGCAGAAGGGGACAACCTCGGCCGAATTCTTTGATTCATTAAGCAGGAAGCCTCTGACCTCACTGGTCGAGCTGATGAAGCGGGCTGAAAAATACATAAGGCAGGATGATGCCTTGGTGACAAGCAGGTTCACCAGAGGAGCGACAGATAAGGGGAAAGCACCGGAGGAAGGAAGGCCAGAGAGGCATGAGAAAAAGCATGGCAAGAGGCCCGAGCCTTACAGACAACCCTGGGAGCGAAGGGACCAAAGACCTCACCCTCCTTAGGTCTCAGAACAGAAGCCACTCTCTCCATGGGTTCCAAAGACGCCGACCCCACTCAATGCCTCTAGAGCCGAAGTGCTCATGGCCATCCAGGACAAGGAGTTTCTCCAATGGCCCAGGCCTATGAAAACGGATGCAAACCAGCGAGATCCTGACAAATATTATCAGTACCATCGTACGCACGGCCACGACACCAATAACTGCTTCCAGCTAATCACAGAGATCGAGAGACTGATAAAAAGAGGGCACCTCAAGAACTTCGTGAGGAAACCGAAGGGACAGAGATCTCAACCCAATCCGACAGCCCAGATACCAAGGAGAGCAGAAGCTGGACTAGTGAATGATGGGTCCGGTGGGACCATCAACATGATTGTCGATGGAACTGGAGGTCGGATGAGCCGTAGGGGGAAGAAAAGGAGTCGAGAGGGGGAAAGCAGCAGCGCCGAGGTCATGCAGGTCATCGAGCATTCTCCAGTGGTCATCACTTTCTCTCCGGAGGATGCTCAGGGCGTTCAGATGCCCCATGATGACGCTCTTGTCATCGAAGCCGTCATTCACAACTATTGGGTGAAGAAGATTCTAGTGGACGATGGGAGTAAGGTTAACCTGCTGCCATACCGGGTCTTCCAGCAGATGGGAATCCCCAAGGAACAGCTAGTCCGGGATCAGGCACCGGTCAAGGGGATTGGAGGAATGCCAGTGCCCGTAGATGGGAAAGTGAAGCTGGCTCTTACCTTAGGCGAAGCGCCAAGAACTCGCACTCATTATGCGGTGTTTTTAGTGGTCAAACTCCCATTGAGCTACAACGCAATCCTGGGGAGACCTGCACTGTTTGACTTCGAGGTCGTCACCAGTATCAGATATCTAGCGTTAAAGTTGCCAACAGAGGCAGGAGTGGGAGTAGTCCGAGGAAGCCAAGAAGAGGCAAGAGCAATGTATTTAGCCACAGTGGCGGAACCGGGCTTGGCAGCAGAGAGGCTCGACTCAGAAGTGCTGGAGGTCAGGGACGAGAAGAAAGAGGCCCGAACAGAGCCGGTCGGAGAATTTGAGACTTTTCCTTTATCAGAGGTAGAGACAGATAAGGTCTTCAGTCTCAATGCCGGCCTTACTGAAGAACAAAAAACTGAAGTCATGGCCCTGATCCGAGGTCACGCATCGAGCTTCGCCTGGAAGCCCTCTAACATGCCTGGGATTGACCCTGAAGTGATGACCCATAAGCTGAACGTCCTTCCCGATGCCAGACCGGTGAAGCAGAAAAAGAGGGTGGTAGGAAGGGAGAAGCAACAGGCCACCAGGGAGGAAGTACTGAAGTTAGAAGAGGCAGGCTTTATTAGGGAAGTCATGTACCCGCAATGGTTAGCAAATCATGTATTAGTCAAAAAGGCCAATGGCAAATATAGGATGTGCATAGACTTTACTGACCTAAATCAGGCCTGTCCTAAAGATTGTTATCCCCTCCCTGATATTAATAAAATGGTCGAATCTATGGCCGGTTTCGATTACATGTCTTCTTTGGATGCTATGTCTGGTTATCATCAAATCCCAATGGACAGGTCAGACGAAGAAAAGACCTCATTCATAACAGAAGATGGGACCTACTGCTATAAAGCTATGCCCTTCAGGCTAAAAAACGCCGGGACAACATACCAAAGACTGATGAACAAAATTTTTAAAAATCAGATCGGTAGAAGCGTAGAAGTTTATGTAGATGATATGGTGGTCAAAAGCCCAACTTTTCAGCAGCACATGGAAGATCTGAGGGAAGTATTCGGGGTGTTAGAACAGTACAGAATGAGGCTGAACCCAGCAAAGTGTGCCTTTTTCATCAGAGGAGGAAAGTTCCTGGGATACATGGTGAGTGGAAAAGGCATCGAACCCAACCCAGAGAAAGTATAAGTTATACTAAATATGCCAGAACCGACCTGTGTAATGGATGTCCAAAGACTGACAGGGAGAGTAGTAGCGTTAAACCACTTTATGTCCAGGTCGGCAGAGAAATGTTTGCCATTCTTCAAGAAGTTGAGGAAAGTACCAAACTTCGAATGGACGGAAGACTACCGAGAAGCTTTCAAAGAGCTCAAAGGCTACCTCAGCTCGCCCCATGTGCTCAGTAGCCCCTTGGAAGGAGAAGAACTTCTGATATACTTGGCAGCCTCTGAACAAGCGATCAGTGCAGTATTGATAAGAGTAGATGAAGGAGAACAAAAGCCGGTGTTTTACGTCAGCAAGGTGCTTAAAGATGCCGAGGTCAGATATCTGAACATTGAGAAGGTAGCATATGCTCTGTTGCTAGCAGTCCGGAAGTTTAGGGTCTATCTGGAAAGCCATCAGGGTGTAGTGATGACAGACCAACCTCTGAAGAAGATTCTGCGCAGGCCGGAAACATTAGGGCGGATGCTTGCCTAGTCCATGGAGATTAGCCCTTACTGCCTAGAGTATCGACCTCGGACTGCTATAAAATCGTAGGCCCTTGCTGATTTCATAGCAGAATGCTCATTCAACGAAGAGCGGGGAGAGTCATCTTCTGAAGCGTCGGGGAATGGGAGAGAGGAAGAGCCTCTACAAGAATTCGACTGGAAGTTGTATGTAGACGGGGCATCAAGCGCCGGGGGCAGTGGCGCCGGGATAATACTTAAAGGACCTGGAGAATTTAAGGTCTGTTACGCCCTACGCCTGGAATTCAAGGCCTCTAATAACGTGGCAGAATATGAAGCTCTAATAAATGGGATGCTGGTAGCAATGGAGGTAGGGGCAACCGACCTCGAAGTGAATAGTGACTCCCAGCTGGTGATCAATCAGGTGACTGGGGCATATCAGGCCAGAGATCCAACCATGCAGAATGACCTAGCAAAGTTAAAAGCCATAGAAGCCGAGCTCAAGGGCCGGGGAACCATCGTCAAATACCAAAGAATACCTCAAGAAGAAAACAAAGAAGCAGACCTGCTTAGTCGATTATCCAAGGAAGAACTAGAACAACTCCCTGATGAAGTATACATACAGCACGTCAGTACACCTGCTTTTAATAAATCAACCACCGTGTTGCAGGTAGGACAAAGCAAGACTTGGATGACCCCATACCTGGAATATCTGGAAAAAGAAAAGCTCCCTGAAGACAAGGATGAAGCGAGAAAGATAGCAGCTCGCGCTGCTAACTACCAAGTAGTGAGGGGGACCTTGTACAGAAGAGGGAAGTTCAGCCTATGGCTCCGATGTGTGAGCCCGAAGGAAGCAATGAAGGTGATGGAAGAGATACACAGAGGAGTGTGCGGAGCCCACGAAGGAGCAGGAACACTGGCCAATAAAATATTCAGGCAAGGGTACTACTGGCCCACTGTTAAAAGAGAGGCAGAAGAGTTCGTCCAGAAATGCGATGTATACCAGAGGTTTGCCAACGCCATCAATATCCCAGCCACTCCCTAATCCGGCATATCCAGCCCGTGGCAGTTCTCACAATGGGAAATAGACATCCTGGGGCCCTTTCCCAAGACCACGGGGCAGAGGAAATTCGTGGTGGTGGCTGTGGAATACTTCTCAAAATGGCCAGAGGCGGAGGCAATTCCTACAATCATAGCCCGCCAGATGATAGATTTCGTATGGGGGCACATCATCTGCAGATTTGGTATACTAAGGGTGCTCATTTCAGACAACGGCAGGCAATTTGACTGCAGCGCCTTCAGAGCATTTACGGCCAACATGGGCATATGGCACAAGTTCTCCTCAGTGGCCCATCCTCAGACCAACGGCCAAACAGAGATCACCAACAGAGCTATCCTCCAGGGATTGAAGAAACGGCTAGATGGGGCAAAGGTGAATTGGGCGGAAGAGCTCAACAGCATCCTGTGGGCACTCCGAACTACCCCCAGAACGTCCACTAAAGAAATGCCCTTTGCACTCGCTTTTGGCACAGAGGTCGTAGTCCCAATCGAGCTGCAAATCCCCACGCATCGAGTCCAATTTGCTAACGAGAGCACAAACGATGACAAGTTAAGGAGCAACCTAGATGCTCTCGAAGAGGTTAGGGAGGAAGCCCAAATCCGAACTGCCGCTTACCAACAACGGGCAGCCCACTACTACAACCAAAGGGTCAGGGAAAGAAGCCTAAAGGTGGGAGACCTGGCCCTAAGAAACCTGGAGGCTACTGGAAAAAGAGCGGCAGTAGGCAAGTTGGCACCAACCTGGGAGGGCCCTTTCAGAATAGCAAAAGTGGTCAAGCCAGGAGTATACCGAATTGAAGATATGCAGGGAAACCCTGAGCCCCATGCCTGGAATATCCAGTACTTGAAAAGGTATTTCCCCTGAGGTATCGTCAAATGTAAAAGACCTATTGTATCTTAAAGCATGATAATAAAATAGGCGGTGCTTATCGTCCTAATTCATTATTTGTCTCTACTCACATTGCTTTCATGAAAGAAACAAAAAAGAAAAATGAAACAGGCATAAATGCCCAAGACCTCAGTCAGGTAGGTGGCCGGACTCCCAAAAGGCCCCAGGCACCACAAAACCGGCTGAGATGACGAAGCGACAGTAAGGCCAATGAGCCTGAATTTTGCACAAGACCTCAGTCAGGTAGGTGGCCGGGCTCCCAAAAGGCCCCAGGCACCACAAAACCGGCTGAGACGACGAAGCGATAGTAAGGCCAATAAGCCTGAATCTTGCACAAGACCTCAGTCAGGTAGGTGGCCGGGCTCCCAAAAGGCCCCTGGCACCATAAAACCGGCTGAGATGAGGAAGCGACAATAAGGCCAATGAGCCTGAATCTTGTGGAGCCAAAACGGTCGGCGGGATCCCCTAGATCTCCCTGGAGCAAAAACGGCCAGGATCCCATAAGATCTCCTGGAGCAAAAACGGCCGGCGGGATCCCCAAGATCTCCCTGGAGCAAAAACAGCCAGGATCCCGTAAGATCTCCTGGAGCAAAAACGGCCAGCGGGATCCCCAAGATCTCCCCGGAGCAAAAACGGCCAGGATCCCGTAAGATCTCCTGGAGCAAAAACGGCCGGCGGGATCCCCAAGATCTCCCTGGAGCAAAAACGGCCAGGATCTCGTCAGATCTCCTAGAGCAAAAACGGCCGGCGGGATCACCAAGATCTCCCCGGAGTAAAAACGGCCAGGATCTCGTAAGATCTCCTGGAGCAAAAATGGCCGGCGGGATCACCAAGATTTCCTCGGAGCAAAAACGGCCGACGGAATCACCAAGATCTCCCCGGAGCACAAACGGTCAGGATTCCTGAAACACAACCCATATAAGGCTCATTAAAGAAAGCAGGAAGTTAAGTATTGACTTCACAGTGAGGAAGATGAAATTTCAAACTCCTGAGCTTGGCACACAGATAGCCCACTAGCTTATACAAAGAACAAAAAATCTGAGCTCCTTAATCCGCTGAATGGACGGACTCACGACGAAAGAAAGAGACCCAGCCTACAGCTCGGATTAACTCACAGTAAAAAACACTTAGCAAAAATGACCCTGGGAGAGAAAAATGACAAAAAGCTCAACTCCCCACCCCAGTGGAGCATACAACCCAGACCGCATCGACTGACAAAGGGTCACTTCCAGAGTGACCAGATATCCGAGCTCATAACTAGAAAGAAAGGCAAACGCGTCTAAAGTGAAGCTGCGCAGTTACAAATAAAAGTCTGAAGATTTACCCCCTCACCACTCATGCAATAAATGCCGAGGAGGTAAAGGAGCAACCCGAGGAGAAATCCAGTGGCGTGAACAGATGAGACCACAGCTTCAGCACAGCAAATCAGAACTAAAAGAAAAAAGGCCAGCCCTGCGCATCACCTTCAAAGGTCGAAGAGTTCAGCCTACAGTTAAAAACAGAGCTCAAGGGTACGGCTAGTCCAGCTTGGAAAGAGCTTACAGATAAAAATGCCTTAGCAAAATAGATAAGTTTATAAGCCAAAAGTTCAGTCAATTAATAGAATTCTAGTTCCGATGAGCTTGAAGGCAAAAAGAGAAAAACAAGCAAAGTAAATGAAAATGAAATTTCATTCAAAGAAAAATAAGAGTTACAGTCCAATCATCCACGCTACTGAAGGAAAAACCGTCCTCAAAGGACTTACATGCCTAGGTACTGTAACAGCCCGGAAACCGGTACCCTCTTTGTAACGGTCCGAACCGCTCGGCACTAGGATCCAGATCGGCTTAAGGCCGCCTAGACCCGTAGTAAGCCTATCCTGAACTCTGTGTACCTGTTAAAAACCCATACATGATCCGACTGGACTATTAACTGTTAAAACTTTGCTGTTAAATAACCAGACTTAACCTTTCAAAACACTTTCTATAGGTCCAATCATATGAACCAAAATGCTCAGATATACCAATCTGAACTAGCCCTCGGGCTATCTATCATACACCAGTGATGCTTTACCAAGTAACCTCCATACCCTATGCGCTCTGCAGCATAGAACCCACTCTGTAAGGGTCAGCATATCATAAGTTAACTTGGCTACCATAGAGTCACAGGAATCAAACCTGATCTTTCGCTAGTGGTCTACTCTGTGGATCACAGGAATCAAACCTGGTCTTTCCTTTGCACTGGTCTCGGGTCAAGGGAATGAAACCCTATCTTCCCTCACAGTTATCCTTCACTGGGTTTTCGAAACACAACATTGATTAAGTCTGTTTTGACACATTTCTCAGCAAGAAACTGAAAACAGGATACATGTATATACAAGGGATTAACATCCACTAGACAATAGGCAAAAGCACATTCTAAACCATATCATACTGACTTACTAGCTATTACATGCCTTTACATATATATTTCTTTAATTTACATCATGTCCATACTAGGCTATTACACATGCAGTCTTCTAGTCACCACTCTGCTATTGCTGACTTTCCCTGCTATACTGAACCTGCAAAACTGGGATTAAGGGAAAGGGATGAGCTTCTAAAGCCCAGTGAGTAGAAACACTGAAAACAGTTCATTCATACGCACTAGATATGAAAATGCATCACAACACAAACATCGCAATATATCTTGGATTAGACATGACCCCAAAACTCCCTCGACGGGCTATTGAAGTCGCCTTGGTCCAATCCCCACTAAGGTAGACATGACCCCAAAAATACCCTCTGTCAACACTGGCCCCCCCAAAGGAGCTACACAGGGCATTCCAACATGTACTTGCCCAACTGACCTGACACAATGACAGGAGCCGAAGCTTAGGCTATTGGAGTCGCCTGGGTCCACCTAATCTCTGATCACATATAATATGCAATGCTTCACATACGTGATTCTAATGCAATCACCCTAATACATATCATGATGCATGAACTATGCTAAAGCATTATGTTTCTTTAATAGATTAAGTTTAGTTCTACTCACCTGACTGACGCTGCAACTGCTAATCCTGACAACCTCCCTGGACTGTCGGGTCCAAGCCTACACAAATGGACTCGAATGAGGTGTCAAACATACTCTTATAACCTCTTAAACAATCCCCTATAATCCCCTCTGAACCTCTGAAAACAAGCACATAAACATGCAAAAGAAGGCTGGACAGAGCACCTTCGGCGGCACCTTCGGCGGCCGAATGTGCATGACAGAGCCGAAAGTCCATTCTTTCGGTAGGCAGCCGAACCTGCCTCCACAAGGGGTTCGGCGGCCGAATCCTCCCTTCGGCGGCCGAACCTGAGTTCATCCAGAACTCAGCTTCGAGCATGAACAAGCCTGCCAAGCACCAACCCCACTCCATACATGCATACCTCCTCCTTCACTCACATATACTCAGGTATATGAACCAAGGGGTCCAAAACTACCTACTAACCCCAACAAAACAGCAACTATAACACATATACATACTTCCACCATTAAAACATCAAAACTAAACCTAGATACATAACTCTCCCCTTAACCTCTTTCAAAGCTGTTATACACCATTAAAACAAGTTTAAAGACTTCCCTTACCTCTTGAAACCAGAAGAGGAACAGCCAACTCAGCAACTCCTCCTCCAAAGCTTCAAACCCTCACAACTCTTCTTTTCTCTCAAAAACGTTCAACCCCTTTGCAAAAGACCAACCCTCTGCATAAGCTGATTAAAGCTTGCAGATGAGTCAAGGGAGACGTGGCCAAACCTCTGGTCATGATCTGGAGGTGAACACCTGGCCAAATCACGGACTGCGGAGTGTGCACAACTAACCGACCACCCCAGCTTCGGCAGCCGAAACTGCATGCAAAACCATGCAACGTTCGGGGGCCGAACATAACCTTCGGGGGCCGAACATTGGGCACTTTCGGCGGCCGAACTTACCATTCGGGGGCCGAACATGACAGAAACTCCTTAGGCCACTTCTCCTCAAAACTTAACTCTTTTCTGAATCAAACCTCCTTTTAGCACACCTTCACTCTTACCCTTCTAGAACCTCTGACATGCCGGAATTCCACCAGATGGTAAGAATTCTGATGCCTGAACTAGCCGGGTATTACATTCTTCCCCCCTTATAAAACATTCGTCCTCGAATGTTAAAAAAACAAACAGAGAAACATATCAAGCCTACCACTTCTCTCGAAGGAGAGAATTCCTGAATTTCTATTTTCCTGAGTTGAGTCCATACTACAAAATCTGTTTTCGGAACTCTACAGCTTTCGCTGCGCTATGCTAATCCTTATTCCTTTTTCTCTTTATCTTTTCTTCACCAAACCCCTTTTCTAACCTTTACTTCCCAACTCTCAACTGGTAGTATTCAAAACTTTGATCACACCAAAACCATAAACAACTTTTATCAGAGCCGCTAAACGATTATCAATCTTAACAAGGAAAACTCACTGATCTATGAACCTATCAGAGCAAAACCTTAAGGATTCATCGTTCGTTTCCCACACCAACTTGTGCATATACGAGGGTGAGGTACTAAGTCAGATAAAACCCTTAACTACCACGCCTCTTTTCCACTATCCTGACTATTCTTAGCTTTCTCTCTGCAGGTGCCATTCTGTAGAGGAAAGAGAGGAAGTAATGGTTCCGCGTCCAGATACCATTCTCATTCCAATCCTACCTCCCTGACAGATGGTAAACCTGACAGCCTACCTGGGAAACATTGACTAGAAAAGGGCACTGAGGCTGATTCCCTGTCCTGACAAACTTGCTCACAAGAGCTAAGCTAAGAGAACCCGCTGACAACCTTTCCTGTATAACGATGAGCCTGAAGGACTGATATCAAACTTCTAGGCACCTATACTCTGTCCCCCTAAAGGACTGCCTGACCCATCCAATTTCCCTACCTTGTCTCCATGGACACAGGTAGTACCATGAGTAATGCATCAATCCGCCCTAGAAGGACGTCATACAGTCACCTCTAGAACCATAAGGTCAGCTGGATTGCATCTACTCACCACAAACTCTGAACTGAACTGACTGACTCTACCTCAGATGGATCACACTTAGGTCCATTGACCCAAGAAAAACTTTCTAAGCCCAGAAGTCACCAAACCCATGCTGTCATCGGCTCACTAAGCAACAAGAAAAACGAAGACACTGGGGTTCAAAACAACTAGCATACACATCTCAATACTTCACGTGAACGCACCTGACGTCACCGTGTGAGATGTAACAGCCTCTTACTGAGTCAGGGTGAAGATCCAAGCTAAAGCAAATGGAACTTCTCTCGGGAATCCACTGAAGAAAAGACTGACCTTTTCCTCTGCCTCAACTACCACCTATTCCCAGACTAACTCTAAACCTTTTTGTCTGATCTATTCCCTTTTTCTTTCTGCTTTTATCTTACTTACCTGTACTTCTTACTTGAGAGAACCAGTCTCACTATGCCTAGGAGTAGAGAAACCTGAAACATAGCATCTTATACCCATTCTCTCTCTTTACCTCTTTTCTGCTACTCTATTTCTGTAACTCTTAGCTTGAACGCACCTGACGTCACCGTGTGAGATGTAACAGCCTCTTACTGAGTCAGGGTGAAGATCCAAGCTAAAGCAAATGGAACTTCTCTCGGGAATCCACTGAAGAAAAGACTGACCTTTTCCTCTGCCTCAACTACCACCTATTCCCAGACTAACTCTAAACCTTTTTGTCTGATCTATTCCCTTTTTCTTTCTGCTTTTATCTTACTTACCTGTACTTCTTACTTGAGAGAACCAGTCTCACTATGCCTAGGAGTAGAGAAACCTGAAACATAGCATCTTATACCCATTCTCTCTCTTTAACTCTTTTCTGCTACTCTATTTCTGTAACTCTTAGCTATTAACTTTTCTCTAACTCTCCATCTCTTTACCTGTTACTCTGAACATGTAATTCTATTCCATTCTATTACTTTCAAGCCTACTCGAATTCACAAAAACAAACATAGACATCAAAACTTACAAACATACCTGGCACCACTGGACCTGAGGGTGCTATTCCCTGCTGAACCTTTCTACCTGAAAAAGTCCGCTGGGACCGAACCATCCAAGGCATCACACGACACTCACGAATCACATGCCCCTTCTGTCCACACCGATAACATCCTATTGTTCCTGCCAGACAGATTCCCTCATGCAATCTACCACACCTCAAACATTGTGGCTTACCTATACTAGAACTTGGACCAGCACCACTAGTCCCTATTGTCTTCTTCTTTGACCCTGTAAGGCCCCTAACCTTTTTCTTTGTAGCTTTCCCCCACTTTGCTCCTTTCCAGGTAGCTGTACTCCAAGTGGAGGGTTCATTCTCTCCTATCCTAGAATCCTTGGTCTGCGTATCCTCTAAAGTCTCTTCGTCTATATTCACTTGTACACCTACATCCCTTCTTTGCACATCCACGTCTAGCTCTCTCCTGTTTTCTGGTTCTAGATTCATTCCTTCTCTACTAGCATCAAAAGACCCTTCCGACGGATCTGAATCACTCTGAGGACTAATTCCACTCATCTTAGCTCTTCTGAAAACACAAAACACAAAGAAGCAAACAGTAACACACATATAGTTCATATGAAAGACACATGAACATAGAACATAGACATGCATAGCATCCAGCATGGCATTTCTCATCAGCATGCAAAACAAACTTCCTATCTTAGTGGACATGATTTAACTTATTGTGCTTTGCCTTTCTATACCTTCTAAAACCACCTCTTTCCGATGTGAGATATCTCTAATCCTTGAACAAAAATGTTCAACACACCGTACTTATGAGGCCCTATGCTCTGATACCAACTGTAACAGCCCGGAAACCGGTACCCTCTTTGTAACGGTCCGAACCGCTCGGCACTAGGATCCAGATCGGCTTAAGGCCGCCTAGACCCGTAGTAAGCCTATCCTGAACTCTGTGTACTTGTTACCAACTGTAACAGCCCGGAAACCGGTACCCTCTTTGTAACGGTCCGAACCGCTCGGCACTAGGATCCAGATCGGCTTAAGGCCGCCTAGACCCGTAGTAAGCCTATCCTGAACTCTGTGTACCTGTTAAAATCCCATACATGATCCAACTGGACTATTACTTGTTAAAACTTTGCTGTTAAATACCCAGACTTAACCGTTCAAAACACTCTCTATAGGTCCAATCATATGAACCAAAATGCTCAGATATACCAATCTGAACTAGCCCTCGGGCTATCTATCATACACCAGTGATGCTTTACCAAGTAACCTCCATACCCTATGCGCTCTGCAGCATAGAACCCACTCTGTAAGGGTCAGCATATCATAAGTTAACTTGGCTACCATAGAGTCACAGGAATCAAACCTGATCTTTCTCTAGTGGTCTACTCTGTGGATCACAGGAATCAAACCTGGTCTTTCCTTTGCACT
Source organism: Manihot esculenta (assembly GCF_001659605.2). NCBI lineage: Eukaryota > Viridiplantae > Streptophyta > Magnoliopsida > Malpighiales > Euphorbiaceae > Manihot > Manihot esculenta. The sequence continues at coordinate 10,614,459 of NC_035164.2, read as the reverse complement.
GGTCTCGGGTCAAGGGAATGAAACCCTATCTTCCCTCACAGTTATCCTTCACTGGGTTTTCGAAACACAACATTGATTAAGTCTGTTTTGACACATTTCTTATCAAGAAACTGGAAACAGGATACATGCATATACAAGGGATAAGCAAACACTAGGCAAAGCACATGCTAAACTATATCATACTGACTTACTAGCTATTACATATCTTTACACATATTTCGTTGATTTACATCATGTCCATACTAGGCTATTACACATGCAGTCTTCTAGTCACCACTCTGCTATTGCTGACTTTCCCTGCTATACTGAACCTGCAAAACTGGGATTAAGGGAAAGGGATGAGCTTCTAAAGCCCAGTGAGTAGAAACACTGAAAACAGTTCATTCATACGCACTAGATATGAAAATGCATCACAAACATCGCAATATATCTTGGATTAGACATGACCCCAAAACTCCCTCGACGGGCTATTGAAGTCGCCTTGGTCCAATCCCCACTAAGGTAGACATGACCCCAAAAATACCCTCTGTCAACACTGGCCCCCCCAAAGGAGCTACACAGGGCATTCCAACATGTACTTGCCCAACTGACCTGACACAATGACAGGAGCCGAAGCTTAGGCTATTGGAGTCGCCTGGGTCCACCTAATCTCTGATCACATAATATGCAATGCTTCACATACGTGATTCTAATGCAATCACCCTAATACATATCATGATGCATGAACTATGCTAAAGCATTATGTTTCTTTAATAGATTAAGTTTAGTTCTACTCACCTGACTGACGCTGCAACTGCTAATCCTGACAACCTCCCTGGACTGTCGGGTCCAAGCCTACACAAATGGACTCGAATGAGGTGTCAAACATACTCTTATAACCTCTTAAACAATCCCCTATAATCCCCTCTGAACCTCTGAAAACAAGCACATAAACATGCAAAAGAAGGCTGGACAGAGCACCTTCGGCGGCACCTTCGGCGGCCGAATGTGCATGACAGAGCCGAAAGTCCATTCTTTCGGTAGGCAGCCGAACCTGCCTCCACAAGGGGTTCGGCGGCCGAATCCTCCCTTCGGCGGCCGAACCTGAGTTCATCCAGAACTCAGCTTCGAGCATGAACAAGCCTGCCAAGCACCAACCCCACTCCATACATGCATACCTCCTCCTTCACTCACATATACTCAGGTATATGAACCAAGGGGTCCAAAACTACCTACTAACCCCAACAAAACAGCAACTATAACACATATACATACTTCCACCATTAAAACATCAAAACTAAACCTAGATACATAACTCTCCCCTTAACCTCTTTCAAAGCTGTTATACACCATTAAAACAAGTTTAAAGACTTCCCTTACCTCTTGAAACCAGAAGAGGAACAGCCAACTCAGCAACTCCTCCTCCAAAGCTTCAAACCCTCACAACTCTTCTTTTCTCTCAAAAACGTTCAACCCCTTTGCAAAAGACCAACCCTCTGCATAAGCTGATTAAAGCTTGCAGATGAGTCAAGGGAGACGTGGCCAAACCTCTGGTCATGATCTGGAGGTGAACACCTGGCCAAATCACGGACTGCGGAGTGTGCACAACTAACCGACCACCCCAGCTTCGGCAGCCGAAACTGCATGCAAAACCATGCAACGTTCGGGGGCCGAACATAACCTTCGGGGGCCAAACATTGGGCACTTTCGGCGGCCGAACTTACCATTCGGGGGCCGAACATGACAGAAACTCCTTAGGCCACTTCTCCTCAAAACTTAACTCTTTTCTGAATCAAACCTCCTTTTAGCACACCTTCACTCTTACCCTTCTAGAACCTCTGACATGCCGGAATTCCACCGGATGGTAAGAATTCTGATGCCTGAACTAGCCGGGTATTACATTCTTCCCCCCTTATAAAACATTCGTCCTCGAATGTTAACAATAACAAAGAAACTGGAAACATGATACATGCATATACAAGGGATAAGCAAACACTAGGCAAAGCACATGCTAAACTATATCATACTGACTTACTAGCTATTACATATCTTTACACATATTTCGTTGATTTACATCATGTCCATACTAGGCTATTACACATGCAGTCTTTTAGTCACCACTCTGCTGTTGCTGACTTTCCCTGCTATACTGAACCTGCAAAACTGGGATTAAGGGAAAGGGATGAGCTTCTAAAGCCCAGTGAGTAGAAACACTGAAAACAGTTCATTCATACGCACTAGATATGAAAATGCATCACAACACAAACATCTCAATATATCTTGGATTAGACATGACCCCAAAACTCCCTCGACGGGCTATTGAAGTCGCCTTAAACTTAATCTATTAAAGAAACATAATGCTTTAGCATAGTTCATGCATCATGATATGTATTAGGGTGATTGCATTAGAATCACGTATGTGAAGCATTGCATATTATGTGATCAGAGATTAGGTGGACCCAGGCGACTCCAATAGCCTAAGCTTCGGCTCCTGTCATTAAGTCAGGTCAGTTGGGCAAGTACATGTTGGAATGCCCTGTGTAGCTCCTTTGGGGGGGCCAGTGTTGACAGAGGGTATTTTTGGGGTCATGTCTACCTTAGTGGGGATTGGACCATTCGGCAGCCGAATATCTTCTTTCGGCGGCCGCACCCTTTCGGGGGCTACTTTCGGAGGCCGAAACCCCTAAACAGAGCCGAACCTCAAGGCACTCAGGAGCAAGCTGTGGCAGTCTAAGCCACCATGCAAGGGGTTCGGCGGCCGAATCCTTCTTCGGCTGCCGAACCTGAGTTCTTCAAGAACTCAGCTTCTTCCGCAACCTAGCTCCTCCATCTTTTCCTCCTTTCTAAACATGCATAACTCCAAACCTCAACTTACATATACTCAAGTATATGCTCCAAGGGGTCCAAAACTACCTATCAACCCCAACAATCAACACACATAACACATAATCATGCATAAACCATTAAAACATCAAAACTAAACCTATAAACATCACTCTACCCTTAACCTCTTTTAAAAGCTGTTATAAATCATTAAAACAAACTTAAAGACTTCCCTTACCTCGTGAAAACAGAAGAGGAACAACCTGAACACTGAACTCAGCCACTCCTCTTCCAATATTACCAAAACCTCACTTTTCTCTCTTTTTCTCCAAAACGTTCAAACCCTTTGCAAATGACCAAACCTTCTGCATGAGCTGATTAAAGCTTGCAGCTGAGTCATGGGAGACGTGGCCTAATCCTATAGCCATGATCTGGAGGCAACAGCTGGCCAAACCACGGACTGAGGAGCATGCACAGCTTAGCCGACCATCCCAGTTTCGACTGCCGAAACTGCATGCAAAACAATGCAACTTTCGGGGCCGAACTTCACATTCGGGGGCCGAACATGACAGAAACTCCTTTGGCCATTTCTCCCAAAAACTCAGCTATTTCCTAATCAAACCATTCAAATACGTTAAAACATTTTAGAAAACCTTCACTCTTACCCTTCTAGAACCTCTGACATTCCGGAATTCCACCGGACGGTAAGAATTCCGATGCCGGGTTTAGCCGGGTATTACACTATCTATCATACACCAGTGATGCTTTACCAAGTAACCTCCATACCCTATGCGCTCTGCAGCATAGAACCCACTCTGTAAGGGTCAGCATATCATAAGTTAACTTGGCTACCATAGAGTCACAGGAATCAAACATGATCTTTCTCTAGTGGTTTACTCTGTGGATCACAGGAATCAAACCTGGTCTTTCCTTTGCACTGGTCTCGGGTCAAGGGAATGAAACCCTATCTTCCCTCACAGTTATCCTTCACTGGGTTTTCGAAACACAACATTGATTAAGTCTGTTTTGACACATTTCTTATCAAGAAACTGGAAACAGGATACATGCATATACAAGGGATAAGCAAACACTAGGCAAAGCACATGCTAAACTATATCATACTGACTTACTAGCTATTACATATCTTTACACATATTTCGTTGATTTACATCATGTCCATACTAGGCTATTACACATGCAGTCTTTTAGTCACCACTCTGCTGTTGCTGACTTTCCCTGCTATACTGAACCTGCAAAACTGGGATTAAGGGAAAGGGATGAGCTTCTAAAGCCCAGTGAGTAGAAAACACTGAAAACAGTTCATTCATACGCACTATATATGAAAATGCATCACAACACAAACATCTCAATATATCTTGGATTAGACATGACCCCAAAACTCCCTCGACGGGCTATTGAAGTCGCCTTGGTCCAATCCCCACTAAGGTAGACATGACCCCAAAAATACCCTCTGTCAACACTGGCCCCCCCAAAGGAGCTACACAGGGCATTCCAACATGTACTTGCCCAACTGACCTGACACAATGACAGGAGCCGAAGCTTAGGCTATTGGAGTCGCCTGGGTCCACCTAATCTCTGATCACATAATATGCAATGCTTCACATTCGTGATTCTAATGCAATCACCCTAATACATATCATAGCATTCATGATGCATGAACTATGCTAAAGCATTATGGTTCTTTAATAAACGATTAAGTTTAGTTCTACTCACCTCTGCTCCTCTGGCAGAAACTGTACTGACTCTGCAACTGCTAATCCTGACGACCTCCCTGAACTGTCGGGTCCAATCCTACACAAATGGACTCGAATGAGGTGTCAAACATACTCTTATAACCTCTTAACCAATCCCCCATAACCCCTTCTGAACCTCTAAAACAATCACACAAAGCATGCAAAAGAAGGCTGGACAGAACACATTCGGCGGCAGGTTCGGCGGCCGAATGTCCTGAACAGAGCCGAAACTCAAGTACCTTCGGCAGCCGAATATCTTCTTTCGGCGGCCGCACCCTTTCGGGGGCTACTTTCGGAGGCCGAAACCCCTAAACAGAGCCGAACCTCAAGGCACTCAGGAGCAAGCTGTGGCAGTCTAAGCCACCATGCAAGGGGTTCGGCGGCCGAATCCTTCTTCGGCTGCCGAACCTGAGTTCTTCAAGAACTCAGCTTCTTCCGCAACCTAGCTCCTCCATCTTTTCCTCCTTTCTAAACATGCATAACTCCAAACCTCAACTTACATATACTCAAGTATATGCTCCAAGGGGTCCAAAACTACCTATCAACCCCAACAATCAACACACATAACACATAATCATGCATAAACCATTAAAACATCAAAACTAAACCTATAAACATCACTCTACCCTTAACCTCTTTTAAAAGCTGTTATAAATCATTAAAACAAACTTAAAGACTTCCCTTACCTCGTGAAAACAGAAGAGGAACAACCTGAACACTGAACTCAGCCACTCCTCTTCCAATATTACCAAAACCTCACTTTTCTCTCTTTTTCTCCAAAACGTTCAAACCCTTTGCAAATGACCAAACCTTCTGCATGAGCTGATTAAAGCTTGCAGATGAGTCATGGGAGACGTGGCCTAATCCTATAGCCATGATCTGGAGGCAACAGCTGGCCAAACCACGGACTGAGGAGCATGCACAGCTTAGCCGACCATCCCAGTTTCGACTGCCGAAACTGCATGCAAAACCATGCAACTTTCGGGGGCCGAACTTCACATTCGGGGGCCGAACATTGGGCACTTTCGGCGGCCGAACTTCACATTCGGGGGCCGAACATGACAGAAACTCCTTTGGCCATTTCTCCCAAAAACTCAGCTATTTCCTAATCAAACCATTCAAATACGTTAAAACATTTTAGAAAACCTTCACTCTTACCCTTCTAGAACCTCTGACATTCCGGAATTCCACCGGACGGTAAGAATTCTGATGCCGGGTTTAGCCGGGTATTACAATCTACCCCCCTTACAAAAACATTTGTCCTCGAATGTTAACAATAACAAAGAAACCATCAAGACCTCAACCTATTCCTGAATTCCACAGCTTTCGCTGCGCTACGCTGATCCTTACTCCTCTTTCTCTTTATTTTTTATTTGTTTTGTTTTTGTTACCTTTCACTTTCTCACTCTCAATAAGTGATACTCCAATCTCTGAGCACATCAAAATAAGAATCAACTCTTTTATCAAATCAGCTAGGAGATCATCATGCGTCACTAACCTAATCTCTTGGTGATTTTGAACTCTCTCTTTCTCTGCAGGTGCCATCCTATAGGGTAGAAGGAAAGAAATGATTCTGTGGCCAGATATCATTCTCATTCCAAACTCTAAGTCCCTAACAGATGGTAAACCTGACAGCTATTCGGGGAAACATCTAGACCTCTCTTCTAGTAAAGGGCACTGAGGCTGATTCCCTGTCCTGACAAACTTGCTCACAACCCTCTGATAACCTTTCCTGAATAACCATGAGCTTGATGGACTGACATCAACTTCTAGGCACCACTAGACACTGTCCCACTAAAGGACTGCCTAATCCATCCAATTCCCCTACCTTGTCTCTATGGACACAGGTAGTACCATGAGTAATGCATCAATCCGCCCTAGAATGACATCATACAGTCACTTCTAGAACCATAAGGTCAGCTGGATTGCATCTACGCACCATAACCTCTGAACTGAACTGACTGACTCTACCTCAGATGGATCACACTCCGGTCCACTGACCCAGAGAAAACACGCTAAGCCCAGAAGTCATCAAACCCATCCTATCAACAGCTCACAACAACAGGAAAAGCGAAACACTAGGGTCCAACACAAACAGCATACACATCCGAATACGTACAAACGAACGTACCTAACGTCGCCGTCTTCGATGTGTTAGCCTCCTATTACGTCAGGGTAAAGATCCAGGCTAAAGCTACTGGAACTTCTCTCGGGAATCTGCTGAAGAAAAGGCTCACCTTTTTCCTTGCCTCACTACCACCCAATCCCAGACTAAGTCTAATCTCTTTCTAAGATCACTGTTACTTTTTCTTTTCCTCTTTTTTCTTTTTCTGATCTATCCCACTAGGGTCCACAAAAGAACCATACACATCACAACTCTCAAAAGGAGCATACCTGGCACCACGGAATCTGATGGGACTATCCCCTGCTGAACCTTTCTACCTGAAAAAGTCCGCTGGGACCGAACCATCCAAGGCATCACACGACACTCACGAATCACATGCCCCTTCTGTCCACACCGATAACATCCTATTGTTCCTGCCAGACAGATTCCCTCATGCAATCTACCACACCTCAAACATTGTGGCTTGCCTATACCTGAACTTGGACCAACACCACTAGTCCCTATTGTCTTCTTCTTTGACCCTGTAAGGCCCCTAACCTTTTTCTTTGTAGCTTTCCCCCACTTTGCTCCTTTCCAGGAAGCTGTACTCCATAAGGAAGGATCATTCTCTCCTATCCTAGAGTCCTTGGTCTGATCAACTGTGACAGACTCATCCATATTTACCTGTATACCAACATCCCTTCTTTGCACATCTACTTCTATCTCTCTTCTATTTTCTGATTCTCGATTCATTCCTTCGCTACTATCATCAAAAGACCCTTCAGACGGATCTGATTCCATAGATCTACTCATCTAGCTTTCCTGAGGAACAACACATAAGAACAAACATTAGCAAACATAGAGTTCATATGAAAACACATGAACTTACAATATATACATGCATACATAACATTAATATATACATGGGCATTTCACATCAGCATGCAACACAAAACTTAACATCCTAGCCTATATTGTGCTTTGCCTTACTATGACTTGAAAGCAACCTCTTTCCGATGTGGGATCTCCAATCCTTGAACACAACTGTTCAACACACCGTACTTATGAGGCCCTATGCTCTGATACCAACTGTAACAGCCCGGAAACCGGTACCCTCTTTGTAACGGTCCGAACCGCTCGGCACTAGGATCCAGATCGGCTTAAGGCCGTCTAGACCCGTAGTAAGCCTATCCTGAACTCTGTGTACCTGTTAAAATCCCATACATGATCCGACTGGACTATTAACTGTTAAGACTTTGCTTTTAAACAACCAGACTTAACCTTTCAAAACACTCTCTGTAGGTCCAATCATATGAACCAAAATGCTCAGATATACCAATCTGAACTAGCCCTCGGGCTATCTATCATACACCAGTGATGCTTTACCAAGTAACCTCCATACCCTATGCGCTCTGCAGCATAGAACCCACTCTGTAAGGGTCAGCATATCATAAGTTAACTTGGCTACCATAGAGTCACAGGAATCAAACCTGATCTTTCTCTAGTGGTTTACTCTGTGGATCACAGGAATCAAACCTGGTCTTTCCTTTGCACTGGTCTCGGGTCAAGGGAATGAAACCCTATCTTCCCTCACAGTTATCCTTCACTGGGTTTTCGAAACACAACATTGATTAAGTCTGTTTTGACACATTTCTTATCAAGAAACTGGAAACAGGATACATGCATATACAAGGGATAAGCAAACACTAGGCAAAGCACATGCTAAACTATATCATACTGACTTACTAGCTATTACATATCTTTACACATATTTCGTTGATTTACATCATGTCCATACTAGGCTATTACACATGCAGTCTTTTAGTCACCACTCTGCTGTTGCTGACTTTCCCTGCTATACTGAACCTGCAAAACTGGGATTAAGGGAAAGGGATGAGCTTCTAAAGCCCAGTGAGTAGAAACACTGAAAACAGTTCATTCATACGCACTATATATGAAAATGCATCACAACACAAACATCTCAATATATCTTGGATTAGACATGACCCCAAAACTCCCTCGACGGGCTATTGAAGTCGCCTTGGTCCAATCCCCACTAAGGTAGACATGACCCCAAAAATACCCTCTGTCAACACTGGCCCCCCCAAAGGAGCTACACAGGGCATTCCAACATGTACTTGCCCAACTGACCTGACACAATGACAGGAGCCGAAGCTTAGGCTATTGGAGTCGCCTGGGTCCACCTAATCTCTGATCACATAATATGCAATGCTTCACATTCGTGATTCTAATGCAATCACCCTAATACATATCATAGCATTCATGATGCATTAACTATGCTAAAGCATTATGGTTCTTTAATAAACGATTAAGTTTAGTTCTACTCACCTCTGCTCCTCTGGCAGAAACTGTACTGACTCTGCAACTGCTAATCCTGACGACCTCCCTGAACTGTCGGGTCCAATCCTACACAAATGGACTCGAATGAGGTGTCAAACATACTCTTATAACCTCTTAACCAATCCCCCATAACCCCTTCTGAACCTCTAAGCATTGCATATTATATGTGATCAGAGATTAGGTGGACCCAGGCGACTCCAATAGCCTAAGCTTCGGCTCCTGTCATTGTGTCAGGTCAGTTGGGCAAGTACAAGTTTTAACAGTTAATAGTCCAGTCGGATCATGTATGGGTTTTTAACAGGTACACAGAGTTTAGGATAGGCTTACTACGGGTCTAGGCGGCCTTAAGCCGATCTGGATCCTAGTGCCGAGCGGTTCAGACAAGGATTGGTGATCCCACATCGGAAAGAGGTTGCTTTCAAGTCATAGTAAGGCAAAGCACAATAAGTAAAATCATGTCCACTAGGCTAAGATGTTAAGTTTTGTGTTGCATGCTGATGTGAAATGCCCATGTATATATTAATGTTATGTATGCATGTATATATTGTAAGTTCATGTGTTTTCATATGAACTCTATGTTTGCTAATGTTTGTTCTTATGTGTTGTTCCTCAGGAAAGCTAGATGAGTAGATCTATGGAATCAGATCCGTCTGAAGGGTCTTTTGATGATAGTAGCGAAGGAATGAATCGAGAATCAGAAAATAGAAGAGAGATAGAAGTAGATGTGCAAAGAAGGGATGTTGGTATACAGGTAAATATGGATGAGTCTGTCACAGTTGATCAGACCAAGGACTCTAGGATAGGAGAGAATGATCCTTCCTTATGGAGTACAGCTTCCTGGAAAGGAGCAAAGTGGGGGAAAGCTACAAAGAAAAAGGTTAGGGGCCTTACAGGGTCAAAGAAGAAGACAATAGGGACTAGTGGTGTTGGTCCAAGTTCAGGTATAGGCAAGCCACAATGTTTGAGGTGTGGTAGATTGCATGAGGGAATCTGTCTGGCAGGAACAATAGGATGTTATCGGTGTGGACAGAAGGGGCATGTGATTCGTGAGTGTCGTGTGATGCCTTGGATGGTTCGGTCCCAGCGGACTTTTTCAGGTAGAAAGGTTCAGCAGGGGATAGTCCCATCAGATTCCGTGGTGCCAGGTATGCTCCTTTTGAGAGTTGTGATGTGTATGGTTCTTTTGTGGACCCTAGTGGGATAGATCAGAAAAAGAAAAAAGAGGAAAAGAAAAAGTAACAGTGATCTTAGAAAGAGATTAGACTTAGTCTGGGATTGGGTGGTAGTGAGGCAAGGAAAAAGGTGAGCCTTTTCTTCAGCAGATTCCCGAGAGAAGTTCCAGTAGCTTTAGCCTGGATCTTTACCCTGACGTAATAGGAGGCTAACACATCGAAGACGGCGACGTTAGGTACGTTCGTTTGTACGTATTCGGATGTGTATGCTGTTTGTGTTGGACCCTAGTGTTTCGCTTTTCCTGTTGTTGTGAGCTGTTGATAGGATGGGTTTGATGACTTCTGGGCTTAGCGTGTTTTCTCTGGGTCAGTGGACCGGAGTGTGATCCATCTGAGGTAGAGTCAGTCAGTTCAGTTCAGAGGTTATGGTGCGTAGATGCAATCCAGCTGACCTTATGGTTCTAGAAGTGACTGTATGATGTCATTCTAGGGCGGATTGATGCATTACTCATGGTACTACCTGTGTCCATAGAGACAAGGTAGGGGAATTGGATGGATTAGGCAGTCCTTTAGTGGGACAGTGTCTAGTGGTGCCTAGAAGTTGATGTCAGTCCATCAAGCTCATGGTTATTCAGGAAAGGTTATCAGAGGGTTGTGAGCAAGTTTGTCAGGACAGGGAATCAGCCTCAGTGCCCTTTACTAGAAGAGAGGTCTAGATGTTTCCCCGAATAGCTGTCAGGTTTACCATCTGTTAGGGACTTAGAGTTTGGAATGAGAATGATATCTGGCCACAGAATCATTTCTTTCCTTCTACCCTATAGGATGGCACCTGCAGAGAAAGAGAGAGTTCAAAATCACCAAGAGATTAGGTTAGTGACGCATGATGATCTCCTAGCTGATTTGATAAAAGAGTTGATTCTTATTTTGATGTGCTCAGAGATTGGAGTATCACTTATTGAGAGTGAGAAAGTGAAAGGTAACAAAAACAAAACAAATAAAAAATAAAGAGAAAGAGGAGTAAGGATCAGCGTAGCGCAGCGAAAGCTGTGGAATTCAGGAATAGGTTGAGGTCTTGATGGTTTCTTTGTTATTGTTAACATTCGAGGACGAATGTTTTTGTAAGGGGGGTAGATTGTAATATCCGGCTAAACCCGGCATCGGAATTCTTACCGTCCGGTGGAATTCCGGAATGTCAGAGGTTCTAGAAGGGTAAGAGTGAAGGTTTTCTAAAATGTTTTAACGTATTTGAATGGTTTGATTAGAAAATAGCTGAGTTTTTGGGAGAAATGGCCAAAGGAGTTTCTGTCATGTTCGGCCCCCGAATGTGAAGTTCGGCCGCCGAAAGTGCCCAATGTTCGGCCCCCGAATGTGAAGTTCGGCCCCCGAAAGTTGCATGGTTTTGCATGCAGTTTCGGCAGTCGAAACTGGGATGGTCGGCTAAGCTGTGCATGCTCCTCAGTCCGTGGTTTGGCCAGCTGTTGCCTCCAGATCATGGCTATAGGATTAGGCCACGTCTCCCATGACTCATCTGCAAGCTTTAATCAGCTCATGCAGAAGGTTTGGTCATTTGCAAAGGGTTTGAACGTTTTGGAGAAAAAGAGAGAAAAGTGAGGTTTTGGTAATATTGGAAGAGGAGTGGCTGAGTTCAGTGTTCAGGTTGTTCCTCTTCTGTTTTCACGAGGTAAGGGAAGTCTTTAAGTTTGTTTTAATGATTTATAACAGCTTTTAAAAGAGGTTAAGGGTAGAGTGATGTTTATAGGTTTAGTTTTGATGTTTTAATGGTTTATGCATGATTATGTGTTATGTGTGTTGATTGTTGGGGTTGATAGGTAGTTTTGGACCCCTTGGAGCATATACTTGAGTATATGTAAGTTGAGGTTTGGAGTTATGCATGTTTCCACTAGACAATAGGCAAAAGCACATTCTAAACCATATCATACTGACTTACTAGCTATTACATGCCTTTACATATATATTTCTTTAATTTACATCATGTTCATACTAGGCTATTACACATGCAGTCTTCTAGTCACCACTCTGCTGTTGCTGACTTTCCCTGCTATACTGAACCTGCAAAACTGGGATTAAGGGAAAGGGATGAGCTTCTAAAGCCCAGTGAGTAGAAACACTGAAAACAGTTCATTCATACGCACTATATATGAAAATGCATCACAACACAAACATCTCAATATATCTTGGATTAGACATGACCCCAAAACTCCCTCGACGGGCTATTGAAGTCGCCTTGGTCCAATCCCCACTAAGGTAGACATGACCCCAAAAATACCCTCTGTCAACACTGGCCCCCCCAAAGGAGCTACACAGGGCATTCCAACATGTACTTGCCCAACTGACCTGACACAATGACAGGAGCCGAAGCTTAGGCTATTGGAGTCGCCTGGGTCCACCTAATCTCTGATCACATAATATGCAATGCTTCACATTCGTGATTCTAATGCAATCACCCTAATACATATCATGATGCATGAACTATGCTAAAGCATTATGTTTCTTTAATAGATTAAGTTTAGTTCTACTCACCTGACTGACGCTGCAACTGCTAATCCTGACAACCTCCCTGGACTGTCGGGTCCAAGCCTACACAAATGGACTCGAATGAGGTGTCAAACATAATCTTATCAACTCTTAAACAATCCCCTATAATCCCCTCTGAACCTCTGAAAACAAGCACATAAACATGCAAAAGAAGGCTGGACAGAGCACCTTCGGCGGCACCTTCGGCGGCCGAATGTGCATGACAGAGCCGAAAGTCCATTCTTTCGGTAGGCAGCCGAACCTGCCTCCACAAGGGGTTCGGCGGCCGAATCCTCCCTTCGGCGGCCGAACCTGAGTTCATCCAGAACTCAGCTTCGAGCATGAACAAGCCTGCCAAGCACCAACCCCACTCCATACATGCATACCTCCTCCTTCACTCACATATACTCAGGTATATGAACCAAGGGGTCCAAAACTACCTACTAACCCCAACAAAACAGCAACTATAACACATATACATACTTCCACCATTAAAACATCAAAACTAAACCTAGATACATAACTCTCCCCTTAACCTCTTTCAAAGCTGTTATACATCATAAAACAAGTTTAAAGACTTCCCTTACCTCTTGAAACCAGAAGAGGAACAGCCAACTCAGCAACTCCTCCTCCAAAGCTTCAAACCCTCACAACTCTTCTTTTCTCTCAAAAACGTTCAACCCCTTTGCAAAAGACCAACCCTTTGCATAAGCTGATTAAAGCTTGCAGATGAGTCAAGGGAGACGTGGCCAAACCTCTGGTCATGATCTGGAGGTGAACACCTGGCCAAATCACGGACTGCGGAGTGTGCACAACTAACCGACCACCCCAGCTTCGGCAGCCGAAACTGCATGCAAAACCATGCAACGTTCGGGGGCCGAACATAACCTTCGGGGGCCGAACATTGGGCACTTTCGGCGGCCGAACTTACCATTCGGGGGCCGAACATGACAGAAACTCCTTAGGCCACTTCTCCTCAAAACTTAACTCTTTTCTGAATCAAACCTCCTTTTAGCACACCTTCACTCTTACCCTTCTAGAACCTCTGACATGCCGGAATTCCACCAGATGGTAAGAATTCTGATGCCTGAACTAGCCGGGTATTACAGGTACATTATCATCTACGTCTACATCACTATCACCTACACTATTATCTTAGCTTTCAATGAAGGAGAATCCTTACAGTTTGGAAGATGAGCTTCACGAGTCTGTTGGATTCCCCCTTTTTTTAGCTCGGCAGACTCCCTATACTTCCTACACTCCTCTAGACGCTCCTTACATTCCAGTTGAACTCTGTCTCAATATTATAGGAGAACTGAACAAGTTGATACCCATGAGCATCTCTCACTGTTCCATCATATGCTGTGTGTATATCACGCATGAAAAACATAAGTCTTCAAGTTAAAGTCCCAGGAAGATCAGCCTTGTCGACTGGTTACTGAATGAACAAAACATTCCACGGGAAGATTGACGAGGCATTTTGAAGAGCAATGGAACAAGTGAATGTTGCAAACCTACACATATACTATGTTGGACTAATTTTAGCATATTACCCTTGCTTATGTTACATGTGCGAACAACATCTTGTATCCCACAATAAACCTCAGAAACCATGTTATCCCATGAGTTTGAGTCAGGAGCAGACATCAGGGACACCACGAGAACCTTCCCCTTCTTCCCGAGAGGAAGAAAAGCAGGAGCCGATCTTCTAGAAGCCCAAGACTTCTTTGAAACGCGAACCAGGAAAAGCACTTTGATAGGGATGAGACGCTTGCCCCCAACCTTCTCTGCTACACCCCCGTCATCCACAAAGCTGAGTTCCCTATCCTCGGCAGTTGGGCCGACCTCGGAAAGGACCCCATAAACATTCCTCACAAAGGCGATCGCAGCGCCGCTTGCAAGGGCCCCCATCTCAGCTATGGGCCTCAAGCCTCTCTCCAGAAGCATTGCCGAAGGACGGGGCAGGCTTCGCTCCCGTCAACCCAGAGTCCTCGCTCGGCTTTGAAATCCGAAGGGACCTGAGAGCTTGAACAGCTAGAGCGGCTGAGACCGACCTGTCGATACTTGGCAGCCTTGAAAACTCGACACCTCGAAAGCTTGGCTCCGGAGCTCGAGCAAGGGCAGGAAGAGGAGGTCGGCTGGACGATGTGAATGATATGACTTCGGCCACTTGTTGGGTAAACCCCCTCGCCGATCGTCCTACTAGGAGGGCATCCGAGGCGGCGTTCAGGCTCTCCTTGGGCAGCGTAAGAATTTTAGGGGGCTCAACTTGATCTATCTTCATCTTAGAAGCTGCAAAAAATCCAGAACCGGGGCAAGTCAGAATGACTCTCAATAAACATTACAAAAGCAAGATTAAAACAGACCTCCACGAGAGACAAAGTAATAAGATTTTTGGCTCGCCTTGGCCAGCAAAACAAAAGGAGAGAGGAATATCAAACAGACACCTTGTGGATGTAAAACCCCCGCTCAGACAGACAGATTCGAAAGAAGACATGAAGAGAATAAAATTAAGGGTCAGCGTTCGAGAAGCAACCTCGCTGTGAAAGGAAGAAGTTAAGGGAAGAGATAAACCATACTCTTTCTGTTTAACAGGGAAGACTAAGCTCACATCCTTCTGAAGACAGAAGTACGCAGATTAAAAAGGAAGATCTTTTCATTCCGATGAGGGTCCTGAAGGTGGCAATGGGGGTAATATCAAGATGTACCCTAAGAATGAGGCTTTTATGCTGAGCGGGAGGATGCTAGACTCTTGGTCAGCAATACCAGGATCTTTAAAAGATATTCATGAGAAAAGAAGGAAAGCGTACCTTGAAAATAAGAGCGGGAAGTGGAGATGGCAGTATGCACGAAGAACAGAGGAAAGCCCGAAGTGAAAAGAGGCAGAAGGGATTCGAAAGTCAAAGTGACAAAAAGATGAAAGGGTGTTATGAGGAAAGCAGTACATAAACAGACGCGGTCATAATGATTCTTGGGATTTACCCCCTCGTCAGTTGAGGCAATAACTAACGAGAAGGTAAAGGGGCAATTGATGACCGCTGGGTTTCTTCGCCCCCGACTAAGGCCAAGCCCATTAGGGCAACCCATAATCTGAAGGCTTCTAAGCCTCCTCCAAGAACCAGGTCCAACCAGCCCAGCTCAAAGACTGGGTTCCAGTCTTTTTCTTCAAACAGGCCGGCCTAACTCTTTCGGCCCAATAAACAGACTCCTTCTGGGCCTAGTTTTAACCTTATCTTCCGGTCCAGCTCAGAACCAGGAAGGAATTCAGCCCATCCGCCTTGTGGGACCACCCGCATGCGCATCCAGGAGAATCAGGGGCCGTTACGCATGGGACAGAGATCTGATCCCCTCGTACGTCCGTATCAACATAGTAGGAACAGGTGGCCCAATGACACACATTCTATTACACGTCACTAGTGGACAAAAGGAAACATATAAAAGGAGAAATATTCTTCTCTAGGTCTAAGCTTTCTCTATTATCACAAAACTCTTGTAAAAATCCCATTATGTGTATCTCAGATAATCAATATTAATTATATATCTATAAATATAATTTGTTGATATTATAATGAGTATTAAACGTGTAATGTATGTTAATTAAGATTAGTTAAGATAAAAAGCATCTGATAAAAAATCATTACATGATTCACTCTTTTAGCCCTTGATTAAAATGTATTTACAACAAAAGAATTTGAATTCTATTAATATAATTCAATTCATAAAAGAATTCATATGTTTGAAATAAATCTTAAAATAACAAAATTTAATTGAATTTATTTATTTTAAACAAATTAATAATAAATTTAAATTGATTTATTATTTCTAAACTAAATATAAATATTTATTTTATAAATAACGAATATTAAAATATTTTTAAATACCATTATTAATATTTTCACAATATTTATTTTTAAATACCATTATTAATTTGTTTTTTTTAAAAAAAAAAAACAAATTTGAAAAAAAGACAAATAGAGCAGCTGCTATCTTGATAGAAATATTATGGTGATTGTATGGATGAGTATTTTGTTATTTGTTTTTTTAATAGGGAATGGATGGATGGACGGACGGATGGATGGATGGATGGATGGATGGAGCGATACCTAATCGGACTCCAAAATATTTTGGAGATGAACAGCGTTTGAGTGCCAGCAAATGGAACTAATGCTTTGTTATCACGATTAATTAAGTTCTATATCATAAAAATTAAATAATAAATTTTTATTTTTATAATATATAATAACTAAAATTAATAGAAAATAAACAGTTGATTTTTTAAAAGTTTAAAAATATTTTAATATATTTTTAAAATTAAAAGATTAACCAATAATTGATATTAAATAATATTTTTTTAATTATAATATTATATACTATGTAAACATAATTTATTATTATTTTATGTATAATTATTTATATCATTATTTTAATATTAAATATCATATTTTAAAAAATATTTTATTTCTTACTTTTATATAAAAATTTATACTTATTTTTAAAATATATTTTTAAAAATTAAATAAAAAAACTACTTTTAATTTAAGAAAAAACAAAAAATAGAAATTTTACAGTAATATCAAACGCACCCATAATTTTTGGCTTTTAAAAAGTATTTTAGTCTTTTTCTTCGAGTATTAACAACTAAATATAATAAAAATGAAAGTGTTAAACAGAATTAAAATATTCATTTAACGATTTTTTTTTCAAATATAAAAATAATAATAATAATAATAATAATATATTGAAATTGGAATTAATAGAAAATTAATTCTTCATGCTATTACTAACTTTAAATTATATAAAATAAACTTTTGGAATTAATATTTTTTTTAAAAAAGCCATGAGACCTTGTGGAACACAGTGTCAGACCTTTAAGGGATCAGAAATGAGATATTGTAGTAATAGAAAATGGTAAGAAAAAGAAAAAGTAAATTTAATATTGTGTTTAGATCCTAATCACATGCAACCTTTGTAATTAAGAAGCTTAATACAAATATTCAATTCGTCATTTGCACTCTTTTCTTTTGATCACTTACATTCTACTTTACAGATTAATTTACTTTTTTTATGATCAGTAATTTTTTTAAAATAAAAAAAAAGTCAAAGTTTAATTTGTAAATTAAATTCTTAAAAGTTAAAGGAATTGAAATTTTCATCATATAAATCACAATAATAACTTTCAAATAATAAATTTTTATTTAAATCGAAATTATGTGGATACAATACAACAAAATAATTTATTTCAAACGACTTTTATTTTTAAATTACTTTTATCTCATTAACTCATTAATAATTTATTAAAAATAAAAAAATCAATTGAAATTTATATTTTTTAAATTAGTTTTTTTTATCTTATAAGGTTCTTAATAATTTATCAAAAGTAAATATGATTTTTCTTATAAAAAATTGCTCAAAATCATATTTAAGTTTGGAGTAAAATATAGGCAGAAGAATGAAAAAAAGTATTAATCTCTTTAATAACAGTTTGTCTTATATAGATTTCCACTTGTAGATGGTGTGGTGAGCGTAAAATTCTAAATTATCTTTTCTTTCATGTGCTCAAGGACCGTTGCTCTCTGGTTTGATTCCCTTTTGAGATTTCGTTCTATCTTTCTTGTCCATTGAAATGCTGGGGATTGTTGAGCGAATGTGTTCCTTTGTTTAAATCTTCAACTAGAAAGTATAAGAGATTGATAAATGATTATTTAGATTCCGTCAGAAATTTTAATTAATATCATTTCACTAAAACGAAATAAGAAAAAAAAATTAAAAAATAAAAGTTTTATTAAAATTTCTTAAAAATTGAAAAGTGAGTTTGTTATAGTTAAGATAGATTATTTATAATAAAAATAAAATCTTAATATGTAAAATTAGAAAAATATCCAAAATATCCAAATAAATAATTAAAATACAAAATTAACCTCTTAAACGATGAATTTTTATATTAAATTCTATAACAGGTCCACGGATCTCGTCACACTTTTGAAAGTTATGCGTCTCAAAATTCTCTTTTTGAAAATCTATCATGAGTTTTTATCGGACGTCGACAACAAAAGTTAAATCCGGTCTAAATTTATCGTAATATTCAAAATCAATTGTTTTATATCAACAATCTTATCTCATTTAGAAGTGTTTATGTTAGCTATTAAGGTTTGGCACCGTGCAATAACTCTACATAGTCGAGTTGATCCCTCCCCTTTTGTATGGATTCCTTTTTTGCTATATAGGTGAACTTTAACGCAACTGCTAAGAAGAATAGTCTTAGAGCCTCAATTGTTGTGGTTGCTAGGGATTTAAGGCTAAAAGTTGGTTTTAGAATTGTAGGATCTGTATTAATATTGTAGACCCCTTAGTTTTGAAATGCCCAACTTATTGAGAAACTCTTTTATTGGTCTCTGACCATATTCTTAGAAATATAATTTTTCAAAGTGACTTTTTGATAATGGTCGTACTATTTTCCTTACTGTTTAAGGTTGATCAAGGATATAGAAGAGTTGTCAAAGAATTTAAGGTTTTTACTTGGCAGCATGCCTCAATAATTTTTTCAATGAAATTTCATCTTTGAGAAAAAAAAAAGTTATTCAAGATAAAATATTATAATGATATTATATTACATATAAAAACTAATAATATATATATATATATATATATAATATTATATATGTAAAACAAATATAAATAACGTGCAATACACAATAAAAAATTACTAATTTTTATAAATGTGTAAGTATTTAACTTTTTAATAATTAAATTATTAAATTTTATAAAATATAACTATTTAATCTCTTTAGAGCGTGTCAATTATATTTACATATAAGAGTTAAATAATTAAAATTTATAAAAAATAAGATTAATATATAATTTGACTCTAATTTTTTAGTAAAATCGATTCACATCATAATATTTTTCGTTATTAACTTTTAACACTCCATAATTATAAAATTGTAACTATTTAATTTTTACGTGCAAGCAATGTGTTTTAAATTTTTAATAGTTTTTTTTTCTGAAATAAAAGGAGATGTTATTCATGTAAAGAAAGAACTTACAAATGGAGGAGGTACATCAAACCAAACACCCTCCTGTGAAGTACTAGAAGCAAATCTAGCAATCTCATAAGCAAGCTCATTACCACTACGACTTATATGAATAAATCTCACAACAAAACCAGTCTCATTAACTAGAGACTTACAATCTTGAATTATAAAATCAGTACTTGACATATCTAGAGCCAAATTTGATGTCAACACCTTAACTGCAACAGTACAATCTGTTTCAATCACAATATTTCTCCAAGGGGTAGACTTCAACCAGCTAAGGACCTCCCTTATAGCTACCAGCTCAGCATCTCGAGGCTTAAAGACTAAGGTATCACAACCATTTTGCATGCCAAGAACTCACCATTATGACCTCTAACAACTCCCCCAATACCTATCTTGTAACGATTCGGAAACCGGACCCCTACCGGGGTTAGGATTTAGATCGACTTAAGGTCGCCGGAACCTGTAGCAAACCTACTATACATTCTGGGTACCTAATAAAATCCCATACATGATCATACATCATCCAAAAAACTTAAACATTGAAACTAAGCTCAACCTGTACATGTATCATACTGAAAACATAAAACCCATACTAGAGCTCTCATCAAATGCTCTAGTATGGTTAACATCACATGTCTCAAGCTTGGTTAAAACATAACTCATAATTAAAAACTTTTACATAAAGATCATGTTAACAGGGATTGTAAAGGTAAAAACTAGGGCAAAGCACAATTCTAATGTAATACCCGGCTAGAGTCCGGCATCAAAATTCTACTTTCCGGTGGAGTCTGGGATGTCGGAAGTCTCTAGAAGGGTTAGATTTATGTTTTTCTATAATGTTTTGCTATGTTCATGAAGTTTTAAGCATAAGAAAATGAGTGTTTGAGTGAAATGAACCAAGGCAGAAAAGCCAGGTTCGGCCGCCGAAGTTGAGGTTCGGCCGCCAAACATGCATGGCTTTCGGTTTCACGTGTGGCCGCCGAAGGTGGTCTGGCCAGCCACCTATAAATGGCCCTCAGTCGGTTGAAGCGGTCAGAGCACCGTTTCTTTTGTCTTCTGAGGTGAAACCCTGTCCTTTGTGAGGTTTCTTTCATGTTTTCATTCAATCATGCAAAGATTTGATGAGTTTTCATGATTCTTTGAAAGTTTTAAGCTAAACACTCAAAGTTTTGAAGTTTGGAGAGTTTGAAGGCAAGTTACTCCAAAACTCCACGTTAGGGTCATTCATCTACTTGTTTTCACAAGGTAAGTGAAGATCCTGAGCTTGTTTTTATGTTTTCTGAAGGTTTTATGGGGTTTATGAAGAGAGTTGCATGAATAGGGTTAGTTGTGAGTTTTTGATGATTTATGTGGACAGCTTGTTTTTGTGTTGTTTGTGTTGTGTGTTTGGGGTTGTTAGCTAGTTTTTGACCCCTTTGAGCATATACATGAGTGTATGCAAGTGGAGGAAGTGAGGTGTTTGAGTTGGAGAGGGTTTTGTGCATTTGGTGAGAGGCAGGGCAAGTTTCTGCCCTGCTGATGAACTCAGGTTCGGCAGCCGAAGGTACATTCGGCCGCCGAACCCCTGAGGAGGAGAGAGGAGGTGGCTTCGGCTGCCCAAGCTTGCCCCCGAGCTTTTGGACTTTCGGCTCTGGAGGGAAGTTCGGCCGCCGAAGGTGCCGCCGAAGGTTAGAGACTTTCGTCTCTAGAGTGCCTTTTGGCCCCCGAAACTTGCCCCCGAAAGGGTTCGGCCGCCGAAGCTTGAGATTCGGCCGCCGAAGGTGCTTGAGTTTCGTCTCTGGAGAGGACTTTCGGCCGCCGAACCTGCCGCCGAAAGTGTTCTGTCCAGCTTTCTTTTACATGCTTTGCATGGATGTTAGAGTGAGTTTAAGGGGATTCTTGGGGAGTTTAATAGAGTTGGTCATAAGCTAGTTTGGTCCCTCATTTCAGTCTATCTGTTTAGGTACAGACCAGAGGAACCAGAGAGAGCAGCAGTGAGTTCTGCTCCAGAGCCTGCAGAGTCAGTCCAGTTAGCCAGAGGTGAGTGGAACTAAACTTAATGTTTTTAATTGACTAATGGAATGTTTTAGCATATCTCATGCATCATGATTATGCCATAGGTTGAGTGCATTAGGAACCACGAATATGTTGCATTGCATAGTTATTTGTTGATGTGGGTAAATGCTGAATGATCCCATAGTCGCAGACAGGAAGTCCAGGAGCCTTTGACTACGCCCTGGCAGGTATAGCGAAGTCCAGGAGCCTTTGACTACGCCCTGGCAGGTATAGCAAAGTCCAGGAGCCTTTGACTACGCCCTGACAATGGTAAGTACCGAGGTGTTATATACACATATACATATATGACAGGAAGACCAGGTGCTCGATTCTACGCCCTGGCACAGAGTTACTGGGACTATGTGGTGACAGGTTTACTCTTGATGTGGCTTGTCTGTGTTATGACGCATTCCATGAGATCATGTTTTACTGAGATGTTTTACTGTTCTACTCACTGGGCTATAGAGCTCATCCCACTCCCTTAACCCCAGTTTTGCAGGTTCAGTATACAGTGTACAGGGACAGTCCAGCAGGATACAGAAAGAGTAAAGAGATGTGTAATAGTGTAGAGTGGACATGTACTGTTAACGAGATGTAATAGATATGTTTTCAGTTACAGATGTGCTTGACTTAGTAGTTTGTGCTGTAAATCTGTTGTTATGTACATGATCTGTATATGTATATGTTTTACAGAGTATGTGAAAAACCAGGCTTAACAGGTATGAGTTAACCCATCTAGAGCAAGCTCTAGTCAGGGGTACAAAGTACAGAGTACAGAGTACATAGTACAGAGATAGTGCATGCACAGGTTAAGCCTTGGTACAGAGCAAAGAGTTTTTATTTTTCACAGAAAATGTATGATCATGTATGAGTTTTACAGGTACACAGAAAGTATAGCAGGCTTGCTACGGGTTCTGGCGGCCTTAAGCCGACCTGAATCCTAGCGCCGGTGACGGTCCATTTTGGGGTCGTTACAGATTGGTATCAGAGCCCTAGGTTCACATGATCGGACCTATAGAGACAGTGTCGGGCTCATAGAGGGTAAAAGTGGTCAAGCACAATAGGAAATCATGTCCACTAGGATAGGGTCTTGAGTCCTATCTGTTTCATGCTATGAGTTATGCATGTGCTTTCTTGATGTTTTGTGCTATGTGCTAAAGTGCTATGTGTTGTTTCAGAGAGTAAAGATGAGATGAACTAGTCGATCAGCTCGATTGACTGGAGTCCCACCAGAGAGTGAGTGACTTCCGGCTAAGGGCGTCTGCTACAACATTCGCCTTACTCGGATGATACTGGATCTTACAATCATAATCACTGAGCAATTCTACCCATCTCCTCTGCCTCAAATTCAGCTCTCTCTGACTCAAGATGTACTGTAAACTCTTGTGATCAGTGAAGATCTCGCATTTCACCCCGTAGAGGTAATGCCGCCACATCTTAAGTGCAAAGATAACTGCTGCCATCTCTAGGTCATGGGTAGGGTAATTCAACTCGTGCTTCTTCAACTGTCTAGAAGCATAAGCTATCACCCTATCACTCTGCATTAATACACAACCCAATCCCACTCGAGATGCATCACAGAACACTGTGAAATCCTCATTACTGACAGGCAGAGCTAACACTAGTGCTGTGGTTAATCTCCGCTTGAGCTCCTCAAAGCTCTCTTCACACTGGTCTGACCAGACAAACTTCTGGTTCTTCTGAGTCAGTTTGGTCATCGGAGCTGCTATCTTTGAGAAGTTCTGAACGAACCTCCTGTAGTAACCTGCCAGTCCCAGAAAGCTTTTAATCTCAGTCACTGTTGTGGGTCTGGGCCAGTTAGCTACAGCCTCTATCTTCTTGGGGTCTACCTCAATACCCTCTGCGGATACCACGTGTCCCAAGAAGGCAATGCTCCTCAACCAAAACTCACACTTCGAGAACTTGGCATACAAACCATGCTCTCTCAGTGTCTGCACAATTATCCTCAGATGCTGGACATGCTCCTCTGCATCTCTGGAATACACTAAAATATCATCTATGAAAACAATGACAAAGTGATCCAGAAACTCACTGAAAACTCTGTTCATAAGATCCATGAATGCTGCAGGGGCGTTAGTCAACCCGAACGGCATCACTAAGAACTCATAATGCCTATATCTGGTCCTGAAAGCTGTCTTAGGCACATCTGCCTCTCTGACTCTCAACTGATGATACCCGGATCTCAGATCTATTTTCGAGAAACAATCTGCTCCAGCTAGCTGGTCAAATAGATCATCAATCCGAGGTAGAGGATACCTATTCTTGATAGTGACCTTGTTCAACTGTCTGTAGTCAATACAAAGTCTGAGGGATCCATCCTTCTTTCTGACAAAGAGCACTGGAGCACCCCAAGGTGAGGTACTAGGGCGGATGAAACCCTTATCTACCAAGTCCTGCAACTGTTCTTTCAACTCTTTTAACTCTGCTGGCGCCATCCTGTAGGGAGGAATAGAGATAGGTCTGGTACCTGGCAGCAATTCGATTTCAAACCCTATCTCCCTATCAGGTGGTAGTCCTGGCAAATCGTCTGGGAACACATCGAGAAACTCTCGGACTACTGGTACTGTGGCTGGTTCCCTAACCTGACTGTCTAGCTCTCTCACATGAGCTAGAAACCCCTGACAACCCCTCCTAAGCAAACGACGAGCCTGAAGGGCTGAAATCATACCTCTGGGTGTACCTCTCCTGTCTCCTCTGAAGACACACTCTGACCCATCCTGGTCTCTGAGACTCACTAGCTTCTCTCTACAGTCCAAAGTAGCACTATATGTAGATAACCAATCCATCCCTATAATGACATTAAAATCCGTCAACTCTAGAACCACAAGGTCAGCTGGAAGGTATCTACCCTCTATAAACACTGGACTGAAACGACAGACTGACACTGCCACTGATGGGTCACATTTAGGTCCACTGACCCAGAGAGGATACTCTAACTCAGAACTGATCAACCCCAATCTCTCTATGGCTCTCGAAGCAATAAAGGAATGAGAAGCATCGGGGTCCATCAAAGCATACACATCTGAACATCCAATGATGAGATTACCTGACACCACTGTGTTCGACGTGTTCGACGTGTTCGCCTCCTCCTGTGTCACTGTGAAAATCCGTGCTGGGGCTACCGGATTTCCACCTCGGGAACCTGCTGCTGAAGTAGAGGCTGCCCCTCTCCCTCTACCTCTGCCACTACTCTGAGGCATGACTGGAGCTGCTGGCTGTACAACTGGCTGTACCACACTGCCTGAACTCATCTGCTGGGATGGTGCAAATGTCACCTGAGGAAAATTCCGAGCAATATGCCCTTCCTGTCCACAGCGAAAACAAGCTGTAGATCCCAACTGACAAACTCCTCCATGTGGTTTTCCGCATCGTCTGCAGACTGGAGCTGTGCCAGAGCTTGAGCCACTACCTATTCCCAGACCTGACTTCACTTTACTCCAGAACTTATTCTTTGTTCCTTTTGCTCTGTCCCATCTCTTGCTGCCTGAAATGCCTGCATTGGGGGCCTTAGAACCCGAAGCCTGTGCCTTTGATTGTTTCTGAATATTGGCACTAGCTTCCATTTTCCTGGCTGCGTCCACTATGGTGTGGAAACTCTCCTTTTCTGCTGGAAGAATCAAGGAAGCATACCTGGGATGCAATCTCATAGTATATCTCCTTGCCTTCTTCTGATCAGTATCATAGGCTTGACCCACGTACTGAAGCAAATCCAGGAACTTATCTGTAAATTCATCAACACTCATCTCATCTGTCTGTCTCAACTGTTCGAACTCTATTACTTTCATCTCCCTGGAACTATCAGGAAAAGCCCACCCTGCAAACTCATTGGCGAACTCTCCCCATGACATGCTGTCCATTCTAGGCTCCACATAA
Source organism: Manihot esculenta (assembly GCF_001659605.2). Lineage (NCBI taxonomy): Eukaryota > Viridiplantae > Streptophyta > Magnoliopsida > Malpighiales > Euphorbiaceae > Manihot > Manihot esculenta. Next base: position 10,588,766 of record NC_035164.2, on the reverse strand, counting down.
TTCTTAAACCATTCTCTGGCTTTCTTGCATTTTAATGTGAAACCTGCCATCTCAATGGCTCTCCTATCATCTGCTCCCAATTCACTGGTTATCATCCTAACTGCTCTGAGGTAATCAAAGGGATCATCTCCCGTGTTGTATTTAGGAGCATCCAATTTCAAGTACTCCGTCATTTGTACTTTACCTCCAGATGAGCTAGGTTGATGTCTGTCAATAACAGGGGCTACTGGTTCTGGTGGTGGTACTGGTTCATTTGGCTCTGGGTGTGCTGCACTTGGATGGGTAGGGGAAGATGGATACATAGGATATGGTGGATAGTAAGGAGGATAAGGCATATAAGGCATGTAAGGAGGATATGGCACAAAACTAGAGTACTCCGACATACCTCCCATCGGATACTCTGGGTAGCCAAAACCTGAGGTCTGAGCACCTCCTTGCGACTCTCCCATACCTTCCTCAAATCTGCCTATACCCATGCTGTCATCTCTAGACTGATCAATCTCCATCGCTTCCCTCCTTTCCTCTGATCTTCCTCCCCTCGCTGTTCCTCTTCTGCTCTCGTCGACAGACCTTCTAGGGTCTATTGACGTACCTTCCCTGCTAGATCTTTGCGACCTTGCCCTCGGCAATGCAGGAGGACGAGCAGTTGGTCACTAGGCAGTTTATCCCATATAGCAGCAGAGCGGAGATCAGTTGTGATGGAGCTTTACAAGCTCTTAGAAGAGGGATTACAGCTAGAGTTATCTGGTACAGGTGCATTGATAGCACAGATGAGAGTGACACCTGTGTTTCTGGAGCAGATAGCTCAGAGACAGCATGAGGACCCTAAGTTGATGAACATTGCCAGGACTGTTCAGTCAGGCAACAGTGCAGAGTTCAGATGTGACAGCAAAGGGATCCTTCGCTATGGGAGTCGACTTTGTGTGCCAGATAGGGGCAGTGTGAAGGAAGACATTATGAGGGAAGCTCATAATGCAAGGTATAGTGTTCACCCAGGAGCCACCAAGATGTATCAGGATCTGAAAAGGGTCTATTGGTGGCCAGCCATGAAGAAAGAAGTGGCGCAGTTTGTGACAGCCTGTGAGGTTTGCCAGAGGGTGAAACTAGAGCATCAGAAACCTGCAGGAATGCTTAACCCATTACCGATTCCAGAGTGGAAATGGGAGAACATAGCCATGGATTTTGTAGTGGGTTTACCGGCTACGTCCAACAGGATAGACTCTATATAGGTGATTGTGGACAGACTCACGAAATCTGCTCATTTTCTTCCAGTTCGAAGTAACTATTCTGTGGATAAGTTGGCACAGGTCTATTTGGATGAGATAGTGAGATTACATGGTGTTCCAGTGTCGATAGTCTCAGATAGAGGACCTCAGTTTACCTTCCGCTTTTGGCGAAGTCTACAGAGTGCATTGGGCACGAGATTAGAGTTTAGCACTGCTTTCCACCCACAGACTGATGGATAGTCAGAGAGGACCATCCAGACCATAGAGGATATGCTTCGACTGTGTGTGTTAGACTTTGGCGGTTCTTGGAGGCAGCATCTACCTTTGGTGGAGTTTGCCTACAATAACAGCCATCATGCTAGCATAGGGATGGCTCCTTATGAAGCTTTGTATGGGAGGAAGTGCAGATCCCCTGTTTGCTGGGAAGAGATAGGAGAGAAGGCTCTTGCAGGGCCAGAGTTAGTAGAAGTCACCAGTAGAGTAGTGCCCATGATCAGAGAGAGAATCAGAACAGCGCAGAGCAGACAGAAAAGTTACGCAGACGTTCGCAGAAAACAGTTAGAGTTTCAGGAGGGTAATATGGTATTACTGAAAGTGTCTCCAATGAAAGGAGTGGTTCGGTTTGGAAAGAAGGGTAAGTTAGCCCCACGATACATTGGACCCTTTGAGATTTTGCAGAGGCTCAGAAATGTGTCGTATAAGCTGGATTTACCTGCTTCTATGGCGAGAATTCACCCGGTATTTCATGTTTCTATGCTACGGCAGTTTGTGTCAGATCCGAATCAGGTTCTGAGTGAGCCTGAGGTGGAGATTCATACAGATCTCACCTATATAGAGCAGCCAGTGCGGATTCTGGACATGCAGATCAGACAGCTAAGAAACAAGGAGATTCCGATGGTAAAAGGTCTATGGAACCACCATAATCTAGAAGAGTGCACCTGGGAGACGCGAGAGTCGATGCTTCAGCAGTATCCATATTTGTTTTGAGGTTAGTTTCCTCCGGTTCATGTGTTATTTGTTTTCGGATCATTCGAGGACGAATGTTCTTAAGGGGGGGAGAATGTAATACCCGGCTAGAGTCCGGCATCGGAATTCTACTTTCCGGTGGAGTCCGGGATGTCGGAAGTCTCTAGAAGGGTTAGATTTATGTTTTTCTATAATGTTTTGCTATGTTCATGAAGTTTTAAGCATAAGGAAATGAGTGTTTGAGTGAAATGAACCAAGGCAGAAAAGACAGGTTCGGCCGCCGAACATGCATGGCTTTCGGTTTCACGTGTGGCCGCCGAAGGTGGTCTGGCCAGCCACCTATAAATGGCCCTCAGTCGGTTGAAGCGGTCAGAGCACCGTTTCTTTTGTCTTCTGAGGTGAAACCTGTCCTTTGTGAGGTTTCTTTCATGTTTTCATTCAATCATGCAAAGATTTGATAAGTTTTCATGATTCTTTGAAGGTTTTAAGCTAAACACTCAAAGTTTTGAAGTTTGGAGAGTTTGAAGGCAAGTTACTCCAAAACTCCACGTTAGGGTCATTCATCTACTTGTTTTCACAAGGTAAGTGAAGATCCTGAGCTTGTTTTTATGTTTTCTGAAGGTTTTATGGGGTTTATGAAGAGAGTTGCATGAATAGGGTTAGTTGTGAGTTTTTGATGATTTATGTGGACAGCTTGTTTTTGTGTTGTTTGTGTTGTGTGTTTGGGGTTGTTAGCTAGTTTTTGACCCCTTTGAGCATATACATGAGTGTATGCAAGTGGAGGAAGTGAGGTGTTTGAGTTGGAGAGGGTTTTGTGCATTTGGTGAGGGTTTTGTGCATTTGGTGAGAGGCAGGGCAAGTTTCTGCCCTGCTGATGAACTCAGGTTCGGCAGCCGAAGGTACATTCGGCCGCCGAACCCCTGAGGAGGAGAGAGGAGGTGGCTTCGGCTGCCCAAGCTTGCCCCCGAGCTTTTGGACTTTCGTCACTGGAGGGAAGTTCGGTCGCCGAAGGTTAGAGACTTTCGTCTCTGGAGTGCCTTTTGGCCCCCGAAACTTGCCCCCGAAAGGGTTCGGCCGCCGAAGCTTGAGATTCGGCCGCCGAAGGTGCTTGAGTTTCGTCTCTGGAGAGGACTTTCAGCCGCCGAACCTGCCGCCGAAAGTGTTCTGTCCAGCTTTCTTTTGCATGCTTTGCATGGATGTTAGAGTGAGTTTAAGGGGATTCTTGAGGAGTTTAATAGAGTTGGTCATAAGCTAGTTTGGTCCCTCATTTCAGTCTATCTGTTTAGGTACAGACCAGAGGAACCAGAGAGAGCAGCAGTGAGTTCTGCTCCAGAGCCTGCAGAGTCAGTCCAGTTAGCCAGAGGTGAGTGGAACTAAACTTAATGTTTTTAATTGACTAATGGAATGTTTTAGCATATCTCATGCATCATGATTATGCCATAGGTTGAGTGCATTAGGAACCACGAATATGTTGCATTGCATAGTTATTTGTTGATGTGGGTAAATGCTGAATGATCCCATAGTCGCAGACAGGAAGTCCAGGAGCCTTTGACTACGCCCTGGCAGGTATAGCGAAGTCCAGAAGCCTTTGACTACGCCCTGGCAGGTATAGCAAAGTCCAGGAGCCTTTGACTACGCCCTGGCAATGGTAAGTACAGAGGTGTTATATACACATATACATATATGACAGGAAGACCAGGTGCTCGATTCTACGCCCTGGCACAGAGTTACTGGGACTATGTGGTGACAGGTTTACTCTTGATGTGGCTTGTCTGTGTTATGACGCATTCCATGAGATCATGTTTTACTGAGATGTTTTACTGTTCTACTCACTGGGCTATAAAGCTCATCCCACTCCCTTAACCCCAGTTTTGCAGGTTCAATATACAGTGTACAGGGACAGTCTAGCAGGATACAGAAAGAGTAAAGAGATGTGTAATAGTGTAGAGTGGACATGTACTGTTAACGAGATGTAATAGATATGTTTTCAGTTACAGATGTGCTTGACTTAGTAGTTTGTGCTGTAAATCTGTTGTTATGTACATGATCTGTATATGTATATGTTTTACAGAGTATGTGAAAAACCAGGCTTAACAGGTATGAGTTAACCCATCTAGAGCAAGCTCTAGTCAGGGGTACAGAGTATAGAGTACAGAGTACATAGTACAGAGATAGTGCATGCACAGGTTAAGCCTTGGTACAGAGCAAAGAGTTTTTATTTTTCACAGAAAATGTATGATCATGTATGAGTTTTACAGGTACACAGAAAGTATAGCAGGCTTGCTACGGGTTCTGGCGGCCTTAAGCCGACCTGAATCCTAGCGCCGGTGACGGTTCATTTTGGGGTCGTTACATCTAATCCATTAAATAATACATGTCCACAACTATTCTATTACATTAAACTATACCAGCTACTATGCCGACTTCCCGATGCTATCTTTGACCCTGCAAACCTAGGGTTAGGGGAAAGGGATAAGCTACAAGAATCTAGTGAGCAGAACATAAAAACAATTTAATAAACATATGCTCGTATGAAATGTGTCACAATACAAACAATTCACATCAAGATGGACTTGTCACTAGTAACCCTCTACATATTCTAATATGCCCGGCCCTCGACGGGCTCCTCAGGACTTTCGCTTAAACATAACATAACATATCCATAACGCCAGAGGTGTAGAATGGGCAAGCCCTGGTCTTTCCCTTACATCGTGCTAGAGGCATAGAATGGACAAGCCCTGGTCTTTCTGTATCATATCATATCATAACATCTCGAGGGCTAGTGGGTCATCCAATATCCATCCACATCAACAGTAAATTATGCAATGTATCATATTCGTGAATTCTAATGCAAACATCCTATTATATAAACATGGCATTCGTGATGAATGAACATGCTTAAAAAGTTTGATTACTTTAAAACCATAGATTAGTTCAGTTCTACTTACCTCTGGCTGACGCTCGCCTAATAATGACGCAGTTAACTCACTGAAGGCCTCTACGGTCTTCCAGGTCCGATCCTACACAGATGGACTCAAATGAGGGACCAAACATAACCATTACATGACTCTAAACAACTCCCCAAAAAACCTCTAAAACATACCAAAGCATGCATACAAAACAAGCAAAAGAAGGCTGGGCAAGGGACTTTCGGCGGCAGGTTCAGCGGTCGAAGGTCCCTCACAGATCCGAAAGTCATGGCTTTCGGAGGCAGGTTCGGTGGCCTAAGCCCTTCACAGATCCGAAAGTCAGGGACTTTCGGGGGCGGATTCGGCGGCCGAAACCCCATCACAGATCCAAAAGTCATGCTTTTGGGGGCAGATTAGGCGGCCAAAAGGCTGCCTCCACAAGCAGGTTCGGCGGCCGAACCTGGGTTCTCCAGCAAGGCAGAACCCGATTCTACCCTATGCATATAGCCACCCAACTCTTCAATCCTCATACCCAACAACTAAAAAACATACATATTCACTCAATCATGCATAAGGGATATAAAAACTAGCTTAAACCCCAACAAACAACAATAAAAACTCATAAGAGCAAACATTCATCATCAAAACTAACACAAACCATAAAACTTTATATCTAACCATTTCATACATTTTTAACCCTTTATCCCTTCTTAAAACTTGATTAAAACATAACAAAAGTAAGGATCTAGGCTTACCTCTTGGAGATCTAAGGGTAGCAGCAACCCAAACTTGGAGATGAGGTAAAATGGTCTCCGGAGGTCTCCAAGGTTTAAAAACTTGGATTCAAGTTCAAATCTTCAAAAACAAGAGAAAACTTATGAATTTCTAAATGATTTGAAGGAAAAACAACAAAAACATCAAAGGATGGCAAGAACTCACCTCTACCAGAAAATGGAGAGAAAAACTCTCTCATTTTCGGGCTAAAGGCGTCTTATAGGTGGCTGGATAAACCACCTTCGGTGGCCGAAAGAGGAGGTCCTGCAACGGCATCACCTTCGGCGGCCGAACCTAGGTTTTCCTTCCAAAACTATTTTCTTTAAAACTCTTTTCTTTCTTTCTTAAAACCTTAAAATTTTCAAAATTCATTTTATAAAAACTATATTTTACCCTTCCTAAGGAGATTCCAGCTTCGGGATTCCAGGTTCCAACAGAGATTCCGTCGGAAGATTGAAATTCCGACGCCAAAGTCTAGCCGAGTATTACATATCTGTCCTGCACTCTATGTTGAGGCATTAACATTAGCCTTTACCCATCCAACAGGAGGAGCAGACTACGCTCTTTGTCGAGGTTGAGACTGAATCAGCATTATAGGGGCGTTAAAAGTTGCAGTCCATTGCCGAAACAATAGCTAGGCATTACTCCAAATTTGAACAGCTGCAGAAGTTTGTTGTTGCCATACACATTTATTATGTGCTTCCCACAAATACTAGTACAATACTAAGGCCAACGCAACATCACTACCATTAAACAGATTTAAAACCTTCCATAACCATTCAATAAACATAGCAGAGGGAGGAGAAAACCAGCCAAGATACGAAGCCCTAGCGAACGGGCAAGAAATCAATGCATGAAACATTGTTTTTGATTCAACCAAACAAAAGGGGTAGACATCCTGAATAGGTACATCCCTCGATACCAAAACTGACCGGACCGACAAGATATTACTACAAGTATGCCAAATGAAATTCTTAACTTTGGGGATTAGCTGAAGTGATCAGATCTTCTTCTATAACTACTGCTGATCGTTCATTGCCACAAGGGATTCATCCCATGTTAGTGCTTTGTAAGCACTTTTTATAGAATAGAAATCATTAGTAGATAACCTCCAATATAGAGAATCTGGCTTCGAAATACTAGGCAGCGGTAATGATAAAATAAGATTTCTATCTCTGTCATTGAAAACTTGTGAAAGCACTTCCCTATTCCATGTGCCATCTTGAATGAGATCATTAACATAATGGACTCTAACAGAAGTTTCAAAATCTGATGTAATGAAAGGGTTCGCTCTATTAGGCAACCTAGGCTCAATCCAAATGGGCACCGCCGAACCACTACCAATGCGCCATGAAATTCCTTGACGAAGGAGAACCTGCGATGCACGAATGCTAGTCCAGACAAAACTAGGGTTTGTACTAGGAGACAACAGGATATTAACGTGCTTTTAATAATGAGGCCACTATGCAATAACTCTACCTAGTCGAGTTGATCCCTCCCCTTTTGTATGGATTCCTTCTTTGCTATATAGGTGAAATTTAATGCAATTGCTAAGAAGAATAGCCTTAGAGCCTCAATTGTTGTGGTTGCTAGGGATTTGGGGCTAAAAGTTGGTTTTAGAATTGTAGGATCTTTATTAATATTGTTGACCCCTTAGTTTTGAAATGCCCAACTTGTTGAGAAACCTTTTTATTGGTCTCTAACCATATTCTTAGAGATAATTTTTGAAAGAGACTTTTTAATAATGATCGTACTATTTTCCTTTCTGTTTAAAGTTGATCAAGAATATAGAAGAGTTGTAAAAGAATTTAAGATTTTTACTTGGCAGCATGCTTCAATAATTTTTTCAATGAAATTTTATTTTTGAGAAAAAAAAATTATTCAAAATAAAATATTATAATGATATTATATTACATATAAAAACTAATAATAGATAGATAATTATATATATATGTAAAATAAATATAAATAACGTGCAATACACAATAAAAAATTATTAATTTTTATAAATGCGCAAGTATTTAACTTTTAAACATTATAAAGTATAATAATTAAATTATTAAATTTTATAAAATATAACTATTTAATCTCTTAAAAATTAGAGTGTTCATTCATATTTAGGTATAAGAGTTAAATAATTAAAATTTATAAAAATTAAGATAAATATATAATTTGACAAGTCAATTGATACATAATATTATCAATTTTCGTCGTTAACTTTTTAAGATTTGATAATTATAAAATTGTAACTATTTAATTTTCACTTGCATACATTGTGCTTTAAATTTTTAATAATTAAATAATTATATTTTATGAAATTTAAAAAATAAATAGTTATAATTTATAAAATTTATATAAAATAGTGATACTTTTATAAGAATTATTGGCAAAAAATTAACAACAAAAGGTGAGCATATCAACTCATTTTTTACATAAAGGTCAAAGAAAAATTAATGTATTTAGTTTAAAGTTATATATTAAATATTAAAAATAAAAACAGATCGGATGCTAACTTTTTATATAAAGATTACAAACGATGCATTATATATATAAGATAAGAATTATTAAAATAATAATAATAATAAAAAAAGGCTACATACATAATATCTAAAAGACATAAGTGGAAAAGTGAGTATTTTTTATTATTTTTTTTAAATTGAAAATTGAAGGAGTAGAATGTGAGATTTTTTCAGATTTATACAGATACATTTACTACCGAACTAAATCTGTGAGTACGAAAAAGTGAGTATTTAAACTGTTTTGCTAAAAAAGAACATGGTTTATTTAGCCATTTGCTTTATTGCCAAGCATAGCAATTATTCATTACACATAAAATAACTATATTAATCTATTAATAAATTTGTATAATAAATTCTTTGTTTTTGGCCATAAATTCAAAAATCGTTTTCTATTTTTCATGCAATGTCAAATTTAACTATAAAATCGTTAACTATAGATATAATATAGAAAAATTATGTAGCTAGTATATACAAATTGCATTTTAGTCCTTACTTTTTTACAAAATGTAAATTTATTCATTAGTTCTATCTTGTTTTCTTCATCTTCTGAATTTAGAAATAATTTATCATCTAAAATTAATTATCGTTGGTTTAATACTTGGGTAGGCAAGTAAACTCATTAAATATGCTGAAATAAATCAACAGTCAATAACTCAAAAATTTGTTCTGGCTTCCATCTCCCAATGGGGAGTCAAAAAAAAAAAAAAAATAGCAACTCAATATTTATTTTCAAAACAAGTGAAAATGCAATAAATAAATCTTTAATAAATTTCATTGCAATAATAAATTTAGAGATGAAAAAGGATAGCAGTAGGATTTAGCAATGACGTTGGAGGAGTGGACCAAAGTTGTCCATACTAAGAATATGTAAAGCAATAGAGAGACCATATAAATCTTATAATTTGATTTTATGTATATTTTTTAGTATTCGAATTTGAAATCTCTTAGTCAGCATAATGAATTAAATCTTATTGATGGTTTAATTTCGTATATAATGTAGTAGAAAATGGCGTTCAAAACAAAACTTATGAGTAGAAGGAAATATACTATTTTAGCTAAATGAGTATTGAATGAAAGGAAATGGATGATAAGAGGAAAATTGTGTAATTGTGAGGAGAAGGACAAGTTCTAGATTGGTGATTATGATGGGTAAGGAGTTCAGTACCAATGGAAGAAATGGTGGCCATATGATAGCCTCGAAAATATGTGCTATAGGAAAATTCTTATTCGTATCGGATGTTTACATACTTATTTAATTCAAAATCATTAATATAATTTTATAAGTAAGATTTATCATAATTTTCACCATTAAATTGACATACTAAAAAATGAACTAAATTAAAAGGAAATGGAAAGAAATGGTCTTTATCATAAGAATTTTATGTCCTGAGGTAAATATGAAATATTAAAATATTTCGACTCGGTTTATCATAACGAATCTAAATATAAATAAATGATTTTAAAATAGAGATCAGCTAATAATTTTTAAAAAAATTCAGAAATTTTACAGTAATTTTTAATTATTTAAATAACATTTAAAATGATATTAAAAAAAATAACCCTTGATGACCGCTGGATTTTCCTACCCCAATCCTGGGCCTAGATTACGGCCACGGCCCATGAAAGGAAGGCCCGTACGCCCTCTCAAAACAAGCCCAGATCATCAGACCCCTGAGGCCGGACTCCACCAGATTCTTCCTCATCAAGATCGGCCCAGCCCATATAACCTTCCCATGGATTCCTTCTCCTCCCGGGTTCAGCGTCCAACCCAGCTCTCGGCCTAGCCCAGAATTCAGAACGAGACTCGTCATACAGCCTGGCAGATCCGCTCGAGCGTACGCACGGGGAGAATCAGAGGCCGTTACTGGCTGCAGGGCAGAGACGCGTGACCCAATCAGGGGAGAGCCGTTATACGTCACCAGCAAGCAGAAAGAAAGGATAAAAGGGGTATCCCTTTAGAGAGATAGGAGAAGCTTTATTCTTGAATACAACAACCCTTGTAAAACCCTATTCTACTGGATCTCAGATCATCAACCCTCAATCATCATATTAAAAAGTGTTCTTCTAGATTTAGGAGGGAAACAAGATGAATATAAAATTAGGATAAAATGACTTTTTCTGAAAGGTAACTAAGCAATGTCTTTAACCAAAAGAATATTCATATTTTATTAGAGAAGAAATATTATTTTTATGTGGATTAAGAATATGTTATATAATGAAAATGGAAACATAATTATACAATTTGTTAATTTGTTGCTATGTTATTAAATTCCAATAGAATCAGCTGGTTGGATCAATAAATTAAAAAATATCCAAACGTTCCGCATTAAGTGATGAAACGGTGAGCAGAAAAGAAAGAAGAAATAATAAAACGGTACACAAAAGAAAAAAGGAAAAGAAATAAATGAAATGATGCATTTTTGTGATAAAGATAATTAGATTAGTTTGTTAAGTGTATTATAACGGTACAGAAGTTCGTTAGCTCAATAGTTTTCTTTCTAGAATATTCCTACAGCCGATAATTCAGTTATGCACATATGTATATATACCCCTTATTTATCAAATAAAATTATCTTGTTCACCTTCTCAATCCTCTCATACATATTTCTCATGGTACCAGAGCAGTAGTTTCGGCCTTTTTTTTTTTCTCTTTCAAATCTAAAAACAACCTCTTCTCTTCCACACCCTTCCTTTAATGGCTAAAGACATTCAATTTGGAGAATCCTCCCCGAATCTTAGCGATAATAACTAAGATACAGCCAACAAATCAACCACTGATACCTTGGCTTTATCCAACTCTTATCATCCTGATATAGTCTTGGTTTTTGCATATTTAAATGGAAATAATTACCTGTCATAGAGTAGATCCATGATCATAACATTAAAAGCAAAAGACAAGGTATGATTTATTAATGGTAAAATTACTATACCTGAAGCAAATTCTAACTTGTTTAAGAAATGGCAAAAGGTAGACTATATAGGGACCTCTTAGATTCTAAACTTCCTACCAAAGGATCTAGCTTAAACCTTCTTATATGAATCCTCCATAAGGAACTCTGGGATGAAATAGGCCAACTTTTGAAAAAAGCAATGGTCATCTCTTGTTTCAAATTAAAAGATAGATAAGTACTCTTAACCAATCAAACTTGCTTGTTATAGCTTATTTTTCACCAAGCTTAAAAAGCTTTGGGAATTGTCTGTTTAAAACCTCTTCCTGTGTGCAACTGTGGAGCTGTAAAATTAATGATAGAAATTGATGGTGATGATAAACTAATTCAGTTTCTCATGGGACTCAGTGACAATATGAGGAATCAAATCCTCATTACTGAGCCCTTACCTAGTGTAAATAAAGCCTATTCTATGGTTCTAAAGGTTTAAAAGTAGAGAGATGTGCATAATGTATCCATTGATGATCTCAATACAACCTTAGCCGTTACCTCTCACAAAGTAATTATTAAGATAGGAAATATGAAATACCAAGGCAAGAAAAAATTCAATGGGAGAAGGAATGATAGGACATGCAATTATTATAATATCACAGGCTACACTAAGGATACATGCTTCTAACAGCATGATTATTCAGAGTGGTATACTGGTCTAAAACAAAAGAAGAATAAAGGTAAATATGTTATTGTTGCAGCTGTGGACTGTACTACTAATAGCCTTTTAGACTCAAACCTTGATAGTTTTTCAAGGCATGAAGTTTAGAACAATGGCTTGTCAAATGTCATTCAACAGTCTAATATAATACAATAAGAACTGTTGAAATTCATGAGGGGATAATGAAACAGTAGGTCGTGTGATTTACAGTGATTTTGCAGGTATTATTCTTAATTGCTACTCTTTTAGGTTACATTGTAATACTAAGAGTCTATGGGTGGTAGATATAAGAGCAACTTCTGCCATGTGCCACAGCCTAGATCTATTTGTTGCGTTGATTAGACTAAAACAAAATAACCCTATTACCTTTCCAGATGAAATAACTAGACCTATAACTCACTTTGGATCAATATGCCTTAATCCAAATTTAACCATATACAATGTCCTATATACACCTGATTTTAAAATTCAACCTTCTATCTGTGAGTGTCCTAACCAAACATACAAATATAAATATTGAGTTTTCTCATAATTCTTGTATCTTGCAGACCAAGTCACTAGAGAGGTAGTGGCAACAGGGAGCCTAGATAATGACCTCCACATACTAAATAAGGCTGTTGGAGGTATTAATCCTGATTGTAAATCTAAAGAGCAGTCATTTATAATAAATAGATCTCACTCAGTGTCCTTAAATGTAATCAATAATGTTTGGCACCTTAGATTAGATCATCCTTCATATCAAGTCATGTCATACATGATTGACTCACATGTTAATGAAAGTAATTCTAAAGTTTGTAGTGTTTGCCATTTAGCCAAACAAGAAAGGAAGCCTTTTTACAAGACTTCTATTACATCTACCTCTGTGGTTGAGCTTCTGCATATAGACCTATAAGGGCCATTTTTACAACCTACAATAACTGGGGTCAAATATTTCCTAACTGTTGTTGATGACTTTTCAAGGGTTGTCTAGACTTTTCTTCTACATGATAAAACTAAAGTTTTTGAGACTAAAAGATTTTGTTCAAATGATTGAAAATCAATTTAACACATCTATGAAGTGAATAGGATCTGATAATGGAACTGAATTCATCAACTTCTTTATAGCAAAATTTTCAAAGCAAAGGAAATTTTACATTAAAAATTCTACCTCTATTCACCCCAATAAAATGAAATAGTCGAAAGAAAACATAAATACATATTGCAAGTAAATACTTTTGGAGATAATCAATTTTAAAAACTACATATCTCATTAACAAAATCCCTACTGCTATTTTAAATTGGAAAACTCCACATGAAAAATTATTTCACTCAAAGACTGTCATAAAATGTAATTTTCATTGCTGGTAAAAAAATAAGTTAAATTAGAAGGATTTTATGATATAAATCCAAATTGAGGGACGTTTACTAAGAGGTGAAATTACCCGTCAAATTTTCGAACTGGGCTTTGGCAAGACCGAGTTGTTCGTTGAGTTAGCGCGTGCCGAAGACGCGTCCTTAATGGAGATGGAGGTCTGGGGTCCACAGTACACAGTTTGTTTTGTTGGTGTGTGTGTTTCCAAATTGCCATTTTGCATAAAAGAAGCCCGCAGCCCCCTTCTCTTCCGCCATTGCCTCGATCGGATTCTCTTCTTTTTATCGAATCACTTCCCTGACTCTTCTCTCTCTCAAATTCTCCTTCTCTCTCTCTATACGCCAGGAAGAAAAGGAATGATTCTGCTCGTGAGTCTTCCCTGAATTCCACACCGTCTCTCTGCTCGCATTCACCACTGAAACTTAAATTTCTCAGGTGAACCAAAGCATCCACCACCTTTTCTGCTGTTTTCTTTACTTCAATTGGTTTATACTGGATGATTGATGAGTTCGATTTTAATTTCATTTTTGATAGTTGGTTAATTTCTTTTATTGGTTTAGTTTGTGGGTTTGGGAATTTTTTTTTCTTGCTCGTGTCTCTCTCTCTCTCTCTCTCTCGCTTTAGATAGTTTTGTTATTGTCTCTTTCTGGGCCTTATCTCGTCTTACTGTTGTGCTTTTGTTCATTTTTCAGAGGTTATTTGATCTTCTGAGTTCCAGGCATTTATTTTTTTGGTGTTTTCTATGCATCTTTTGTTCACTCAACTGGGTTTTCTTCTGTCTTGAGGTACTACTATACTACTATTCATCTCCTTTCTCTCTTTATTTTATTTTTCTAATTCTTTAATTTTAAATTTTAGTTTATTCCAATTTTATTTGATAAACTTAGATGCAGGAACAGAGGGCTATAGGATATGCAAATGAACCTCTTTTTTTTTTTTTTTAATGTTTTTTAACTACTGGGATGTGGGTGTTAGGTGGATTTGGCGGTTGGGGTGTATGATTTATGATGTTAAAGAAACTGATCATCCGGAGATTATGTGTTTTGATGGCTATTGTGTGTTACAGTAGTAGACTAGTATTAGTTTCACTTTGGAGCTTAGGCAAATGAATATTCATAGAGATTCCTTTTTTTCCCCTTCTTTTATGAGTGTGTTTTGAATTTAGTAACTTTTTAGTTGTTGCTTCTTTTTGGTTTCAAATTAGATTAAAGATGTCTGGAGATTTGTTATATGATTTCTTTAGTAGAAGAAGTGTAGGTTCATAGATCTTGAAATAAAGCAAGTCCTTGGAGTCTGACTGTTAAAACTCACAGCTCACGGTCATGAGTTTCATATTGGTTTCATTTTTTTATGCCTACTTATTTTTGAATTATTCTTCCACTCCAATTACTACATTGTGTATGTTGGTTTATTGACGAACACAAACTGGGTGTGCTGTCTTACTTCAGTTTGAACTTTGGACTAATTAGACAACAGTGCTATATAAAGTATACAGCGGAAAAAAAAAATACAACTGCTCTCTCTCTCTCTCTCTATCTCTTACTCTCTCTCTCTCTATATATATACATTGAAGTTTCTCTGGTTTTATCTGAAGTTGGTTAATTTTCAGGAAGAACCCCATGCCTTAATTGCTCAGTTAGTGGGATATTAAACATCCAGATTAGGGAATATGGGGGTCCAGAGTTCTAAAATAGAAGAAGATAAAGCTTTGCAGCTTTGTCGTGAAAGAAAGAAATTTGTAAGGCAGGCACTTGATGGGAGGTGCTCACTGGCAGCAGCTCATGTTTCATATGTGCAGTCACTGAAAAATACAGGAACTGCTCTAAGGAAGTTTATTGAACCTGAAGCTCCACTTGAATCTTCATTGTACACTTCCACTAATGCAACACCTGAGCCTCTTGCTTTAACTGAGAAGTCCATTTCACATTTCTCAATCTCTTCTAGGTCTCTATCACATCCTGTGGATGCAACAGAAAACCTTTCTCCCTCACCATCTCCCCCTAGCTCCAGTCGGTTTCAAGCAAATTACATGAAATTTAGGGGGTTTTCTTCGAAAAAGGTTGAAGAGGCCCCTCCTGTAGTTGTTACAGGGACTGTAACCTCTTCCAGTACTCCACAGAACATCACACCTCGTTCCACTGAAAAACCTGAATCATCGCCATTTGAAGCTTCTTCTGTCCCACCAGGAACTCCACCATGGGATTACTTTGGACTTTTTCATCCAATTGATCATCAGTTTTCATCTCAAGAAGGAAGAGAAATGAAGTCAGGTTTAGAGAATGTTGATGACATAAGACAGCTTAGGGAAGAGGAGGGAATTCCTGAGCTGGAAGATGAAGAAGGGGAACATTCATTTCATGCAAGTGAAGAATTTGAGGATTCAGAAGATGAATTTGATGACCCTCCTGCAGATACTTTAGTTCGAAGTTTTGAAAATCTTAATAGGGTACAAGATCATGTTGCACCTAGTGCATCTCCTGCCATGCCTGCTGGAAGTGTAAATTCTGAAACTGAGTTAGTAAATGGGGAGAAAAGTAACTCTCCAGATTTGTCACCGCTGAGAACTCCATCCCCAGCTGTGGCTGTTTCATCTGAAACAAAGAAAAAACCTGTAAAAGAAGAGCGATCTGAAAGCAAGGTTTCCCCAAAGGACTTCTTTTCAAGCATAAAAGACATTGAATATCTCTTCATAAAAGCTTCAGAGGCTGGGAAAGAAGTTCCGAGGATGCTTGAAGCAAATAAGTTGCATTTCCGTCCAATATTCCCAGGAAAAGAAAGTATGATCTTTCTCTCTCTTGCCTCCCTCTTTTCTTTGTGTTAAATTAATGTTTGAGGATTTTTTTTGCGAAGTTTGTTTTTGGATTCTATCCTCATTCTTAGAATGTACCATCCTACTTATGACCTCGTTTTTGTTTGACGCTTAAGAATGATAATTCTTGATGCTTTTTCTTGTGAACCATAATATTAAAACAGACTAGATTGGTTTGCTTGCATATCATCTTCCTCTGATAGATATAGGAATCTAAGAAATCAAGAATGATAAAATGACTTCAAAGTTCTTTATTCCAAGCTATAAAAGTCCAAAATAGTTTTCAGAAAGGAAAACAAAGACTAAAATGGGAGAGCACAACTCTCAGACCCAATTACAATAAACTGTAACGAAAGATAGCAGGACCTCAGTCACTGCTCTGGTGCTCCCAGTCACTGCAGCCAGAACACAATGAAATTTCTTTGATGCCTCTATAGTTCCCCTCTTCCCATATTTGTAGGCTTCTTCACTTAATGACTTGGACTATATTGAGATTCATTGTCCCATATTGGGAAAGGGCTAAATATAAGTGGTTGGGTTGGAGCATTAAATTGGGTAGTCATTTTTTATGTGTAAAACAATTTGATCACTTATTTAAGTCCACATTAAAATTAAAATTAATGTCTAAAATGCCCAGTACTCTTCAAGTTTAATAGAGTGTCAGTTGTTATCCTTTCTAACCAACTGAATGTCATATTCTCTGTTATTGGATTTGGATATCTTTTGGATTATCTTTCACCTTTCTGTTTGCAATTGACCGACTGGACCTTTCCTTCTTATTCTTCTTTTTTCTGCAGTAGATTAAGCGGACCTGGACCCTTATCTCTGACAATGCTTTGTTCTTGATACATAACATGATGAAGGAACATTTTCTATTTTATCTCATGCCATTGGAAAATTAAATTTAGAGGTTGCTTTTAATATGAACGATTGTAGGATTTGCTCAGTATATACTATATTTTCTTCTTTTGCAGATGGATCACTGGCATCAACGTTCCTCAAGGCTTGTTTCTCGTGTGGGGAAGACCCTAGTCAAGTTCAAGAAGGTAAGTTCCTTTCATCATAAAGATGCTATACTGCTATCAGTGGTAAGTTCCTTCATTGCTTTCATCATAAAGATGCTATATTGCTATCAATGTGAACTTTTGACTGTTTGCCATTCAGTTTCAGTGATGCAGCTTTTAGTTATCTTTTTAGTTTCAAACTTTCAATCCCCAAAGGCAATTCTATCTAATATAACTGTCCATAATTTATAGTTCTGAAAGATTGAAATAATTTTTTTTAACATATAAATTGTTTGGGATGGAAGTAAATCATATACTTCCTGTTGTATAGGGCTGTTAAAGAACTAAACTGTTCGTGAGCTGTTTGATGCTCGGTTTGGCTTTTAAATCTGGGGTGTGCAATTGGTCAGTTCGTTTTTGAACCAAACGGGACTAAGTTAACCAAAAATCAAACTTCAAAAATAAAGAGAACTGAATTGAACTGAAATCTAAGAAAAACCAAATTGAACTGAACCAAAAAAGTTCGTTTTGGTTTGATTCAGTTCATTGGTTTGGCTACTGTCCTTACACTTTCACAAACAACTGTGATTTGTGAATCAACATCAAACTCAACATTACCCCAATTTCAACAAAAACTTAAATTGTAACCAAAGTTGAAGTTGTACATAAAATAAACTGTAATTAAATGAGTCCATCAAACAGAAATAAAATCATTTATACATATCTC
Source organism: Manihot esculenta (assembly GCF_001659605.2). NCBI lineage: Eukaryota > Viridiplantae > Streptophyta > Magnoliopsida > Malpighiales > Euphorbiaceae > Manihot > Manihot esculenta. The sequence goes on along the minus strand of NC_035164.2, from coordinate 10,570,881 downwards.
CAAACCCACATGATAACAAATTAATATACCTCAACAATCAATATAACATGCAATGGCAGAACTGTGACAAAATGATCTCAGAAGAGCAAGGCAAAAGAAGGGGTGACAAGGACGATCGGCATGAGAATGGCAGTGCTCTTGTCATCTCCAATGGGAAAAAATAAAAGAAAAATCTCATAGGTTGTGAAACTATCGAGTGTTGGCAGCAGATAGAAGAAGAATAAATCAAAGCAAATAATATTTGAAGGAGGCATTATAAGAATGAAAGACAAAAGAAAAAGATGACGATCAAAGAGGAATAAATCAGCGAGAACAAACTTGAAAGAAGAAGATGAAGGAGTCTTGAGAGGAGGAGATTTGCTAGGTGGCGTGGCTGCTGGAAACAAATAATGAAAGATGCTAAGGTTATATGTATATGTACACACACACACACACACACACACACACACAGAAAATGGTGACATTTTAAGTAGTGGCCAAAATTGATTCGGTTTGGTTAATTTGGGCTTTTTACTGAATTGAACAAACAAGACTAAACCGATTTTCTGAAAAATTCAGAACCAAAACTGAAAAACTGAATTAAATTGGTTTGGTTTTTCTTAAAAACCGATTAATGCTCACTTTGGATTATACTAAACTCGAGCATAAGTTTAATGAACGAGCTACACTCAAGCTTCTGGATATTCGATTCGTCAAGGCTCGTGAACTCATTTGTTTATTAATTTTGTGACGTGGCTTTTGAATACGCTCAATTAACTAAAATTATTTAGTCTTGTCACTTTAAACCTAAAATTTATTAAGGTTATAATTGATTTGAGCTGTTCGAGGTTTGATTCTTTAAAAGCTTAGTTTGGCTTAGCTTATTTTCAAAACATTTTGAACATTATCGCTATTTCTACTAATGATAAGATGGGGTTATAATTTTTGGAAAACATTGTCCTGTTCTATAATTATAGGCACTCCTGAATGACTTGAAAATACTTGTTATTTTTGGATCAATAACACAACAGTATCCCACCCCAAACCTTAAAAATGGTAGCCACTATAGATGTCGATTCCTCTGTGATAATTGACCTAGCTAAATGTTTTCTCACAGAACTAGGTACACATAAGGATGAACTACAAAATGTCTATTTGCATGGAAGTAATACTACATGAATACAAATGTTGATAAGAGAACTATCTATGAATGATTCCATCAGCTTTAGTGTTTGAAATTTTCCTAATTATGTTTCTTCAAATGTTGAACTTTTTTGGTACTTTCTTGTGCCTTGTTCAATAAAATAAAAATGATTCCCATGTTTAACTTGTTTCCTCAGTAAAACACTTTTGATGCATGTTTTTTCAAGTTTAGCAATAACAACTTTTTTTTTTCTTTTTTCTTTTTGCAACTACAATATTGTGTAGATTAGTTAATATTCACTATGAAATACATTGCAAGAGCAGCACATGTAATTATTCTTACTGGAGGGACGACTCTGTAACAATAGCTCATGTAAATATTCTTACTTGGGGATCTGTACATTCTAAGTATAATTCAGAGGTGAAGTATCACAACAGTATAAAAAGAATATGGCTACAGACATGAATAAGTGAGAAGCTGAGTTACTTGTTTAACTAGCATATCTTAATTGTAATTTTGTTCCATTATTTGCACTTCAAATATGCTTCGTTCATTCTGCTAATTATTTTTAATGTTTTCTCAGAACCTGCTCAAAATTCTGTGAAATACTTAACTTGGCATAGGACAACATCTTCACGATCATCTTCATCCAGAAATCCTCTTGGATCAAATGCTAAGGACGACTCTGCATCTGCGGATCTCACTGCTAATATTTTTGAAAATTTTTGCATGATCTCGGGCAGTCATGCTTCGACGTTGGATAGGCTATATGCTTGGGAGAGGAAACTTTATGATGAAGTAAAGGTATTTTACGTGTTTTGCTTATTTCTTCATTTGAAAGGAGAAGTGGAAATCAGGTGGAAATGATTTGGCAAGACTTTTGCTTTTTTTTTTTTTTTTTTTTTTTTCAGTAGAAAATTAACTATGTGGATCTTTCCTGGCTTCCTTACCTATTAGGTTATTAACTTTTTCAGTGGTCAAATGTCCTTTAATTGCTCATATTTTATGTTCCTTTTCTATCTATTTAGCCGGTATAATTAACGTGTTGCTTGATTGGTTATTTTTCCTTCAAGGGGTTGTGTGATGCATTGCTTGTTGGTTTATTCACATGGCATATGAACTTGAAATGAAAATTAGTAAGACCCGATTTTAATAAAATGAGATGATAAAACAAGGTTGATGTAAAATAACTTGGCTGATGTAGTGCAAAAGAGTTTAACAATACTAGGGTGGGCTGTAGATGTAGTACCCTAAACCAAGTAGAATTGAGAAAATGACCCATCTAGTTATGCCCAGTAGGAATGGGTTTAAGGCTTATCTGAGTTTCTTTCAAGTGAAGACATGCTGTGTGTGTCAATAAAGCAGAATCACATATTGTCAAAGAATTATGAATATTAAATTTGCTAAATTATTCTTTATTATTGATACTTGTACTAGCATTCAGGTGGAACTCTCATATTTGGTGGTAAAGTTACTAAAATATCCACATAAAATAGTCATAGAATGACAAACTGTTTAAACAATGTCAGAAAGGAGAGAAGCATTGGCTGTCTGCCTGGAGAGGAATATCAGTACCTTTTGAATCATCCATTAGATTGCTATGCCCTTAGAAATACATGATGAGTTTGCTTATCTTGATGAGAATTTCTGGTTCTTATTGTCTATCCTTAATTCTTAATTGTGTTCAAGGAGAATATTGACCTGTGCTGGAGAAAGTGACTTTAGTAGTGGGTGTTAATTGATTTGCATGATTATGTAATGGTGTATATGAGTTTGAAGAACATGACCAGTTCATGGTGGTGATTGAGGTGACATCACCAGATTTGGGAGCAGCTTATAATTAATGTTACAATTTATTTACTTGATGAATATTTCTTGGAGCATCAATGCTGTCAAGTTTTTTGTTTTAAATTTTATGTAGTAATTTTGATGTTGGTACGCAGAGGTCCCAAATAATAAGACTCTATCATCTCACTTGAGCACTAGTTAAGCCTGGAGAATTAACAAAAATGAAAATATAATAGGTGTATGTTATCACTGCGTTATTTTTCCCCTAAATATTGTAATTTGTCAAGTAAACCCTTTGAAGGATGCTATTATTCAGTATTTATTTTTGCATCTGCTGACTGAAATCTATGAATACTGTGGCAATCAAGATTCACTAGAAGGCGTTATTGCTTAGCATATCTAGAAGCATGTGACATTTAGTAAATGTGGTTGGCTTTAATGGCTAACCATCTTTCAAAATTTTGAACTGCCAAAGAGTACAAAGTTCATGATGACTCTCAAAATGTCTTGTAAGTTAATACTGAGTACATACCTTATGTATTCCCTTCAATTCCAATATGTTTAAATAACTTCTCTTTCAGGCTAGTTGGATGGTCAGAAGGGAATATGATGTCAAACGCACAATCCTTAGACAACTGGAATCAAAAGGAGAAAACAGCAACAAAATTGATAAAACTCGGGCTGTTGTTAAGGATCTACACTCTAGAATCAGAGTTGCAATTCACAGAATTGATTCCATATCAAAGAGGATTGAGGAATTGCGGGACAAAGAGCTTCAGCCACAACTTGAGGAATTAATTGATGGGTAAGTGCTTCCTTTATGTTTCTTTAATCATGTTGCATCCATGATTTGCATGACAGTGTTCAGCATCGAATCCTGGATGCACTTTGTGCAAGTCAGTAGTTTTAAGAGACTTTTTATGTTTTATTTCACATGCTGATGAAATCAACAATATATCATAACTGCTACACATGATTTATTTTGGATGTCTGATTGGTTCAACAGTCTACCAGATTATTAACCAAAATATAACCATCAAGTGGAATGAGATAAAATTGGATTTTCCCAAAAGTCCAAAACTATGTGCAAGTCACTAACTAAATTGTGATTCATTTTAAAATGCTGGAAAATGGAATTATTGTTTTAGGAAAAAGAATTAAGGATTTTAATTATGATATGTTTCTTTCATATTCAAAGTTGTGTTATCTAATTGTGGAGTGGTGAGTTTGGTGGAGCTGGATGTCTTGGGCTACCACTTTGTTTGAAGACTTGTTCATTGAGGGCCTGGATTAATATCCTTTTACTAATAGAAATGCAAATCTGTGCACAAGGCCTGTTTTTGGATATTGTAAGAGATGTTAATCTAGGTGCCAATGAGGTTTGCTATGTAAACGAGTAAGCTGGATAGATCCTAAGGTTTTGTCAAGGATTTTTCATCTAGGTTGAGCATTTTTGAATTTTAGTCTTGAATCTTGCTGTTGGGAGTATGTGTATGGTTGGGAGTTTTGAACCGGACTGAAGAATCGTATTGGATCCAAGATTATTTTATTATTTTGGTTCGTATCTGGTTCTTCACTGAGAAACAAACTGAAACTGTATCAAACTGAACAAGATTTTATTCATATATGTTTCTATGATTTTTTAGATATATTATAACCTTTTAATACAATATGTTTCTATATATATTTTTCTGGCCTGGTACATGCCCAGATCGTGTATTGCTCTGTCAAAAGTGCCATTTCTGCTAGAAGTAGAACAATCCTAAGTGCTCAATATCAAGACTACATAATTAATAAATAGTTAAAAGGCATGTTATATATATATCTGCATATCAGCAACTATAAAATTTAAATGGTAATTTAAGCTTAATTATTTGAATTGGATTGGGCCAGAACTAAAGCACCGAACCGTAATTGAAAATCAAAGTGATCAGGAATCATACTGAAAGTACAGTGTTACATATTCTTGAAGGAATAGAAAATAATTAGATGACAGCTCAGCTGTAAGTTTTGGAGGGAATTGGGATTAGCTAAATACAAGTTTGTTGCAAAGTTGCTACAAGTTTGTTATGAGGCCCACAGGAAGATTGTAATCAGCCATGATATGAAAATGAGATAATAAATTCTTCCTCATCTCTATTTCTGCTTCCTTTTCTATTCTCATCTAATCTCTTCTTCTTCTCATCCTAGTTTCTCTTCTAGTTCCTAACAATTTGGTATCAAAGCCCAATTGCCAAGGTTGTAAGATTGGTGTCTCGATTCCATATCTATGCCACGGCGAGAAATACGATCCAATTTTGCGATGACTAGATCCACAGCAGTGAATCAGGAGTCTAGGTTGGTGGAAGTGGAGGAATAGATCCGATTGTTGCAAGAGAGCGTTAAGAAAGACAGAAGAATTGTGGGAAGAAATTAAGAAGAATACAGTGGAAACTAAGAATGTTATATTGGAAGAGCTGCGAAGCATATTTGGGGCTAATATCCCAAATAAAGGGAAAGGAGTGGTCGGCGAGAGTAGTGAAGGCGCAGAAGAGCCTGCTGCAGCAGCGGGCATTCCAATTGGGTCCTTTGGGGGTCGAGGTCTTTTCCCTAGGCCGAGAGGTCCTAGTCATCCTTCTTCGGTGCAAGACTCCAATAGCATGGGTTTTGTGACTGATGCTCGATGCTCAAGGTATGACTAGATTCATTCCTAAAATGAAATTGGTGACAAGTGATGGTAAAGAACCTAGAGCTTGGATTAGGAAATGCCTCAAATATTTTGAGATCTATAATATTTCTAGAGAGCAAATGGTATCGGTAGCTAGCTTATTTTTGGTGGATAGGGTTGATGCGTGGTTTCATAATTGGATCAAAGAAGAAGCAGGTCATACTTGGACAAATTTTGAGAGGGATTTTTGTGCAAGGTTTGGGAAAGAAGGGCTGGAAGATGTGATTGAGAAATTAATGAGAATTAGACAGGAAAGGACTATAAGGGAATACCAAGATAAGTTTGAAGATATAAGAATTAGGGTGGAATGGATAATATTTAGTTGGGGAGAAGCCTATTTTCTATCATAGTTTATCGGAGGGTTGAAAGATGATATTAGACTTGTATTGAGAATGCTCAAGCCAAACACCCTTACTAACGCTTTCCAAATAGCCAAATTTCAGAAGCAACTTCTTAACAGCACCAAAAAGACCATATCCAAACTAAACCTGTTCAAGCCAATTTCAAACAAACTAATCCAGTTTCTTCTACCAACTATTCCTATAAAACTACACTTCTCAGCCAAACTAATTCTTCAGCAACCAAGCCCCCAAATATAGAGAATACCACCATTATAAATAAATCAAGTCTTTCACAAAAGAACTCACCCCCAACCAGCCAAACCTCAATAAACAAGACTACAAATAACCCTGTTGCTATGCGACCACCTGAACCTTGCTATAGATGTGGAGATAGATATTTTCCTGGGCATGTTTGTAAAGTCAAGACTGTAATGGCACTGCAAGAAGACAGTGGGTAGACTGTGGAGGAAGGTGAAGAGGAGTGGCATGATGTTATGGAGGGGGAGGGAAATGAAACACATGAAGAGGCAACCTTTTCAATTCATGCATTAGAAGGGAGTCAAGGGGATGATACTATAAGGATGATAGGGCATTATAAGAACAGGGAGTTACTAATTTTGATAAATAGTGGGAGCACTCATAGTTTTCTGGATGAGCAGGTGGCTAAGGAGATGAAGGTGCCAATTGTTACAGCTCCAGCGGTTGTTGTCACAGTAGTTGATGGGAGAAAGATTTTTAGCTCGAATAGGTCACTAGGGTTTACATGGAAGATTCAGGAGCATTCTTTCACCCTTGATGTTAGATTGTTACCACTGGGTGGTTTTGTAATGATTTTAGGGGTTGATTGGATGAAACTACACAATCCAGTCTTATTTGACTTTGAGAATTTCAACATCAGTTTCCAGGTGCATGGGAAGATTGTATCACTGCGAGGAGTTGGTGAAGGAGGGTTAGAAGTGGAGGAGGTGAATCATGTTTCCGGAGACAAGTTGTTTCATAAACAAGGGGCAGATTTTGAGCAGCCTATGTTTTGTGTTAAAGCAACATTTTCACAAGAGGTAGAGATGGAGTTAGTTGAATGTTCAGCAACTACATCAGCCCCTGATGCTTTTCAGCAGGCATTACAAGTATTATTGGTTCAGTATGAAGGGTTATTTAAGGAACCGCAAGAACTTCCTCCTTTGAGATCCCATAACCACTCTATTCCTCTTTTGCCTAATGCCTAACCTATAAACATCAAACCTTGTAGATATCCACACTTTCAGAATGAAGAGATTGAGAAATTGGTGCAGGAGATGCTGAGTAACAAAGTCATACAGCCAAGTACCGGTCCTTATGCTTCCCTTGTGTTATTGGTTAAGAAGAAAGATGGTACATGGAGATTTTGTGTCGACTATAGAAGGCTGAATGATATGCCAGTAAAAAATAAATTTTCTATCCCTATTATTGATGATCTCTTCGATGAGTTGCACGGAGTAGTTTTTTTTTTTAAAATTGATTTAAGGGCAGGATATCATCAGATCCGGATGTCACCTCCTGATGTTAAACTGCTTTTAGGACTCATCACGGACACTATGAGTTCGCTGTGATGCCTTTGGGCTTACTAATGCACCTGTCACTTTTCAAGTTCTAATGAACTATATATTCTAGCCCTTTCTAAGAAAGTTTGTGTGGGTTTTCTTTGATGACATCCTTATATATAGCTTGCAAGAGCATCTTAAACATTTAGAGCAAGTCTTTAAGGTGTTACAGCAGCAGCAATTGCTAATTAAACTCAGTAAATGCTCTTTTTGCAAAACTGAAATTGACTATTTAGGCTATATTATCTCAACAAGAGTGAGTGTCCACGAATTGGCCTTACCCTCAATCAGTCAAAGAGTTGCGAAGTTTCTTGGGTTTGATAGGGTATTATCGGAAATTTGTCAAGAATTATGGAATGATCAGTAGACCTTTGATGGACCTACTTTAAAAAAAATAAAATAAAATTCCGATGGTCTGTTGAAGCACAATAGGCTTTCTGCCAATTAAGGGATGTAATGGTTGCAACTCCTGTTTTGGCCATGCCTGATTTTTTCTAAGCCATTTACAGTGGAGACTGAAGCAAGCGGGATGGTTATGGGAGCATTTTTGCAGCCGGATAACTATCCTATTGCTTATATTTCCAAGGCTTTTAGACCTAGATCAAGGGCTCTCTCTGTTTATGAAAGGGAGTTATTGGCCATTACATTTGCAGTCTCCAAGTGGAGACACTATTTGGAGCATGGGCTTTTCTTCATTAAGACTGATCATAAAAGTATCAAGCATCTTCTAGAGCAAAAATTACATACTAATCTACAGTTGAAGGGCATTTCTAAGCTTTTGAGGCTACAGTATAAAATTATTTACAGAATGGGTGTCGAAGGCTCTCTTTGTTTATGAAAGGGAGGTAATGCTACTTTGATGATGGCTATTTCTGTGGTCCAGCCAACTTGGATGCACCAGCTCATTGATAGTTATGAAGGAGATACTCAGGCTGCTGATTTTATTTCTCATCTATCCTTAGATGAACATGCACATCTCGGATATTCTTTTAAGAATGGGCTCTTATTCCATAAAAGCAGATTGTATGTGGGCACTAAGAGAGACTTGAGGACTCATTTGTTGAGCCTCTATCACAACTCCTATTTAGGAGGACATTCAGGCTGCCACCTATGTTAGGTTGGCTAGACATTTCTATTGGCCTGGAATGTTGAAGGTAGTTATGGATTGGATACAAAAATGTGATGTGTGTGCTCGATGTAACGCTGAACACTGCCCTTCTACTAGTCTCTTACAGCCTCTACCAGTTCCCTCTTAGGCTTGGCAGCATGTTACCATGGATTTTATTAAGCAACTTCCAAAATCCTTCGGCAAGGACACAATTCTAGTGGTCATCTTAGGTACACCAAATATGCTCATTTCTTACCATTACAAAATCCTTTTACTGCCTCTGGAGTTGCTCAAACTTTCCTTGATTCCATCTTTAAGCTGCATGGGTTGTCTTCTATAATTGTCTCTGATCAGGATAAAATTTTTACTAGTTTATTTTGGAAGGAGACGTTCAAAAGGTTGGGAACCTTCCTAGCTCACAGTTTTGCCTATCACCCGCAGTCTGATGGGCATTCTGAGAGATAAACCCAGTGTTTGGAAGGCTATTTGAGATGTCTTTCTTTTCAACAGCTCCATTCTTCAGTGAAGTGGTTGCCTATGGTTGAGTGGCAGTATAACACTAGCCAACATAGTAGCTTACAGATGTCTCTCTTCGAAGCTTTATATATATGGGTATAAGCCTCCTCCTTTGGCTGCTGTACCATTACAAGATTGTGCAGTGGAAGTTGTGATGGATTTTCTACGATCTAGGCAGCATTTATCTCATATCATTCGAGAAAATTTGTTGCCAGCTCAAAACAGGATGAAACAACATGCAGATAAAAGGAGGTCTGAAAGGCAATTTAAAGTTGGGAATTGGGTGTACTTAAGACTGAAACCTTACAGACAATCTTCCCTATCTATAATAAAAAATTTTAAACTCTGTGCCAGGTTCTGTGGCTCTTATCAAGTGTTGGCTAGAGTGGGTGCTGTGGCATACAAGTTGCAGCTGCCTCCAGAAATTACTATTCATCATGTTTTTCATGTGTCTTTCTTGAAAAAGAAGGTAGGGGATCAAGCAGTAATCATTCAGAACCATCCTTCTTTTTAGGAGGATTCAGTGATTATTCAACCTCAAGCAGTGCTTAAGACTAGAAAAATACTACATGATACTAAGCCAGTGCTGCAAGGGCTTATCCAGTGAGCTAATTTGCCAGCAGAATAAGCAACTTGGAAGGATAAAATCCCCTGGCTCGCTAACTTGCCTTTTTTTTTCAAATTATGTTAAAGGATTTTAAAATTAAACCTTTAAAGTAGCTCCTAATTCCTTCTCCATTCCAAACAGCAGCCAGCCAACAAAAGCACTAAGAACAGGTATGTACTCTTTCTTCTTCTTCCTTCTCCTCCCTTCCTCTACACTCTCCATATCTGACCCAACCTTCTCCTTCTTCTTCTCCTCCCTTCCCTCTCTTTATTCTCCTCTCTCACTGTCTCTAGTTGATCTAAACACTAAGCTGAGCTGAACAATTTTTTTTCTTTTTCCATTTCCCTTATCCTCCTCTTTTCTCCCTTCTTGAGTTCTTGTTGTCCTATTGTCCTCACCACCAGAAGGTTTTTTTTTTCTTTTTCATTATTTTTAATTTTTAGTTTATTATTACTTGATTAATATGTTGCTACTTGCTTGGTTTTAATGTTTAATTGTTTATCATTCAATTGATAAATTTTTATCTTTGTTTTTATTTTCTTAATTTTTCACAAAGGTGGTAGAGGGATTTTTTGAGAAGAAAACTATCTTGGCCCATCTATTTTAGCTCCTCTTCATTTTCTCTCAGCTTCCTCTGATTTCTCCACAATCAACTCAAGTGAAGTACTCATTTCTCTACAATTTTCGAGCTCAAGAGTATAAATCATCAAATAAACAAGGTGATTTTGGTTTGAAATTGAAGGAGAACAAACACAAATAAATAGAAAATAATATAAAGGAAGCTTTAAGCTTTAATAATAGGGTAAATTACATTTTAGTCTCTGACTTTTAGCGTAATTAACGGATCAGTTTCTCTATTTTTAAAATTAAACACTTAAATCTTTGTATTTTAAAACTGTTCAAATTAGAGGTCCCTCCGTTGATTAATCTCTAGTTCAATGTTTTAAAACTTGGTCAAAGGAGAGAATATTTTTTTCTCAAAAATACCCTTTCCTTCACAACTCTTAACACTTCCCATTTCAAATTGGTTTCCCATTCTCTTATTTTCTTGGACTTTCTCTGAAAAAATAAATTTCTCAATCTTTATATCGTTTATTCTCAATCACCAATCCCGATTCTCAAATATCTTATTCTCATTTCTCCTCCATGTCTTTGACTGTTTATATTGCTCTAGCCCACTTACCATGCTTCCTAATTTTTCACTTGATGATGATGTCTAATGTAACAGATCTAGCCACAAGGGCAGCACAGAGCACAGTTAGCATCATCTTTTTCTCTATTATGGGCAAAAAAATTGAAAAATGAGATGAAACACCGAATCTTGCACCCTTATTTGTGGTTGTGGAAATTATATTTGTATATGGATATTTGAGTAGCGAGAGAAGGAAATCAGTGTTGAGAGGAAAAGGATTTGATTATCAGACCATAGAATTGGTGATGTTGAGAGGAAAAAGATTCCAGTTGTTGTTGAGCAGTTTCAGACCGATGAAAAAACTAATTGGACTGTTATTGATGTCATTAAGGTGTTGGTTTTTTGTCATTTAGTTGCTCCATAATTATTATGTATTATTGCTCTTTAAGTGTTTACTGGTGCTTTTGATTTGAAGGAGAATTGTACAAGAAGCACCCTCCTTCCATCTTTGTTTGACAACGTATGGAGATTAGAAAATATTGGAAAGATGAGGCTTTCGCTAAACGATTTCAGTAGGGAAAATATTAACATTGTGAAGGATTTCCTTTCACTAATAATCTGGATTTTAGTTATTATTAGGGTTTGAATTGTACTATAAAATAATAATTGAAGAAGTAAAGTGTCTAAAATTTGTTGAATTTAATTAAATGATGCAATTTATGTTTCTTTAACATCTCAAAATTAAGTAAAGGTAATAAAGACTTTTCTTATTCACGTAATAGCAGCCTTTCTGAAAAAGTAGATGGAAGGACTATTTATTGGACGGAATAAATATACAGGGATTTAAGTGTTCGATTTTAAAAATAGATCCGTTAATTACACTAAAACTCAGAGATTAAAGTATAATTTACTCTTAATAATATTTGTTAAATGTAAATTTAAGCTCTGGCAAGATAAAATCAAAGAAAATTAAATAATCTTGAAGTTAATATTTTAAATATTATGGGTTTCTAATTATTTAATTTTCACAAGTAAAATAAGTAGTTTTTAATATGGAAAAATTACTATTTAGTCCTTGTGATATGGCTAAACTTGTTAGTCCTTGTGTTTTAAGAAATGCACTAAATAGTCCCCTCTGGTTTTGAAAACTCAACTAAAATGTCCCTCCTGTTAAGTTTTAACACTGTTACTATAGTTTTGCACTGTTATTGATAGCTTTTCTCTAACCTTTTACCGTATGGACTAATGGTAATAGTGTTAAATTTTAATAGAATGGACTTTTTGGTTAAATTTTCAAGATTGTAGTGACTATTTATTGTATTTTTGAAAATACAGGGATTAACCTGTTAGTTTCACCATTTCACAGGGACTAAGTAATAAATTTTCCTTTAATATCTACATAATTATTTTGGGTTTAAATTGATGTCTATTGACTACTAATGATATATAAGAAAGAGAAACTTTTTAATTTGTTTTATTTGATATATTTATGTTTATTACTTAGTTGTATATATTAATTTTAATTTATCTTTGAATATTTATTCATTTTATGAACTTTGTAAATTCTTTAAAAAAATTGCATAGCAATATGCTGTTACCGTTATGTTATGGCCATTACAAGCCTGTTTCTATTTTCTATGACTAACACAACCATGATCATGATTTAAAACCATGCCTTGAACTAGAACAAAACTGCACACCCCTAGTTGTAGCTCTAGCTGTGATTTGAAAAGAATTTCCCTACCCCTTCTTTTACTAGTTTCATGATCTTATGCTTATTTGTATTTATATATGATTGAACACAATAGCCTGTCTATTTACTTGTTTTCGTGTCCTTCCTTAAGATGCTTCAATAAGATATGGTAGCCTCCATAAAAAATCATATATATTGAAAGAGTTTGCGTGGTATACATGACCCCCAAGTTATTAGAGATTAATATGCTTACTCTTTCTTGCAAAAGCAAAATTTTCTCATGTTTTAGGGGGGGAATATTATCCTAATTTCTGACTCTGCTGTTCAATGCTAGTAATTATACCAATTGGATTTCCTGTGTCATTTTTGTATGCATCTGAAGCACCGCTTGCATGATTGCATCTCCAGTCTGGCGTTTTTAGTAAACTATTATATAGTATTGGCGTTTTTAGTAAACTATTATATAGTATTGAGTCTCCTGACCTAATTTTCCTGTAATTAATTGCATGGTTTGCAGGCTTTAGCCTCTCTCTAACTCTGTATGCTATGTTCTTAACCTACTGTTGTGATAATTATTTTTTAGTAATTACTAAGATGTTTTTGATATGCTTTGATATTTTGTTCTTTAGTTTTGAGAAGCAGCAGCATTTAAAATTTGAACATATCAGGTGAATGCTTCTTAACTTCACACATTTTCTGCCAATGGCAGGCTAAGCCGGATGTGGGAGGTGATGTTTGAGTGCCACAAGCTTCAGTTCAACATTATATCGGTAGCATACACCAATGGGACCGCCAAAATCTCTATACAGTCAGAGTCGCATCGGCAAGTTACCATTCTTCTAGAGAATGAACTTGATTCTCTGTCATCATGTTTTGCAAAGTGGATTGGTTCTCAGAAGTCTTATCTCCAGGCTATAAATGAATGGCTTTTCAAATGCGTATTGCTTCCAGAGAAACCAACAAAGAAGAAAAGGAAACAACCAAACCCTTCGTTGACTTTGAGAAGAAATGGCCCTCCAATATATGTCACCTGTGGTGCCTGGTTGGAGAAACTCGAGGCCTTGCCTGCAAAGCAGGTTGGGGATGCAATGAAGGGTTTGGTAGGAGAAACTGCTCACCTTTTACCTCGCCAAGAAAAGAACCAAGGGAAGAATGCAAACCTAGGATCATGGAAGGCTGATAACGGCAGTGATTCAGGAATTAATATGTTGAGAGATGAAGCTTCAGAAGACTGTATTTCAGGTTTTGAACATTTTCAATCAAGCTTGGAGGGATTTCTTGGTCAGTTGAATAACTTTGCAGAGTGTTCTGTGAGAATGTATGGAGAACTCCAGAAAGCCATCCGAGACGCTAAGAATCCCCCACCCCAATATCCACTAGAACCACAAGTAGTTTAACTGAAAAAAAATGGTTGCAGAAAGGGCAGAATTTCATTGGTGCAGCAGTATGCAGAATTATGATACATGAAGGATTTTGCAGAGTTCAGTTGGATGTGGCATTTTATACACGAGGAAAGTAATAAAAGAGCATATGGAAGCCATTCATGATACAAATGAAATGAAGGAGCTGATAATAATTTGGGAGGGGAGTTGTTTTTGGTGGTGTTAAAATAGAGTAAAAAAAAGAAAAGAATATTTAACAGGTCCTGTATAGTTTCCCCTAGACCTTATCAATTTTTCGTAGTATCTGCAGCAACTCGGATCAAATTACACTTACAGTCAAATATAAGTGCATGACACTATAGTAAACCAACTAACAAAAGCTGAATCATATTGTTCTCCCTGGAGTCATGCTTCAACTAACTAATCTTGCTTCTTCGATTCTTGCTCAGACTGCTCCTGTGTCACGCATAACATCTAATGTTTTAACTCTATGATTAAAATAAAAAATTAAAAAAAAAAAAAAAAACTTCATAACAAACAAACAAAGGTGAAAATTAATGAAGTATGCCCTACTTTGAGGTCCATTGTTCTTTTATTTGCATGCCTTAGTGATGTTGCTTACAATTGCCATACAATGATGACTCCACCGAAGTTGGATATTTCTCATGTTTGAAGCCTTCATTGTAGGGCATACTTCATTAATTTTCACCTTTGTTTGTTTGTTGATTTTGTGCATATCGTTTTCCCTCAGGGTCCTTCGTTGCTATTGTGCTTGAAGAGCACTCATTAATTCAATTGAAATAGAGGAAAGATCCTTGATTCTTCAAGGGGCGGACTCAAACCTTTCTACAAATGTCATAACTACCTTTTCAACAATTCTATTATTTAATTTAATTAATAAAAATGAAAATCTATAAAAATATTTGATGATGAATTCATCTTCTTGCATGCTTTAAGACTCGATCCCTTTTAAATTTGCATTTGTTTAGTTTTATTACTTTCCTCATAGTCTACTGTTAGAATTTCTCAAGCTTTCTTAATAGTATTTGTATGCCATTATCCTATAAAGATTGAATTTTTTTTTAGAAGTATAAATGAGAGTGATTTGATTCGGAAAACTTGCAAAGAAATTCAAAGCATCGCTTCAACCCTTACAACAACAATAAGTTGTTTGCGAAGGAATTGATGCAAGCGAGGAAAAGGCCAAGTTATTGACATATGAAAATCCAGGAGATGAAGTGTTTATGAACATAATTGAAGCAAATGAATAACGGAGTTGAAAAAAGAATATATCGCGGCTTGGTTGCGGCCCATCCTTTAGCTACGTAGCATATGTGACCAAATTGTGCAAACTCCAATTTTATTATTTTATGGTTTGTTTTATTTTATTTATTGATATTCCATACACATAGAGTGACAGAGTTACCGCATGTTACTCGTTAAAATGCATCTTTAGTATAGTAGTTGTCATTGTGTGCTAATATTTTATTGTGTATATTTTTGCTTCTAGTTTTTGCTATTCGTTTCTTTATTGTATAGAATATCATTGTTTAATTGTGATTTTATTAGTTTTGTGTCATGTGTTAGTTTCAAAATGCAAAACTCATAAGTTGAACAATTAAGAGGTAAAAGGCTTGAGTAGTGAGTTCATAAAAGAGTAAAAGTTAACTTGTTATCAAAATACAAGAGTGAAACACTTTTTTGAGAGAAACACATGAGGAAGCCCGTAAGGTCCAACTTTTGTTTTTTGATTTTTTTAAGATCAAATTTCAAGATGACAAATAAAGACAAAGAAGTTGAGCAGGCCGATAATCGCTTGAATGTGGTGCTAAATAACTTCCACGGCAATATGGAAATGTAATTTGGATAATTGAAGAGTTGCAGCAAGCTAGAGTCAATAACACTAGGAACACCGGTAACAAAAGAAATAGACAAAACAGACCTCCTCTTGAAGAAGTAGGTAATTCAGCTTTTAAACACGAGAGGACACAGTCTATGAGAAGAAGGCAAAGGAAGGAAGAGAGAACTGAAAGTAAAGATAGCAATATTAATTCTATCAAGATGAAAATTCCTTAATTCAAGGAACGAAATGATGTTGAAGCTTATCTTGAATGGAAGAGAAAGGTGGAGCTAATTTTTTAATGTCACAACTACTTCGAAGATAAAAGGATAAAATTAGTTGCAGTTGAATTTACTGACTACACATTGGTTTAGTGGATTCAATTGCTTTTAGCTAGGTAAAGAAATCAAGAAGAGCCAATAATAACTTAGAAAGAGATGAAGCGCATCATGCGAAAGCAATTTTGTTCCATCCTACTTCTATCACAAGGTACATCAAAAGTTGCAAAAGCTGATACAAGGTTCTATAGCCGTTGTGATATGAGCACAAAAATAACACGATTCATCAACCACAAGTTGTGGACTAAAGTATTTACACTCTTCAAAGAGTTAATATGGGAAGCTCCAAATTATGATAAGTCAAATTACAATCGTTTAATTCAAGACTTATGAGATGAGAACTATATTTGAGAAGCATGAAAAAA
This sequence comes from Manihot esculenta, assembly GCF_001659605.2. Classification (NCBI taxonomy): domain Eukaryota; kingdom Viridiplantae; phylum Streptophyta; class Magnoliopsida; order Malpighiales; family Euphorbiaceae; genus Manihot; species Manihot esculenta. The sequence goes on along the minus strand of NC_035164.2, from coordinate 10,554,361 downwards.
TAAGAAAATAAGCAATACACTCTTCAGCACATGTAGACACGGAACACAATTTCAGATTACGTAATGCATGTATGGCCGAATTGCACTTAGGCCAATTTTATTATTTTGGTATCTTAGTATTTTATGGGATTTATTTTAAATTAATTTGGTCTAAATTAGAAGCCAAATTCGTGCAGCCCATTTAGGAAGGAGATTTCTCCAAGAAAATTTAGGAAAAAGATATTTAATGTAATCTAGGTTTGGCTATTTGACTAGATACTCTTCCTATATTATAATTATACCTTTCTACACTAGAATTAGGGTTTGGAGGTTATAAAAACACCCTTAAGGTGGCAACCACAATAGACAATGAATAGAGATTATGTTATGAATAATATTTTGGTTCTTCTTTATTATTTAGCAACTTATCAAGGTTCAACCTTGTGGCATTCTAATATGAATCTCCTCCATTCTTAGTTAACTTATTAAGAATTTCTTGTGGCATTCTCAAGCTAAAATCGCTTGATTATCTATGTTTTCTAATTACATGGTTGATCAGAGGTGTAGTAGAGTAACCTTCGCTCCATAATTTTCGTTTTTAATCACATTGATTTGTTAGGAGTGTGATAGAGCAATCTCTGGAAGATATCTTTGCCTTGCTTGTTGTCAAGTTGTATGACAGGATTTTTTATCACATGTTAATCATGGGTTCTGCATCAGTTGTGAAGTAGCTAAGCCCTTGGCAAAAAGGGATAATAAATGGCATGGTTATACAGTTCCTGATGGGGCTAGGTGATCATTATGATAACATGAAAAATCATAATTTGATAATTGATCCATTACCAAACATAAGAAAGGTTTTCTCAATGGTACAAAGAGTTGAGAGGCAAAGAGGCCAAACAACAATGGCAGTGAAGAATTTTAATTTAAAATGAGAATTTGGAAGGGGAAAATCACAAAAGAAATGTGAAGGAAGGAAGATCGTCAATCCACTTATTGTAGAAAGAGCGAACATGTGAAAGAGACATGCTTCAAGCTTAATGGTTTTCTATAATGGTATTAAGAGTTTAAACAGAAGAAAAGCAAGACAATGGTGAATGTTGTTACTCATATATAAGATAGGCCCTTACATAAGGTTATTCATGCTGAGAGCTTGAAAGTAGAAGACTGGAATTCTAGTATTGCTTCTGTAGTGCAACAGGAAATAGCTAAGTACTTGAAAAACAAGTCTGTCTCTGATCGAAGCTGCTCCAACTTCTCTAGATTTGCAGGTACTACACACGGTCTCTTTAGGAGCCAATCTTCAACCTAAGGTACGCAGATAATTAACATTTGGGCCACCTTTCACATGATATATAACTTGAACTTGTTTGAAAATATGACCAAAATTGATACTATCATGTCGATTTTCTTACTTGATTGTTATGTAGACAATGTCAAGCACACATGAAATGTCAAGATTAGTCCCAGTCCTAAGCCAGAATTAACAATTGTCCTAAAATAACTACCTTCAAACACAATCTTATATCTGTTAGTAAACTTACCAATTCATCAAATATAACTATTCATTTCTATCCTACATATTGTGCATTATAGGACCTATTGACTAAGGAAATGATTGTATATGAAAGAATGCATGGTGGACAATACAGATTAGACGAAGACTATTTTTCTTGCAAACCTCCTACCTCAATACCCTTACCAGTGTCACAACAGGCATGTATATGCAATAATTATAATAAGATGTGTCTAGAATCTTACTTGTGTATTGTAGACTTGAGCATATGCCTCCTCTAAAGGAGTTATAAGTCATATAGTAGAAGTTTTGGTCAATGTAATCATTTTCGTGATTGTGATATATGCAATGTATCCAAGTAACAAAGATTGCCTTTTAATAAAAGTAGTGCACATGATGCTTAGTTGTTTTAATTGATATATATTAATATGTGGAGACCATATAGGTAGCAGTCAATTGATGGTGGACAATACATGTTCATAGTACTAAATGATTGCAGTAGGTCAACTTGTACTTATATGATGAATAATAAGGTACAAACACTAAGGATCTTAGAGAAATTTTTGAAAATGATAACCACACAGTATGGCGAGAATGTTTAGATCGTAAGGAGTGATAATAGCACATAATTCATAAACTCATTGTGCAAATATTTTTTTTGCTGAAAAAGATATTCTCTATCAAAGATCATGCAATTATTTACCCCAACAAAATGGCAGGATGGAAAGAAAGTATAAGTAACTACTACAAATAGCAAGATCCCTCTTATTTCAATCTAAAATGCCAAAGAAGTTCTGGAGTGACTCATTGGTTACTGCTACTTACATTGTGAACAGATTACCCATAAAGTTGCTAAAGTGGAAAAGTCCACATGAGGTGCTTAATGGAAACAAGCATGATTATTCAAGAATGAAAGCATTTGGCTCCTTATGCTATGCCATATATCCAACCATAAAAGTTCAAGTTTGACCAAAGAGCATATAAATGTGTATTACTACGATATTCAATAAGGTTCAAGGCATACAAACTGTATAACTTAGACACAAATTGTGTTTACATTTCAAGGGATGTGATTTTTAAAGATCATGTATGTTTTTATAACCCTAACATAATAAATACCTACCATATACCAGTACCTATTCCTTATTCTAAACCTATGTATGAAAGCATTAAAGTTGGTCTAGCAACACCTCCAATAGATGAGTTACCGCTAAGGAGTACTAGACAAATAAACAAACCAACTTGGCTCAATAATTTTGTTGCTTCTATCCAATTTGATAGTACTTATAATCTTCCATTGGCAATCACTACTACTAGTTAGTCATCTTCTGTCCTAGGTATGGACTTGGTTATGCAAAATATATTTTTTACACCTACCAGTCTTTCTTTTATTGTCAATATTTTCCATGTTCATGAACTTCGTTTTTTTTTTCACCAAGCGAAAACAACATCATAGGTAGCTCGAGATGAAGAATGAAAAGCTTAATACATTGAAATCTAATGGTACCTGGCAATTGACCACTCTACTAAAGAAAAAGAAACCTAACAAATCCAAATGGGTCTATAGAGTGAAGTTCAATGTAGATGGTAGTCTTAACATATTTAAGTTCATAGTAGTGGCCAAGGGGTATAACCAAGTACCAAGATTGAATTTCACAATAAGTTTCTGACTAGTGGCTAAAATTGTTACTGTTAGATTGTTTCTTGCCTTAGCAGCTGCAAAGTCTTGGCCCATATATCAAATTAATGTCAATGATGCTTACCTTCATGGCATAAGTGATGAAGATTTATATATGCATCCTCTTGAGGGATATAATAAAGTAGAACCTGGACAAGTATGCAAGTTTATCAAGTCCCTATATGGAGTTAGAAAGTAGTAGAAGGAGTTGACTTCTAAGCTTCTTAATTTTGACTTCAAGCAGTCTCTCAATGACACTTTTCTTTTTACGAGGGCAAAGAATGTCAGATTTATCATGTTGCTTATATGTGTGGATGATTTGTTGATCTCTGTAACAAGTAAGAATTTTATAAATGAAGTCAAAAGTTTTCTCTGTAATACTTTCACTATTTAAGACATGGGAGAAGCCATATACTTTCTTGGAGTAGAACTAGCAAGATCTGAAAAAAGATTATTCTTAAACTAAAGAAAATACACTCTAGAAATTCTTAAGGACACAAGTACTTATCCTCATGGTTAAAAATGTAAAGTTATATGATGAAATTGGTTATATTTTCAATGAACTAAAATATAGAAGATTGGTGGGCAAGTTTGTACATATGAACTTAACCAGACCAGATATCACATATGTTGTTCAATTTCTGAGTCAGTTTCTCCAATAACCTCGAGTTCCATATTGGGATGTAGCCATTCATCTTCTTAAGAATCTTAAAGGTGTTTTTGCAAAAACGTTATTCTTCCCTGCTTAAAAAAAGTTGCCTTTTATAAGTCTATTTTGATGTAGATTGGCTGAATTGCCTTATAAATCGAAGATCCTTAACTGTTATTGTATCTTTCTTAGTATAGTACATATTTCTTAGAAATAAATAAAAAAATCACCATCAGCAAATTTTCAATTGAAGTAGAATACTAAAACATAGCACAGTGGGTTATGAGCTCCAATGGATTACATATTTACTTAAAGACTTTCATATTATACCATGACAACAAGGCAATTATTATCGTCGCAGAGAATCTTATCTTTCATGAAAGAATGAAGCATATATAGAAATATAAATTAATATACATATTTAGATTTATCCAAATGGCCTTTTAATAATAATTTATAATATGACATGTGAATTAAAAAAAAATTAGTCAAAATTAATTAATACTATTGACTAAAATTGATTCAAATGTAAAAGGATTAATTTTATTATCCACGCATTCTAAATTTAGAATATAAATGTAAAAATTAATAAATGTTTAAATTTTTTAATCAATAAACCTTAATTTTGTTATGTCAAATATATATATATATATATATATATATATATTGAAATAACGTAGTAATATATTTGATTTTATTTTTGCCATATAAATCAATTAAATATAGAAATTATATATTTTAAAAAATCCGTAGGATTATCAATGTAACATACAGCAGAGCAGAAAGGTCTTTTCTTTTAGCAGCAGATCGTAGAAAATTTATGTTCAATATGTCAATGTATTTTTTTTTAAAAAGAAAAAAATCAACTTAACTTGAGGAGTCAACTGATTAGCCAGTAGACATCGCTATTACCCCGTCAAATAGTTTTTTTTTTTTACTCTTGTATTAAAATTATTATGTAAAGTTCTTGAAAATTTATTTACATTAATGATTTATTTGACCAAATCAGCAAATGAATTTCTTAGTCTAATCCTGGAAAGTAACTCTCTAACCACTTTAGAATTGATATATCTATTAAAAACATTTTAAATATTTACTATAATTTATATTTATATATAACACTTTAAATTTGTATAAATCTTATATGGAAAAGTAAATTTTTTCGATTTGTTATATAAAATTTAAATTGAATTGGTGTAAATTAATGGTGAATTATAATATAATTTTTAAAGTTTTATTTAAATAGTAAAATAATTTTTAAATATATATTTTATTATAATAATATTATTTTTTATAAATTTTTTTTTGACTGCGAATTGAGAGTTAAATAATAGAACTTAAGACCTCTCAGACTTACTTAGATTATACTTACTTCGGTTTAAACCTGTAAATTATAAATTTTATTATTTATTATCTATTTCCATTTTTATATAATATGATAGATAGAGACAAAGCCACGGTAGAGTTATAGGCCTTCTGAAAGTTTTCAAATTATATAGGAGTATTTGGATAATTTTACATATAGGAGGAAAAAAATATGATTAAATTACTATATATTTAAAAAATTTAAAAACTAAAAAATTTATTAGTTAGTTTTTATTTCAAATTTACCTAAGTAAAATATTTTTTATTTTATAAAATTAAATTTTTAAATATTTTTATCAAATAATTCTTTATTCACCTTCAATATTATTTAGTTCATTTTATTTTTTATTTCTTATTTTTTATCTTTTCCATTCAAAAAATTTATTTTTTATTTTTAAAATTTCAATTTCAATATATAAATTTTTATTTAAAATTATTCATGCATAATTTAATTTTATACGCTATTTTTATTATTAAAAAATAATTATTTCACTTAATTAATTTTTAATTTATTTATATAATTAAAATTATTTATTAAACTATTTAAATTTAGAGAAATAAATTTTAAAATTTTATAAATAAAAGTGTTTTGTAATTAATATTTTATTAATTAATGAGTTATATGAACTATTTAAAATTAAAAAATAATTTAATTTTAAAAATATAAATTTAATAGGTAATAGGTTAGATTATTTAAATTTAGACTAATGAAATAAAAATATTATTTCTATAACTGATGGGTTGGATAATTTAATTTAAAAAAATAAATTTTATAATAAATATTATATTAAATTATTATATTACTTTCAATAAAATTATTATTAATATATTTTAATTAATAAAAAATAGATAAATTATAATTTAATTATAATATTTTATTAATTTTTTAAATATATATTTATTTTATATATTTTATTTTTATTCATCGTTCATTAAAATCGGATTTGCTAAATAAATTTTCTGAATCCGTCACTAATTATTAATAAAACTTAAAATATATATAAATATTTCATTTCATTTAAAATATTATCTGGTAGGAAGTAAAATTTTTTAAATATAAAAAATATATATAATTTATAATATTGAATATAAATATTCATAGAAATATTTTAATACATAATAAAAATTTATTACATATAATAAATATAAAATATATTTAATTTTAATATAAAATTTAAATTAAATAATTATATATTTTATTAATAATATAAATTTTTAAAAATTATATTATAATTTATCATTAATTTTTCAGATTTAATTTAGTTCTATTGAACAATAATTAAACATATTTAATTTTATCATTCAAAATTTGAAGTATAAATATATAAAAGTGATTACCGTAAATAATTACATATTTAAATATTTTTATTCAATAGTCCAAAAAATTATTGTTGTCTCTATTTCCATTCGAAACATTTCGTTTTATAATAAAGAAAACAATTTAAATAAATATTTATAAAATTATATTTTATTTTAATTATTTTTTAAATAATTAGATTTTTTTATTTAAAATAAAAAATAAATAAATAAAATAAAATTGTTGTAAAGTCTTGGCACAAACAGATGGTTGATTGGGTTAGTTTAGATCAATATCTTTGACTTAGAAAAGTATTATAGTTTGTTCTGTTGGGCATATTTAGTAATTGTCCAAAAAACTCACTTTCTTGACCAGACAGTAATTTAAGTTACTGAGTGAGCCTAAACCCAATTAAACAAACTTCATAAACCAAAAATATTCTCTTTTTAGAATCATGTAGATAAATTTTAAGTGCTAAATAATGAAAAATAAGGACGTATTGATATAATTCTCAACATTCAGAAAAATATTTATTTTTTTTTAAATAAATAAATTTTTTCATTTACAAATAAAATATTTTTTATTAATTAATTTTTCTGTTTCAAAGGTTAAAAATATATCTTTGTTTTTGAAATGAACAGAGTTTAAAATGTAAAATTGAGTTAAAAACTTAAATTTGTCTTCAAAAATATAAAATTTCACATTTGGTTCTAAGTTTACTTCTGAACAAATAAATTTAAAAAGACAAAATTATCCTGAATCATCATTTATGACAAATAACTTAGTCCTTACTATTAAAAAAAAAAACAAAAAGAAGCCAAGTCCTTCAAATCTTTTGCGTAGCTTAAGAACGACAGGTGGATTAGGTATATTAATTAGTGGAAATTATAGGAAATATCATGACTAAGCCTAATATTATTTGTTTATTTATTTAAACAACTTAGGCAGACCGAGTCGCAAGAGTTGTTGAATTTTTTTTTTTTTTCTATTCATATAATCTGTTTACGTTGGCAATCCTAGTTAAAATAAAATATTTATCTCTTTATTTCAAATCATAAATTTTATATAAAATATTTATCTCAAATAAATTTTATAAAAAATAGCGAATTTTATAAAAATTTAATTTAATTTAATTTATTATTTGAGATAAAAAAATCAATTTTTTAATTAATAAAATTTTTCTTTTAAAAAAATAAAAACCTAGTGATAATTTATTATCTTCCAAATATTGAATTAGTCCCACCATGACCATTTATTTTGTGACACACATTATAGTGTATAATTATGATTTTATATAGTTAATTCTATATTCAACACCAAACTGATAACAACTACACACATAAAATAATACTTTATTATTTATTATTAGCATTTTGAATCGTCATTTAAACTGTCTGTAGTTTATTTTATTGACATTTTTTAATAGTTTATTAATAATTTTGTTAATTTTTTTATAATATAATACTTTACAAATACATAAGTGAAATTTTAAAAAATAATAATTAATTAGCAGTTTTTTTAATACTTTACATCCTCCTACTATGGAACGCTCGAATTACAATCAACATATAATCTAAAATGTATATTCATGTATTTCATCCTTGTCTTATCACTTATGAAACAACAATTTCTAAAAAATAAAGAAAACAAAACAAAATTCCTATTTCCTACCATAGATCAACACCATAATCACAGTCCTTGGACAAAATTTGAGCGTTAGACTTCAACTTATCCACTGATACATCACAGTTAACTTTAACGGTCATCTTCCATGTCTTAACAGACCCCACCTTAATCTTCACCGGCGCCCTGATTTTCACTTTAAACCGCACCGTTCCTTTATTTTCGCCGTCAACCAACGCCTTATGTACCCCACTTGCTAACTCAATCCCCGACCCTTTCAACGCCGTTACAAACAGAGTCACGTTATTGCTTGGCTGATAAAATACTGGCAGTTTACCGTTACAGAGCTTAACGTCATCGTAAAAGATATTAACTGAGCTTCCTGACCGGTAATCAATCCCTATTTTTCCGTTGGGGTTGTCGGCTCTAACAGTGACATCAAATTCCGGCGAGAGAGGGACTGATGATGACAGATTGAAACCTTTAATGGATATAGAATCAATCGAGTATTTAGGAGCTTTGGGGCGGAAAACAAGATATAAGACAGCAGCGGCGATGCCGGCGAGGATAATGAGGGTAAGAAGGAGGCCGAGGAACCAGCAAAAGCAGCAGCAGAAAGCGCTGCGTCTTGGCTTCTTGCGAGAGAGTTTCTCAAAGCGCTTGGCGTTTTCTGGAGGAGGAACACGGTAGACCTGGTCCTTGGGGATTTTGATAACGTAAGTTCCAGGAATTGGAGGAACAGATTTGTCAGGCAAAGAATCTGGAGGTTTCATGGGAGACTGAGGCGGCCGAGGATGGTGTTCCGGAGAGGAAGGTGCCGGAGGCTTGAACTCGGAAGATGATGGGGACGAGTCACGGGGGTGGACTCGATCAGCCATTGTAGAAAAAAGTAGAACCTGTAAAAGGAAATGGAAAAAGGGAAACACAAGTTAATCACTGGTAGTGATTTTTTATTTTTGTTTTAAAAGTTATTTGTTTTTGAAAGAATAATGAGAGAGACGAGGTCTCAGACTGTGAGGGTTTTAAGTAGGCCGGCGTCAGTGTGAAATCCGCGTTAGAGAGCTCACACGACTCAGGGGCAAATATGGAATGATAATGTGTATTTGTATTTAGTGGAAATAGTAGTAGGTAACGGAAGAAGAAACAATAGAGTATCAAATACGCTTGGAATGTAATAAATCATAAAATCCAATAAAAAGAACAACAAAAATTCTTATTTATTTATTTTTGGATAAAATCTTATTCTTAATTTTATTGCTAGAAGTCCATAACAACAACAAAAAAAAAATCTTAATTTTATTGTTTTTTTCTGGATAATTATTTTCTTTTTAATTTACTTTCAGCAAAAAATTAAAAGTTTGAGATATTTATTTATTTGTTATAAATATTCAACGTGGTAGGCGTTTAAGAAACGCTGACATGGCAGTGACAGCTAAGACTCAGTCAGCATGCAAAGTATTTGCAGGCAAAAGTACAAGACAAGATAAAAAGTTCCTTGGTTGAAGAAATTAGCTTAACGTCGAGGTTTAAGAAGATCAAAACAGCAAAAAGTAATTAACATAACGAATTAAAAACTAATAATGCAATACAATTCGAACTCGCCGACTTCTCACTGCGTTGAATTTTGATATTTTTCAAATTTAACGTGCTAATTCAATTGCTTTCAGAGATATTTTTTTTTTTGTCCATCGATTATAGTTCAAATTATGAGATGAATAATCACAATTGAAATTGTACAAAAGTGAAAAGCTAATCTGATGGATAAATTAGAAATATGAAAATAATTATATAAGAGAGATAAAGTCACGGTTGTAATTGTTGATGGACAAAATCCATTGGAGAAAGCGGCTTAAAAGAAAGCAGAGCCATGAGAGAGAGAGCATACCTGAAAGAAGATGAAGACCTTGTAACTTGGGAGTATTAGCTATGAAAGAGGATGAAGAAAATAGACAGGAGGAGAAGTGTATTTAAATATGAAGAGGGGGAAGAAGAGTGGAAGAAGTAAAAGAATGGAGGACAGTTCAATATTTGATGTCACTAAATTGCCTTGAGAACTGGAAACAGTCAAAATCTATCTAGCCAACCACTGAATCAACCTTCGCTCTTCCTCGTGGCTTTAGCTTCTTCTTTTTTTTTTTTTTTTCATTATAATTTAATTTATCCATCATTTATAAATTGTTTAAGTATATACATGGGAATATACAAAAGACTTGTTCCATTCATAAAGGTGAAGCCACAGATAAGTTTCACTTTTTTAATCATGAATTCTTCTAAATTGATGATTTTTTAATATTATAATAATTAAGTTTAAAAAACGTTGTACGTAGAATTTTTATATGTCAAATAACAATAATAATATGAAAAGAATTATTATTCAGTCTCAGTAGAAAAATAAATTAATAAGCTAGTTTTAAATTTTTAAAAATATATTAAATAGTTATGTGATTTTAAGAATTCAATTAAAGGCAATTTTCGTTAAAATTTTTAACATTATTGTCATTAGTTTATATATTAATCCCTTGTTTGGAATAGGTTATAGTGTTAAAAAAAAAAAAAGACCTTTTTAAGTTTAATTCAAAACTTAGTTTTACTATGCTTTCGTGACGTCAAATTTTACACAGCATCTGTGTAAGGAGATGCCTGTCACACATATACTTTCTCTTTTTCTTTTTCAGTTTTTTAAAAAATAGCAATTTAAAAGCCTGCTACTCGACATGTCATGTGGCAAGCTTTTATTTTATTTTATTTTTATATATATATATATTAATTTTTTAAAAAAATAAATCAATAAAATTAACTTAATTTTTTTAAGGGTAAACTATAATTTAATCCCTCTGATTTAGTGAAATATAACCTTTTGTCCCTCTGTTTTAAAAAATCTTCAATTTAGTCACTATGATTTTTAAAAACTATGACATTAGTCCCTCCCGTTAGATTTTCAGTTAAATCACCGTTAATTTTAGTTAAAAAGACTAAAATACTCATTCTCTCTTCTTCTTCTTCTTCTTCTTCTCCTTCTTCTTCTTCTTCTTCCCGATCTTCTTCTTCCCAATAAGCATGGTGTAAATAAGCAAGGCCTTGTGCTACTTCCAGGATGATTCGGTACCTCGCTTCCCATTCCAAGCAACCTCCACTGCTTTCATGGAGGAGACTGCCTAGGCTTCCATTTGGCATATAATTGTACATAAGCAATCTTGTGTTTCGATTCCAACAGCAACCCAAGAATTTGACAATGTTCTTGTGTCGGATAGAACCTAGGGCTTTTACTTCAGTGGAGAAGGAATCCCGAACTCCCCTAATGTCTAACCTGTCATTTTGAGAGTCTTTCTCTACAGCCATTGTTGTTGGCCACAGCTTCTTAACTGCAATGACTTCTCCATTTTCTAGTTCTGCACGATACACTATTCATGAACATCCCTTCCCAATTACATTGGCTTCCACTAGGCATTTCAGAACTTGTTCTACTGAAAAATTTAGCTTCTGAAATGGGGTGAAGTGCCAAGGCCATGAATCCCCTCCCATCTCGGATTCGCAATCATCTCTCATCAGTTTCCGAGCTCTGAAAACTGCAATTGCTCCAAAAATTGCCATTGCTATAGTTAAGGTGATAAGCAATGCAATGACAAGTTTAATTCTATGTGATCTCTTCAATTTACTGTTATTTGACATGCTCATCGATGTGGCTTTTCTAAGGAAACATGAGTCTCGACCCTTAGAACACAGTCCCTGGTTTCCTGCCATTTCTGTTTCTGATAACTGTTGGAAAAGCTTGTTGTCGGGAAGATAGCCTGTGAAATTATTGTGAGAGATGTTTAGAGAAATAAGATTTTCGAGTCCTGCAAGTGCCATCAGATCTCCTTCCAGTTCATTGTGTGAGAGATCAAGAATGGATAATTTGTTCAGAGCAGAAATCTGGGGTGGAATCGTCCCAGTGAGTGCATTCCAACTCAAATTCAAAGAAGATAAAGAGCTAGGCAGAGTGCCTCTAAAGGTATTGTTGCTTAAGTTCAGCATCTGCAGCTCATTGCAATTGCCAATTTCTGCTGGCAGCGTTCCACCAATATGGTTTTCAGACAAGTCGAGGAAACTGAGGTTTTTCAGGAGCCCGATTTCTTTTGGAATTTCTCCACTGATTCTGTTATTAACAAGCCGAAGACGAATAAGAGAGACACAGTTTCCCACCTCAGGAGGAATCGAACCGAAAATGTCGTTAGCAATTAAGAGAAGCTTTGTCAGGTTCTGAAGCTGAAACAGGCTTGGAGGTAAGCTATCCGTGAGTGCATTTTGTGACAAATCTAATGCTTCAAATCCCCAAACCTCTCTCTCTCTCTCTCTCTTTCTAAACTGATTCTTATCTTAAAACTCAACCCAGCACAGCTTCCTTTGCAAATAAGAAAAAACAAGAGAGAGAAACCAACAAAAACAAGAAAGATTAAAGATTTTCAACCACTCCACCATCTTCACCTCGGGGTTCTGTTCTTGCTTCATCTTTTTGGTAGGAAAAGAAGAAGAAGAAGAAGAAGAAGGAGATCGGGAAGGAGAAGAAGAAGCAGAAGGAGAAGGAGATCGGGAAGGAGAAGAAGAAGAGGAGGAAGAGGAAGGAGAGAGAATGGGTATTTTAGTCTTTTTAACTAAAATTAACGGTGATTTAACTGAAAATCTAACGGGAGGGACTAATATCATAGTTTTTAAAAATCACAGTGACTAAATTGAAGATTTTTTAAAACAGAGGGACAAAATGTTACATTTCACTAAACCAGAGGGACTAAATTACAGTTTACCCTTGTTTTAATCGCATAAAGTAAATTACACTTTTCTTACGCAACTATTCTAAGTCTAAACAATTCATTATATTCGTCATCTTCTTCGATTTATTGATTTAAGTGTTAGATTTGCGGTTATAAACGTCAACCACCTCATATTCTCTTTTTTGTAGGATTAACCAATCGCAATACAGTTTTATTTTGACAACATCATTTGATTTTGATGTTGGAAATTCTATTGAATTCTTTTTCTATTTATTTAGATTAAAACTAGTCTTTTATTTCCATTTTTTTTAAAAAGAAATCTTTCTTTCTCTCAAAATAGTCGACAATTTACGAGTTGCTATTAAGATTGCTATCAATGAGGGTGCTGTCATTTTTTTCACTCTTGGAAGTGGACAAAACACACTCTCTATACTCAATGAAACAGATCTCCATAATCTAAACAATGAAAAAATGCTCCAGTACATCAAAAGATCGCAGGCTACTCTCGAACAATACAAAACTCAGAGGGAAACATCCTTCATAGCTACCAAGGAAAGGGAGAAAGCTTCCATTGATACCCCAATGACTTAAACAGAGGCGATTCCATTGATACCCCAATGACTTAAACAGAGGCGACCTAGACATGGTCCAAAGGAAAGGCCGAGTTTGAAAAGGAAGACTCATTAGACGATACTCCAAGGGACGTCGACTGAAAAATGGTACGGCTGTTCAAAGGTACTAAAAGGAACCAGAGAAGAACTATGGCCTAGACGATGCATCGCCCCTATTAGAAGAGATTTTAGTAGAGACCTTCCCAACCAAGTTGAAATTGCCTAGTTTGGACAAATATGATGGAACAGTAGATAGTACAAGTCACCTGGCGATTTTTAGGAAGACCATGCAACTCCAAGATGTCAACCACTTTGTGTTCTGCTGAGTGTTTCCATCAACACTCACAGGATTTGCTCTGAAATGGTACTAACATCTGAGTCCAACATTAAGGAAAGAGCAAGTTTTTAAGGAGTTTTATCTCATGGTTCAATGCAGAAACAATACAAGTGAAAGAATTAAATCATGAGATAGCATGTGAAGTATTGAAAAAAGGAACGCACAACATCAAGTTAATGGATTCTCTAATCAAGAACTCAACCGCTACATACCGATAGCTAATGGATAAAACCCAGAAGTATATCAACCTAGATGATGAAATCCAAGCATTAAGAGAGAATAAAAGCAGGAGTTAAATACAAAAACCAAAAGCTAAAGAAGCAATGATATAGATGAAAGCGTGAAGATAAGAACAAGGCAACAAGGCAACAAGGCGGGTTCCGTCAGGCAACAATCTGGGTGTTAGTCCTTCTAAACAAGGCAGCTTATACCAGACTGCAAGGTGAGTTCCGCCAAGTCATAATCTGGGTGTTAGTTCTGCCAAAAAGGGCATTTGATACCAAGGACACAAGACGGGTTCTGTCAGACTATAATCTGGGTGTTAGTCCCGCTAAACAAGACATCTTATACCATGCTACAAGGCGGGTTCCGTCATGCCATAATCCGAGTGTTAATCCCGCCAAAAAGGCATTTGATGTCAAGGTCACAAGGCAGATTCTGTCAGCCCATAATCTAGGTGTTAATTTCGCTAAACAAGACATCTTATGTCAGGCCACAAAGCGGATTCCACTAAGCCATAGGAGGCGAGTTCCGCCTAACTATAATTCGATTGTTAGTCCTGCTGAAAAAGACATTTGACGCTAAGACTACAAAGCAGGTTTCTCAAGTTATAATCTGGGTGTTAGTCTTGTTAAACAATGCATTTTATGCCAAGTTACAAGGCGAACATCCATCAGGCAAGTATTTGAGTGCTAATTCCAAAAACCAAAGGCAAGTTTTTGCTAAAAAAAAAATGCTACGACGTGGATAACCACCAAAGAGTGCTAGTCACAAAAGATAAAAGTAAATTTCTGCAAAAAAAGTTATAATTAATTTTATTTTCTTATAATATAAAAACTAATAATCACAGGATCAAAATATACTTTTCTTATATAACTAATATAGAGTTTTAAACAATTCATTATATTTATCATTTTTTTCGGTTTATTAATTTAAACGTTGGAGTGGCGGCCACACGCTCTATCCACCTTGCGTTCTTTCTTGCATAATTAACCAATCACAACTCTTTTTCGACCATATTAATGATAAAATTAAATATTTTTATAATAAATATAATAAAATATATTTTATTATAATATATAATAAATTAAATATATTTTTTAATAAAATTAAATATAATATAAAATATATTTAATATTATAAAATATAAATTTATTATATTTACATGTCAAAATTTAAATTCAATGGTCTATTACCATACAGGAATTAAATAGTATTTGAATAATTTTTTATACAAGCTTATATAATATTTTTTATAATCGTTATTTTTATAATATAATATTAAATATATTATATTACTATTTAATATTAATATAAAATTTTTTTAATAGTTATATTATATATTATAGTAATACATTTTATTATATATATTAAAAAATATATTTAATTATATCATTAATAAATAAATAAATAAATAAATAAATAAAAACACGTTGTCTTGATTTTTAATTAATTAATTAATTAATTTTTCTTTAATAAATCTAAAAACCACGCTCGTACATAATTATGAAATTTATGAAAATTATTCTCCATCGTATCAAATAAAGGAAACTTGTTACTCCATCTAACCTTTTTTTTTTAAATATTTTTATTTTTCTATTATTTAATATTAATTTATATTCTTCACTCCATTATATATTAATTATAAATTATTAAGTTTTTTTAATTAATAAATACATTATTCTTTTAAATAAATTAAATATATTGTTTTATTAAAATTAAATATAATATGAAATATATTTAATATTACTATAAAATATAAATTTATTATATTTAATTTTTTTAAATATTCTTAATGTTATATTATAAAAAATAAAAGATATTGTTAAAAAATATGATAACAGTTTAGTAGTAAATATGTTACGGTAACAATTTCTTAGTATTAATTTTTTAGTGTAACTTGATACAAAATGATTCAGCATCAATATATAAAAAAATATAGCAACAGCTAAAAAATATGTTACTAAAGAATATCGTTTTATAATATTGACATGTAAATATAATAAATTTATATTTTATAATATAATATTAAATATATATTATATTATATTTAATTTATTGTATATTATAATAAAATATATTTATTATATTAATTATAAAATATTTATTTTCATTATAATAATATATTTTAATTTATTGATTTTATTTTTTAAAAAATTAATATATATATATATATATAATTTTTTAATAATATTACAAAATTGAATTTTCAAAATCACATGAAGTTTTTAATATATTTCTAAAAATATAAATACATAACACAAGAATTAAATAGAAATTTATAATAATATTATAATTTTTATCAAAAAAATGAAGAATATCTATTTCGTAATTTTTGTTTATTTTATTTTTTTATACTTATTAAAAACGTATAATTTTTTTAATTATATTTTTAATTATATTTATTTTAAATATATTAAATTTTATTAAATATTAAGAGATATTTAAAAAGATTTAAAAATAAAATAAAATTAAATATATTTTTTTTGTTCATCAAGTTGATTTATTGATTAAGAAGTGAAAACTAATGAAATGCATATCCATAAACCACGCGTATCTTTTGATATAAATGTGTTTGATTTTTACTATAGCATATATATATATATATATACTCCATCAATGAATTATCCATTTTTACATTTATTTGAAATAATTTATTTTATTAAAAAATAATTTAAATTAATTCTTAAACAATTATGTATTATTTTAATTTCTTTAAAATAAAAGTTTTAAGTTAAAAAAGTTAAATTTGAAAATTTATAAAAAAAATAATTGAATTTAATTCAATTGTTACAAAATTTTTAATATTAAATATTTTTTTTATCAAATTTAATGCATTGATAGTAGGTTATTTTTTCAAACAATTAACCTTAAGAATTTTTATATTAAATTTATACATTGACAAAAAATAATTTTAAAATTCTTCTACTGAAATAAAATATTAATTGATAAGAAAATTATTTCTTAATTTTATTAACTTAATTATTCTTTTTCAGTTACATTAAAAATTATTAATTTAATTAAACTTTTTAGTATTTTGATTGTACAAGGATATCGGCTTTGTGAATGTATTGGTATCGTTATGGGATTTTTTGTTTTTTTTTTTTTTTAAAATTGACTTGGAAAATACATACTTACATTTACATATATACACCTCATTAGGAAAAAAAGGCACGATATGAAATCATAGTAATTCCTAAAGCTAAGTCTATCCATTTTATAAATATAGGTTTATTTAAATATTTACATATTTTAAAAATAATATAATATATTATTTTATTAAAAATTATATTATTCATATTACTAAATTAATATTAGTAATAGCCTATAATTTGATATGAATTAAAAAGAAAAATAAGACTTTTTTATACTTTCTAAAGGAGTATATAATTTTAGATAAATTGCTATTTAATCTTGATGTCCCAAGATAAGTGATCAATACATAGTTTCAGTCCAATCGTTCCATTTTTAATAATTTGTGCTCTATCTCTATCTCCAAATCTCACAAATTCTTCTGATTTCATCATCAATTTGCTGAATAAGATCTTGTTTCTAGTAATGTGATGTGAGCATCTATTGTTAACATGTTATTTATTTGTTTCTTCTTTATATTTTTATGTTTAAGACAGACCTTAATATCTTTTACTTTTGAAGATTGAACAACTTCTTTTTTAAGAGCCATATAGCAGAGATCAATTTTATTGTTTTCTTTTGAATCATTACTTAAACTTTTATATATTGCGTCCCATACTGCAGCTATAGTTTTCTTTCTTTTATCTTCTTTTTTTTTTTTTCTTTTTGCTTTTTGGACAATTAGCTCTAATATAACTGGATTTGTTATACTCAAAATAAATTACTTTTTTTGGATCTTTGTAAAGATGTGTTTGAGAATTATCTTTTGGTCTATATTTTTTTATAAACCTTTTGTACTTGTTGTTAGTGTATATGCCCTAGGCCATTATCTTGGGCCTTTTTGTATGTCGTTTTGGTTATTAATAAAAGAGGTTTTTATCATTATTATTTGTTTGCATGTTACATAATAATGATTATCATCCCTGGTTACTTATTATTATGTTGATAATAATAAAATATAACTAGTATGATTATTGATTGATAATCATGAGATGATTATGTATATGTTGATATAAATCAATAATCATAAATACTTGTTAGAGAACAAAGTATTGGATGGACCCGCATTGAGATCACTACATGGGTCATTGTCATAAGTGAATCTCAAAGTAGTTATGTCTTAATCCTTTGACTTGAGATTGTCATAGTTTCCAACATAAGGACTGTTATGTTTTGACATAATCAAACGTTGTCTTTAATCGGACAATCATAAAGGTTATGATTGAGCATAATAGAAATTATGTAGAGGAAAATGAACAATCAAGATAGGATTTGTCCCTCTCTATGAGAGAGATATCTTCTGGGCCCCTCGATGAGTGAGACTGAGAAATGCATGGCCGTGCTCAAATGAATTGATAGTGTGATCAATATCATTTGAATTTATCAGTCTACTTAGAGATCGAGAAATCATAAGTTTGAACATTATAAGTTTGACATTGACCATGACTTATGTTCAAACTAGATATCGTGAGACAAAGGGATTAATACATGTTCTATTTAATAGGCTTTATCGGACTATTGATCCTCATATTAGTTGGGTAGTCATAATGTCTTGCTAGAGGCCACTTATGACTTATAGGCCTTGTTGGACTGGGCCTATTGCCAATTAATATGAGCCTATTGGGTCACACACAAGAACGTTGTTGATGTGCTATATAATGGGCTAAAAGCCCATTAGTATAATTAATAATAATAAAATGTTATTATTATTAATATTATTATTAATATTAATTATTAATATAATTAATAATAATAAGTGTTATTATTATTAAAAATAATAATTTATTATTATGAGATAATAATATTTAAAAGATCTGCAGTCTATCTGTAAGTGTTACAGATAAAGGACTCTATCACATAAAGATATTTGAGTATCTGTGAGATTGTGATAGTGGGTTCTAAGCACAACTCTTTTAGGAAAAGAGTTGTGGGAAAATAAAAAGACTGAGGCCTATAAATACTCCTTCTACAGATTGAGTAGGTGGGGTTTTTTT
Source organism: Manihot esculenta (assembly GCF_001659605.2). Taxonomy (NCBI): domain Eukaryota; kingdom Viridiplantae; phylum Streptophyta; class Magnoliopsida; order Malpighiales; family Euphorbiaceae; genus Manihot; species Manihot esculenta. The sequence continues at coordinate 10,535,213 of NC_035164.2, read as the reverse complement.
TTGGGTTGTAAAAGTTTTGAGAAAACTCAGTCTAAAAGATTGTAGAACATAGAGCACATAATCTATCCATCTTGAAAAGAGCTAGCACTCTAGAAGGATAGAAGACGTTCGTGTGGATACCATAGAGGGTGTTCGTTTGAAAAGGCAGCACCATCAGTCCGCCAGTGTATCTTCACTACGAGATTAACAGGTTAGTCTCACATCTTTCTTATGATTTAAACGGAGCACTCGGATTCTGGGAAAGGAAATCCAAAATTTTATTTTTCCGCTGCGCAATTAGATTGCAATTAATCTCCGGATTTCCCAACAGTGGTATCAGAGCCAGGTTGTGCTTTTCGTTTAAATTAATTATGCTATGATTGATATTATATATGTGATATATGTTTATAAGAATGGCATGATAGTTACAGATAAATGATTAGATCATTTAAATAATTTTAATTTTGTTAGAAAATTAAATTAATTAAATAAAAATATTTGCAACTGGATTCACGATGAACAGTCATCGTGAACCCAGAAATTGGCGAGGCTGATGGGCGGACGTGGAGGGCGTGTGACGCTCGCGACCACCTGCTCTTTGCCGCCGCCGGCGAGGAACGACTGATTCTTCGGCCGTCAATAGCCTAGTCGGCGTCACTGCCTGGAACGCAGTGACTGAGAAGGCCGGCCCCGGAGGATCGCGCCTCCCCGCAGGTCGCGCGACCGGTGGGTCGCGCAACCCGAGGGGTAGCACGACCGGAGGGTCGCTCCTCCCAGTGGGTCGCGCCTTCCCGTGGGTCGCGCGACCCAAGGGGTAGCGCGCCCGGGGATCGCTCGACCAGTGCCTCGCGCGCCGGTGGGTCGTGCATCTGTGGATCGCCCGCCGATGAGTCGCGCGACGGTGAGGGCAACGGCCGGAAAGTCCGGCGGGCTTCTGGACCTTCGGGCAGAAGCTGGGGGAAGAAGATGATGCCCCAAAATTACGATTTTGCCCCTGAAAATAATTAATAAAAAAATAATAATAATAATAATAAGAAAATAATATTTTAAAATTATTTTCTTTTAGTCTTTAAATTAGATTTAAAAGACTATATTTTATTATTATTATTTGTAGTCTTTAAATTAGATTTAAATGACTATATTTTATTATTTTCTTTTAGTCTTTAAATTAGATTTAAATGACTATATTTTGTCATGTGTTAGTATGAGATACTATGCATTATTGTCTATATATATATATATGCATATAGGATGCTATAATATATGTATGCAAGACAAAATAATTATAAGAAAATAGAAAATAAATTATTTTAGTCTTTAAATCAGATTTAAATGACTATATAAAATAATTTTATTATTTTGTCATATATTAGTATGAGATACTATAATATATATATATGCAAGACAAAATAATTAAAATTAAAAGTTAAACCCTCACTCTAAAATTTTAAGTTTTAATGCCACCCATATATTAAAAACCTATCAAGACTAAGATCACCAAAATGCAGGTTTTGCCAAAGCAAAGTGCATTAGGATTATCCTAGTAAGGTAGGATGAGTAATGGTTACTCATTTATTTAATTTTGGTTGAGCTTAATTAGGCTATCAAAACGGTTTTGGGCCTAAGGCATTAGATGAGGTATAACATGCATTTGACATATGATGTCAATACCTCATAATTTAAGAGTTACATTAGATGTAATTGGTAAGGGGTTACCTACCTAAATAACTTAATTCTAAGCGTCATGCCAAAGCTGACTTAGAATTAGGTGAAATATGGATCTTAGCCCACTAAAATATTATTATTCTGAGGGTTATATTTTAGTGGGAGATTATTATCACCTCAATATTAATTTGTTTATTAAATTAATTATATTTGCATATTTTTGTAGATTATTATGGCTGCTAATAACAATTCCACCTTATCACTGCGATCCATCCTTGAGAAGGATAAACTGAAAGAAAATGGGACTAATTTTTTTTTGATTGGTTTAGAAATTTGAGAATTGTTCTCAAAGCAAAAGAAAAGTCCTACGTGCTTGATGAAGCTATCCCTGAACCACCTCCTGCTGATGCTACTAATGCTGTTAAGAACAAGCATAAGAAGCATATGGATGATTCTAATGACATTGGATGTCTTATGTTGGCAACTATGTGCCCAGAACTTCAGAAGGATCTGGAGCACCTTGAGGCCTATGAGATGAGTGTCCATCTCAAACAAGCTTTCCAACAACAAGCTAGGCAGGATAGGTATGAAACTACCATTGCATTGCATGATTGCAAAATGGCTGAAGGTGATTCAGTTAGTGCTCATGTTTTAAAGATGAAAGGCTACATTGATCACCTTGCTAGGCTTGGCTATCCTTTGAGTTTAGAACTTTCTACGGATCTGATCCTACATTCTTTACCTAGCAGTTTTTCTCAATTTGTCATGAACTATAACATGAACAATATGGAGAAATCCATTCCTGAGTTGCATGGGATGCTAAAGACAGCTGAGGTAAATATTAAGAAAAGGCCTACCCAAATTTTGAATGTCAATAAGGGTAAGCCTATGAAAAATAAGGGGAAGCCCAAGTCTAAAGGTGGAAATGGGCCTAAGGGACGAGGCAAACTTAAATGGCAATCCAAGGCAAAAGTTCCTAAGGAAATAGTTCCTAAGGAAGGAATCTGCTTCCATTGCAAGGAACCAGGGCATTGGAAGAGAAATTGCAAACTCTATTTGGATGAGTACAAGAAGAAGAAGAGTAGTGAGACTACGACTTCAGGATCTCAAAAGGAGTAGAAAATTGTGAAAGGGCAAAGTGGACCTACGTGAAGGCAATGGAGCAAGAGTTGCTGCCATAGCTGTAGGGACTTATTTTGCCCGATGGGCTTTTGTTAGTTTTGAACAAATGCTTTTATGTTCTTACTTTGAGTAGGAATATTATTTCAATTTCTGTTTTGGACGATGAAGGTTTTTCATTTCTCATTAAGAATAAGAAATGTTCCATTCATAAAGATGGTTTGCTTTATTGTATTGCAAATTCATATGATGGCCTTTATGTCCTTTATCTAGATGATTCTAGAGACAACAATATCTATAACATAACTTCTAAGAAAACTAAGCCAAATGAGTTAAATCCAACATATTTATGGCACTGTCGTCTTAGCCATATAAATGAGAATCGCATATCTAAGCTCCATAAAGATGGTTTATTAGATTCGTTTGATTTTGAATCATTTGAAAATTGTGAATCTTGTTTGCTAGGTAAGATGACAAAGGACCCTTTTACTGGACAAGGTCAAAGGGCTTCAGACTTATTGGGCTTAATACATACAGATGTATGTGGCCCACTAAGCATTAGTGCTAGGGGAGGTTATCAGTACTTCATCACATTCACTGATGATTTCAGTAGGTATGGCTATGTCTACCTAATGAAACATAAGCATGAATCTTTTGAAATGTTTAGAACTTTTCAAAATGAAGTACAAAATCAACTTGGTAGAACTATTAAGATGCTTCGATCTGATCGAGGTGGTGAATATTTGAGCCAAGAGTTTGATGAACATCTTAGAAACTGTGGAATTGTTTCACAATTAACTCCTCAAGAAAGTCCACAATGGAATGGTGTTTCTGAAAGGAGAAATCGAACTTTATTAGATATGGTTCGATCTATGATGAGTCATACAAATCTCCCTTTATCATTTTGGGGTTATGCCTTAGAAATAGCTGCATTCATTCTAAACCGAGTACCATCGAAAGCGGTTGAAAAGACACCATATGAGTTATGGACTGGGAAAATGCCCAGTTTGTCTTTCCTTAAGATTTGGGGTTGTGAGGCTTATGTGAAACGCCCAGTTTCAGATAAGTTAGCTCCAAAATTTATCAAGTGCAATTTTGTGGGGTATCCTAAGGAAACCAAAGGATACTACTTCTATACTCCCTCAGAGAACAAAGTGTTTGTTGCTCGAAATGGTACCTTTTTGGAAAAGGAATTTATCTCTCAGAGATTCAGTGGGAGTACAGTGCGACTTGAGGAAACTCAAGCACCACAAAAGAGCATTGAACCGCCGATAGAACCACTTTCAGAACCACAAACAGTTGTGGAAACTGAAAGGGTGACACAAGTCCCACGTAGATCTGATAGGACACGTCATCAGCCTGAGAGATATGGATTTCTCATGACTGATAATCGTGAACCTTTGCTCATTGATGAAGATGAATCTTGTGTTTACAAGATGGTTAGTGGGAGTGCAGTTGTGTTTCTAGTCTTATATGTGGATGACATATTACTCATTGGAAATGATATCCCTACCTTGCAAAAGGTTAAGACTTGGTTAGGGAATTCTTTTTCAATGAAGGACTTAAGTAAGGCTGCATATATCCTTGGTATTAAGATCTATAGGGATAGATCCAAGAGGATAATCGGTCTGAGTCAAAGTACTTATATTGACAAGATGCTGAAAAGGTTCAGCATGCAAGATTCCAAAAGAGGATTCTTGCCCATGACTCATGGTATTCATCTCAGCAAGAATCAATATCCTATGACATCTGATGAGCGAGAATGGATGAATAAGATTCCTTATGCTTCTGCTATTGGATCTATCATGTATGCCATGTTATGTACTAGACCAGACGTCTCATATGCCTTGAGCACAACAAACAGATATCAGACAGATTCCGGTGAGAGTCACTGGACAGCTGTTAAGAATATCCTAAAGTACCTTAGAAGGACTAAGGATGCATTCCTAGTTTATGGAGGATTGGAAGACGAGCTAGTTGTAAGTGGTTACACAGATGCTAGTTTCCAAACCGACATAGATGAGTTAAGATCGCAGTCAGGATTCATATTCATTTTTAAATGGTGGAATTGTTAGTTGGAAGAGTTCCAAGCATAGTACTATAGCAGATTCTACAATAGAAGCTGAGTATATAGCAGCATCAGATGCAGCTAAAAGGGCAGTCTGGTTGAAGGAATTCATCTCAGAGTTGGGAATGGTTTCCAGCATTGCAAAACCTATGGACCTTTATTGTGATAATAACGGTGCCATAGCACAGGCAAAGGAGCCCAGATCTCACCAGAGATCTAAACATATACTCAGGCGATATCACCTTATTCGAGAGATCATTGATAGAGGAGATATCAAAATATGCAAAGTAGACACAAATGACAAACATTGCAAATCCACTGACCAAGCCTCTTTCACAGGTCAAGCATGATCAGCACACTAGGTCTACGGGTATTAGATACTTGTATAATTAGGCCTAGTGCAAGTGGGAGATTGTTAGTGTATATGCCCTAGGCCATTATCTTGGGCCTTTTTGTATGTCGTTTTGGTTATTAATAAAAGAGGTTTTTATCATTATTATTTGTTTGCATGTTACATAATAATGATTATCATCCCTGGTTACTTATTATTATGTTGATAATAATAAAATATAACTAGTATGATTATTGATTGATAATCATGAGATGATTATGTATATGTTGATATAAATCAATAATCATAAATACTTGTTAGAGAACAAAGTATTGGATGGACCCGCATTGAGATCACTACATGGGTCATTGTCATAAGTGAATCTCAAAGTAGTTATGTCTTAATCCTTTGACTTGAGATTGTCATAGTTTCCAACATAAGGACTGTTATGTTTTGACATAATCAAACGTTGTCTTTAATCGGACAATCATAAAGGTTATGATTGAGCATAATAGAAATTATGTAGAGGAAAATGAACAATCAAGATAGGATTTGTCCCTCTCTATGAGAGAGATATCTTCTGGGCCCCTCGATGAGTGAGACTGAGAAATGCATGGCCGTGCTCAAATGAATTGATAGTGTGATCAATATCATTTGAATTTATCAGTCTACTTAGAGATCGAGAAATCATAAGTTTGAACATTATAAGTTTGACATTGACCATGACTTATGTTCAAACTAGATATCGTGAGACAAAGGGATTAATACATGTTCTATTTAATAGGCTTTATCGGACTATTGATCCTCATATTAGTTGGGTAGTCATAATGTCTTGCTAGAGGCCACTTATGACTTATAGGCCTTGTTGGACTGGGCCTATTGCCAATTAATATGAGCCTATTGGGTCACACACAAGAACGTTGTTGATGTGCTATATTAATGGGCTAAAAGCCCATTAGTATAATTAATAATAATAAAATGTTATTATTATTAATATTATTATTAATATTAATTATTAATATAATTAATAATAATAAGTGTTATTATTATTAAAAATAATAATTTATTATTATGAGATAATAATATTTAAAAGATCTGCAGTCTATCTGTAAGTGTTACAGATAAAGGACTCTATCACATAAAGATATTTGAGTATCTGTGAGATTGTGATAGTGGGTTCTAAGCACAACTCTTTTAGGAAAAGAGTTGTGGGAAAATAAAAAGACTGAGGCCTATAAATACTCCTTCTACAGATTGAGTAGGTGGGGTTTTTTTTTGGGTTGTAAAAGTTTTGAGAAAACTCAGTCTAAAAGATTGTAGAACATAGAGCACATAATCTATCCATCTTGAAAAGAGCTAGCACTCTAGAAGGATAGAAGACGTTCGTGTGGATACCATAGAGGGTGTTCGTTTGAAAAGGCAGCACCATCAGTCCGCCAGTGTATCTTCACTACGAGATTAACAGGTTAGTCTCACATCTTTCTTATGATTTAAACGGAGCACTCGGATTCTGGGAAAGGAAATCCAAAATTTTATTTTTCCGCTGCGCAATTAGATTGCAATTAATCTCCGGATTTCCCAACACTTGTTTCCACCTTTTATGAAATATCTTCTGAACTTTCTTACTAACATAGCCATCTCCTCTTTATCATTGAATAGGCTGGATGAATTATTTGTGTTTATCTTTAAAGTAATAGATTTCTTTTTGCCGTCCATGAGCTTTTCTAATTTTAAGGCTATACCTTTCTTACTTTTTTCTTTTTTTGTGATATTATTTTTTAACATCATTTCGTGGACAATTAGTGATCCAATCAACTCATCATAGGTGTACTTTGTAAAGTTTTTTGTATAAAAAATGATTGTGGTTTTTGCTTCCCAAAACTTCGGCAGAGATTTCAAAATCTTTTTCACCAACTCAGCTTCTTCAAAACCTTTTCAAGTGTTTTTAGAAGATTGACTATATTAGTAAATCAAATGCTCATTTCAACAATGGTTTCACCTGGTAATTTCATCTCAAACAGTTCAAAATTATGAATAAGCAAGTTTGTTTTCGATTCCTTTACTTGATTTGTAACTTTATAAGTCACTTCAAGCTTGTCCATACTTTTTTAATAGACTCACAATCTGAAACATAATTGTATTCAATTACATCTAGTGCACAATGAAGTATATTTAAAACTTTAGCATTTGCATAGATCTTTTTTCAATGCGTATTGGTATATCCTTCTTCAGTCTTTTCTCTAGTTCCTCCTGCAACCAAAGGAATTTCAAAATCTTTAATAATTCTTCTAAGCCTCTATATCAACAGATTGTATAAAATTTTTTATTCTAACTTTCTAGAAAGAGTAATTTGTGCCATTAAAAGAGATGGTCGTGTGGTTGAACAGTCTTTCGCTAAAAGTACTGGTATGCCAGCAGAATTAGAAGATGTAACAGCCCGGACGTGATCCCCGGCACTGTTACCGTTCACGGCCCAGGGCTATCCCTCGCCTGGCCTCTTGCCACCTCGGGCTTTCCACTGGCGTCGTGAACAGCTCTTAACATCCATCCACCCTCACGGGTTCCTGGCAGGATTTGTCCCCTTAGGTTCTTGCATCGAATGCATCCTTCCCCAATTGGTACTCACTCTCACCAGACTATTCCCTTAAAGTGGGAGGTCAAGGGTTCGAGTAGTGGGGGAGGCGGCCTAATTTCCAAAGGGAAATTTGGGCCAAATCCACTTAGGGAAGGATGCATTCGATGCAAGAACCCAAGGGGACAAATCCTGCCAGGAACCCGTGAGGGTGAATGGATGTTAAGAGCTGTTCACGACGCCAGTGGAAAGCCCGAGGTGGCAAGAGGCCAGGCGAGGGATAGCCCTGGGCCGTGAACGGTAACAGTGCCGGGGATCACGTTCGGGCTGTTACAAGCTAGTCATTCTAGAATCTCTCTAAGGTATTTGAACCTCAAGAAAGAGAGCAATTTGTTGTCCCAAGATAAGTGACTAAGAGGGGGCTGAATGGGTCACTTTACCAAATTTTCAGCTTTTAACTCTAAAATTTAATGAATAATTGTGACTACTAATTCTGAGTGTGAAAGAGTAATAGCTTAAAATAGATATTTCAAAAATTTTCTTGAAAGATTAGAAAATCAGCTTATCACATACAAATACGTATTGAATAGATGCAGATAATGCAAAGTAAAAATAAAATTAGCAAGCTAATTTTATCATATTCTCATCAGTATTGATTTAACTTGTAAATATATATCTCAGATAAATAATGAAACTTAAAAGTAAAGAGATTAGGAATAAGAAAATCAAATATAAAAAACTTATAGTGGTTCGGTAAACAAAGCCTATATCCACTCTTCTAAAGACCTTCCTTGGTCTTCACTCCACTAAACCTCTTTTAACAGACAAGAGAACAACCTTACATACAACAGCAAGCTTTTCAGGTGCTTGTAGTCCTTTACAAGTTTGATGCACCACTCAAACTTCTACCTAAGTTTCAATAGGTTCTTAAAACCTTTATCAAGTGAATGCACACACTTGATCAACCTTTTATAGGTTTTGATTCAGAAAGAAACACTCTCAACAATTCTCAACAATTGCAACAGAATGCTATTAAGATGAGAGATAGAGAAGATTTGCCAATGAAGATCAGAAATTTGAATGAAAAGGCTTTACCACAAGGATTTTTATGCTATTAGAAAATCAGTGCTTTCATTACTCATTTATGAAGAAAATTGATCTCTTAAATAGGTATCTAAAAATTTTTTTTCTTAGTTGTAGAGATAGTTTAACGGTAATAAATTTTGAAAATACTAGCTGTTATAACATTAAAATTCATGCAGACTAAAATCAGTTAAACTTGCAGAATAAAAGTAGTTAGCTAAAAAATTAAACACAGACAGAATTTAGATACCTAAAATTAAACTATATCTAAAATGAAATGTCAAATTTTAGCCTTCTAAAATTTTAATAAGCTAAAACAGTTAATTTTTAAATTCTTGCTTTTCGAAATATTTTAAAATAAAAAAGCTTCTTTCAGAAAATATTTAAATAGAATGAGAGTAAAAGATTTTATCATTGGCATATTAACTCATTTTATCATTGGCATATTAACTCACTCACTCATTTATAATGAATCCTAAAAATACTTAGTTTCACTTTTCTTCTTTTGATTTATCTTGTGTTGCTTTAAGAGTCTTTTTCCTTTTTGATGTAGAGGATTTCTTTGATTCTTCAATACTTTTAAGATACTCTATTTTTAATACTGAAGATGATTAGATAAATATAATTTTCCTTTGATTTTTTAATACTTTTCAGATATTCTACTTTTAATACTGAAGTTTGTTAGATAAACACAATTCATTAAATTTTAGTATCATTAAAATCAAATTCTTTCAAAATTTATGGGACCAACAAGTCCCATATTAGGTCATTATTAATATTTGGATCATTATATTGTTAAATTTAAATAATTGAGTCCATCAATTTTACTTTTCTCATAAACTTAGGTTGGTTTTATGTATTTCTCCATTAACATTTAAAGATAAGTTACTGTTTTATCCTTAAATATTGCAATTGTTTATAGTTTTGCCCTTCATTTATGCAATTATTGGCAATTTTATCTCTCAATTTTTTCCTCTTTCTTTTTCATCAGCCTCCAACTCTTTATATCTCAATCTCTTTGAAATAAAAGAGATGAAAATATAAAATTAATGAATAAAAGTGTAAATCATTGTAAAATTAATGATTCAAACTATAAATAATAACAATATTTAAAAATTAAATAACACTTCGTCTGTTCCAAAAAAATAAATTAATTTATTTTTTTTAATATAAACTAATAAAATATTATTAATATAGTTAAAACAATAAATTTTATATTATATTTTTTAAATATATTTCTACTTTTCCAATGCTAATTTATTTTTTAAATTAATTAATTTTATTTTTTCAATCCATATCAAATAGGTATATTAATAAAAACCAATCTATAAATTACTATTTTAAAATAAAAGTATCCAAAAATTTAATACTGATAAAAAGAAAAAATAAGTATATCTTTATGATATAGAGAGTAATTTATCTTCAAATGGTAGAAGAATAATAAAATAAATTATTTAAGTGTGCGAAGGAAATAAAATTAAGGAATTAAATAATTTAATTTATAAAAAATACTAATTACTAGTGGTAAATTTTATTTTTTTATAATTGATGATTTATATTATTATATTGATTCAAATGCATACAAAAAAATTTTGGTAAGAGAAGATTAAATCTACATCTAAATTATACAGTGGCTAAGAATATTAAAATTTTTTTATATTAAATTTATTTTTGAATTATTATTAAAATGTTAAATATATATAGTTTTATTCCCCTCTTCTTTTTCCAAATACCTATTAATAAAAAACTCTTCAATTTTAATAAATAATAATTTTATTAATATTTTAATAATAATTTAAATTAAAAAATAAAATTTAATATTTTTAAAAATTGTTATATAATTTAGAAAAAAATATGTTTTTAGCCAACAGTTTTCTAGTGGGATCACCCTTTATTCACAAATGCAATCAAACAAATAAACTTTGTATTCTCGTTGGGAACACGCACGCGTTTCTCTTTTTAAAACAAACAATAATAATATAATTTTGCATAATATCAATCATATTGAAATAATTTAATAATAAAAGGACAAAACACTTATGTTATTATCACAACTGAAGAAAAATAATAATTATTATTATTTTAGTAATTTTTTAATCAAATAAATTGCATTTTTCAAAATTTTTTGAAAGGCTATAACATATTAAATTCTTAATTTCTTTTTAATATATATGAAATTAAATTTCCAGTTTGATGAAACAATTGGGCTAGCATCCAATATTGGTGCAGCTGAAAGCAAGTGGCAGCTACTAATTAGGAGGATGAATTGAGCCGCCGAAGATGCCGTTTACGGACTGAGTTTGGCAAAGTCTAATTAGACGGGACAAGTGCCTGTGGGCAGGCTGGCTTTTATCGTAAGCCAACTCCAACCCACCAAATGGAGTTTACTCACCACCATGTCAAATTTTAAAACTAGCCACCTCTGCTTTCCATATCTTCAAAATCCACGTCATTTTATTAAAACTGGTAGCTACGCGTACGATCTTAAGAATTTATGTCATGCTTTTGATATTTAATTTTTTTAACCTCTATATATACAAGTGGATACAATTAGCTATTAAATTTTCATATTGTTAGAATTTGTTAATGTTAATTTATTATCTCAATTGAAAAAAAAAAGAAGATTTTGAGATGTTTTAAAACTTTTATTTCTCACAAAAAATTAAAATAACTTGGTGGAAAAATATAGGGAGAAAACCAAAATTTATTGGTCAAAGGGAGAGGTCTTTTAGCACTGTCTTATCTTTTCTATAAAATATGATTTTTAGTTAGTGACACCTTTAAAATAAATATATTTAGTGAATTTCATTTTAAAAAAACATGTATATTTTAAATTAGTTGCGAATAATATTTAATTTAAATCGAAAAAATCAATTAATTTATTAAATTTAAAAATTTAATTCAATTAAACATTAAATTTCGGCATCCATTATTTTACATTTAATTTCAACTATTCAAGATAAAATAAAAATATCTTCTTTTCATAATCCCAAAAGTAGCCTATTTTCTTCTCTCTTCTTCTCTTTCTTTCCTCTTGCCACTCTATTTTCCATCTTCTTTCGTAATTTTTTTTTCTTGCCTACTCCATAGACATTTCTTCTTTAATCTCCCTCACCATCTTTCCCATCAATTTACTAGTGGAAGTTTTGCGCTTGGCTATCGCAAGCTTCAACACTATCGTAGCAGCGTCTTTGCTCGTTGCAGCATGCGTGATAGAACTTTACTTGTTAGAGTAGTCTCGAAACACGACGAGCGACAACACTATTGATCTAAGCAACACATCCATAGCTTCTCCCTTTCTTTTTCTTTCTTTTTTTTTGTTTTAATTTTTTATGTAATGTTATTTTGAAGCTTCTCCCTTTATTTTTTTTTCTTTTAATTTTTTTATGTAATCTTATTCTATTTCAATTATGATTTTGTGTTAATCGAGTTTGTCTATAAATTTTTTATTAATGGAAATTTGTTTAAACAGTTGGATTTTTGTTTGAAATTTGGTGGTGAATATCTTTTTTTGATAATGACAATTTGTGACGTATATGATTCCTGCATTGAATAAATTTTCATATTTGAAGAAAACCTAAATATTTTTTATGGATTTCTAAATTTTTTTTCAAAAGAGATTAGGTGATGATTCATAATCAAGAAAGTGCAGTCATGGACACACAAATTTCACCGAAATCAACAAGGAAGAAAAAGAAAACTCAAAAACTCTAGAACCTAAGATAAATAAGAATTTACCTTTCTTTGGCTCTGATAGGCACAAGCCTCAAACCCACACGCAGAAGTAGATATGGAATCCAAAGATTTAATAAATCCACCTCCTATGACACCCCACACTTAGAGAAGCTGAAACACCAATGATCGAAGGATTTAGCTGAGAATTCGATAAACACCACAACGAGTAGTTGATAAGTTAGCCAAGATTCTTGGTGCAATTGATGAAAGCAAATCCTCACTCTCACTCAAAGCAATACAAGCCAAAGGTATGAAAAAAGAATTCTGAAAATTTATATTCAAAACTGCCCCTTACAAGTGTTTCTTACCCTTATATAGTAAGGAGAAAACAAATAAAACCCTAAGACACTCTTCTTAGGCCTAGCCAAACCACACATAAGATTCAAGTCCAATCACACACTAAAATAACACATCAAACTCATAAATATTAAAACATAAATCCAAGAAATTACCAAACACTCTAAAACTTAAAAGATAAAATATGACTAGAATACAAGTCTAAACAAAACTAAAATAAAGCAAGCGTTTAAATAATAACACATAGCAAGCCCATCATGACCAATCTGAATCTTCACAAAAGCCTTTCTTGATTTTCACTCTAGGCTTCCCTTTTGTAGCTTTGGCCCATAGGTTTGATTGGACTCCTTAAGCCTATGATTGTAAGTATTGTACTAAATCTGCCCCATATGAGTTGAAGCACGCCCCATATGAGTTGAAACACGCCCCAAATGTATATCGATTATATGAATATGATTTTAAACTCTTTTTAGATCTATTTGAATGATATAAGTTTGCTCCACATCATTGTTAGAAATTCACCCTATTGGATCCGTATCATTCCCTCATTCTTTAGAAAAGATTTGTCCTCGAATTTTGTTGATGTTTATGTCAACAACCTGCACATCAAGAACAAATAAACTAGGCATAAAAACATTAGTCATAGAAAGATCCTGTGGATGTGACCCATTCTCCTCTACAACTTCCAAAACAGCCTCATTCATCTCCTCCAACTCATCAATCACGTGCTCCCCATGTCCACCATCATTCACAAGATTGAAATATTTTCATCACATAAACTCAAATTTCTACTTGTTTGATCACACTCTTCTTTAAATAATAAAAAAAGTGTGAGATACATAAATTTTATGTTGACCACCATAGACAGCGCCAATAATGTTGTTCACGTCATATTTCTTCGGATATAAACCTGCAAAATAAGAGAGAACACCGGGTGAGTTGGCTTAGTAATCTCTCCGATACTTAAGTCAGAATGTGTGATGAGTAAATTATTGAATTGACTATTAGAGAGAATAGTGTACCTCTTTATATAGTGTATAAGGTAGAGTTTGAATATGATACGAAATTTTATATAAGATAGGATACAAAGTCCTAAATAAAATAGGATATAGAATCCTATCAGATAAGGATAATATTATGATATTGATAATTTTCTAGTGTGATTAAAATTCTACTACCTTATTCGGAGTTATAAAATATTTGAATAGTTGACGTAATTTGAGTTATTAAGACCCAAATTTAATATATTTTAATATTGAGCTGCATCAATTACATTATATAGTTTTGTTATTATATTTTTTCATTATGTTAAATTTTTTATATTATTATTTATTATGCCATAGAAAATGAAGTATTATTTGTACATTTTCTCCCATCTTCCATAAATAATCAACTTCCTACTCTTTTGGAAACTCTATTTGTGCGGGGACTAACTTTAGTGCAATTAGCCTTCATGAAAGAATTACCATTTTCAGAAAAATGAAAAAACAAATATATTTTTTATATATCCTATTACTCATGTAATTGTGCCTTGTAATTCATATATATATATATATAATTTGAACACATATTTCATTTCAAAACAAATTAATATTGAGAAAAATTTACTATTTAGTCCTTATATTATAGAAAAATTTATTAGTTGATTTCTCCATTTTGAAAAATATATTAAAACGTCCCTGATAATTAAAAAAGTCTATTAATTAATCTCTCTATTAATTTTAGCCGTTAAGTATTGCAAAAAAGTCTATTGATATGGAGAAACTAATTAATAGATTTTTTAGAAATCTGAGGGACCATCTAAAATTTTTCAAAATTATAAGGACTAAATAATAAAATATTTAATGGCTAAAATTAACAGAATGACTTACTAGTAAACTTTTTAAAACATTAAAGATATTTAATGTATTTTTTAAAATTGAGTGGCAAAATAATGAGTTTTTCCATACTATAAGGATTAAGTAGTAATTTTTCATAATATTAATATTTACAAAGTAATACATTTAGTAGATAAATTGAGAGAGACTATGGCCGAGTAGTTTTAAGTTAAATTGAAAAATCGAACTAAATTGAATTGAACCATTTAATTCGATTTTTAATGCATTCAATTTGATTTGATTATTATATTTAATAATTTTTTATTTTCAATTCGACTGTTTAATTAATCGAAACCGGTGAAAAAAACCAAACCAACTGAATATATATAAACCTCTCTCAAAGAACCCTAGCTATATCTCACTTTTGTTGAGACGTCGGTTTCTCCCTTCCCAAAATCCTCTCTCTCTCTGACTCTCTCCCTCTGAAACGATAAATGGAGACCCACCCTCATCAAGTGGCGGCACCTTCCTTCCTTTCGTGATGACTCTAGCACTTCCTCCTCCTCATCTTCTTTGCCAACTTGCTTTAGGAGATGGATTGAGATTCGTCATTTTGAATTTGTAGCCCTTCTTCTTCTGCATGCATACAGTTGGCTTTGCGCCCTTTTCTACCTTATTCATCATTTTGCTAAGGAAAAATTAATTTTTAATCCCTATAATATAGAAAAACTCACCATTTAGTCCCTGAATTTTAAAAACAATAATTCAACTAGTTAGTCCCTACCGTTAGTTTTTATGTCTGGTGCCATTAGTTTTAATGAGAAAAGAGTTGGGAGAAAATTTGTATTCCAAATATAACCTTCTTGTAATGTTTAAAAGCCCTAAACTAAATGAAATCCCTAATTTATTACATCTCTCTTCTCCTCTCCTTATTTTACACGGCAGTCAAGAAAATATATAACTTTTCATCTCCTATGTTGTGAGTTTAGGAAAAAGGCAGAAATTTCTTCTTTTTTCCTTAAATCTTGTTTACTTTTTCTTATTTGGAATGAAAATGTCACATGATTTTAGTGGAAATATAGGTGGGTGAGATGTTAGGTTGTTAAATGAGTTGTACTTGTAGAAAAAGTACTGGATTAGAATCTCAGAATCAATTGATAATCCAAATAGGCCATATTATTACTGTCATGATAATGTGTGTGGGAGTTAGCATGGTTGGTGTATTCCAATTCCTCTCCAAGTTCAACAGAACAGAGCCATAGCTTGGGTAATGAAGAAACTGCAGTATTGCATCACAGGATGTTTGATGGAATTAGGGAAGGGATATAGAAAATAAAAGAGGAGCAGAAGTTGATGCATCTGAAATTGGAAAGAGTTGAAGTATTATTAGGGCATTTGAAGACTCTTGTAGCCATTTTAATTGTATCTTTGGTTTTTGTGGGTATGAACAAGCAAAATATAAATGAAATATATTAAAAGTGTATATTTGGAATGTAGAAAATATAACTTTTATCCTCTGTTTTATGTATTTCTATATGTTGATTTGTTTGTTTTTTTGGCTTTTGATATTGTTATGAAGTGGAGATTTTAAGATAATTTTGCATTTTTCATTTGCAGGAAGGAAACAGTTTTCCAGAGATATAATATAGGAATAAAACAATTTAATAAGACTAAACAGTGAGAACTAAATACTTGCTTATATATCTAAGATTTGAAAATTAGACTTCTATTTACACTATTTTATGCGCTCCTTTATTTTATATTAGTATCATACGGACTATCAAGTTCTTAGTTTGATTAATGTAGGGACTAAATAGTTTAATAAGATTAAACGGTTAGCAATACATGTATATATGAGATTAGGAAATCAAATATTTCATGCATTTCGATATTTTAATTATACATAATTTGCTCAATTTCAAATTGCAAGAACTAATTAGTTTCTAATTTTTATAAAATGGAGACCATCCAGTTCTCAGTTTCTGTAATATAGGAACTAAAACGATAAGGACTAAATAATTGCTTATAACTTTTATTTAAAAATTGATTCAAACAGAATCAAATGAATGTAACTCATATATATATATAAATACAACATATTGAAATTGAATGCAAAAGAAAGTAGCCTTAATTCCATTAAATAATAAGAGAAGTACAGTATTCAAACCAAAAAGAACCATACATTTAGCTCCCTATATATCACTCTACAAAAGGAACTAAAACCAATATACTATCTTCTCAAATTTACAGCCTCAATCATAATAACCCCAAATTTACAGCCTCCATGTATATCACTCCAACATTTACATCCTCAATAATACATCAACAAAATCATCAACAAAATATAGCTGTATATATCTCATGCACATCAAGTAAAATTTATATCTCTTGCACATTAACAAAAATGGTATTTCCACCACCCACAGTTGAAAGGTTTATCCAATAATGGATTAAGGCTACTCTTGCAAAATATTGAGGCTACTATTGGCTTCATATCCCTTGACTGGTAGATGTGACTGCTGAATTGAGACTCATGTTGTCTTTTGACACTAGCTTTTGATTGTGACTACATACAAATAAATGAATTAATGTGAAAAAGTATCAAATAAATAATTAATTATGAACTATAAATATGATGATGTATAAGAACAATTTCTCACCCCTATTGCAGCATATCGGCATATCCTTTTATTGTGCCCCGATTAGTTACAATTTGCACAAATAACAGTCACAATATGCCTCCTCTCAGATGCAGGACCAGACTCTCCCTCTTCTCTTTTTCTTGCTTTTCTTAGCTTACCTGGCTGTCTTCTTAATGGAGGTGACATCAGAGGTGAAAATTTATCATCTGGCTCTATCATCTTTCAGGGATAGAATGTATAATACCTTCATACACCTTTCTATATGTGCTAATTTGATAATATTCATGGCACTACTCAGTGATCTCCCCTCTTTGGTAACCAATTGCTCTGGCTGCATGTTTACAAGGCAGTCCAGAGATGTCCCACCACCCAAGCATATCTTCTTACCCAATGACACTACAAATTTGCAAGGACCCTCGTGCACTTCAAATTCTTCATTTCTTACTGGAATCAATTTCACACCTCTTGCTTTGTTGTATTATCTTGTTCAGAGCAATAACTATCTTTGGTGTGACAATTCCCTCCCAAGTACTTGCCTTCTCAAACCTCTTGTGAAATCTCAACATGAGTTTCTGTCTTATGGTCTCAATAATACTTGTGATTGGCATACTCCAAAGTTTTCCAGTCCAACTGTTGAATGACTCTGTTATATTGTTTGTATAGTTGTCACATTTAGCTTCTAGCCAAAATGAGTGCCTGGACCACTGTGATAAGGGTATGTTGATGAGCCAATCATAAGGCTTTTGGTCTTTCTTTGGTTTTAACAATCTCATATGAAGCCAAAATACATATGAGTGTGTAGCTTTAACATAATTCCAAAAGTCATCTCTTAATTGCATCCCTAGAAACTCTTTCTTGAAATTGAAAAAAAGATGTTTGCAACAGAACCGATGGCATGCATTTGAAAACAAATTTTTGACAGAATCAACCAATCCCTACAAAAAATAAAAATAAAAATAAAAATTAATCCCCAACTATTTATAAAGAAAAATTATTAATAATAAGTTGTAAGAGAACAAATATCACTAACCTTCTATCAGTCTGACATGAATGTCCAAGATTTATTCTCTGTCCCACCTCCAATGCGATGGTACAAGTTCTTCAAAAAGAATTTCAGCTATCTACACACTTAGATTCTGCAAATGCAAAAGCCAAAGGAAGGAAGCACACCTTTATTGCCATCTAATATCACAGCTGATAAAAAAATCCCACCATAAGGCCCCTTCAGATGACAGCCATGTAATCTTATAAAGGGTCTACAACCCTTTGGAAAGCCCTCTTTAATTGCTTCGAATAATATAAACAGCCTTTTAAATATCATCCCAGGTTATTCTTGAATTATTGTATCTATTTGTATTTTCACCACAGTTCCAAGGTTATACTTCTATAAGAAAAATAAGTACTTCTTTAGCTTATTATAGCTATCTACATTCTCTCCAATGTTTTGTGCTTTTGCAAGGTTTCTTGCCCTATACAACTGCCACAAAGGTACTTCAATTCCCCACTTCTTAATCAAAATTTGATGCATAATTTCATATGACATATCACAATCTGCTCTCAGAAAATTCATTAGCTTCTCTAATATCCATTTTGTTCTTGAGTTAGAGTTCTTGTTATCTGTAGGTCCCATACAAGTGTGTGTATCATTCAGAGTCTTAATCATAAAGGTAATTTAGTCTTGTAAGACACTTGCATGAAACCTCCACTGACACCCTTCAGAAGTATAAACAGCTGTCACCCTCATGTTATCATTCTCTTTTCTGTGTATCTCATATCCCTCTTTAACAGCATAATTTCTTAAAGCCTCCCTAACAACTTTCACATCATTAAAAACTTGACCTATTTTGAACTTATTAAGTTCACCTTCTTTACTTTCAAAAGGGCATGCTTATAAACCCTTAAAAGGGTCTCTATAAGTCTCACCATCACTCTCTGAACTATGTTCATTTTCTTTATCACTAAATATGTAATACCCGGCTAGACTCCGGTATCGGAATTCCTACCGTCCGGTGGAATCTCGGATGTCGGAGACCTCTAGAAGGGTAGAAACATGTTTTTATAAAATGTTTTAATGCATTTTATGGTTTTAAGTATGAAATAAAATGAGTTTTTGCATGAAAATAGCTTTGGAGGAAAACCCAGGTTCGGCCGCCGAAACTCAAGTTCGGCCGCCGAACATGCATGCGTTTTGGAGGCACGTTAGGCCCCCGAAAGCATAAGTGAGGGACATCCAGGATCGGCCGCCGAACTTTACCTTCGGCCGCCGAACTTGCATGTGTTGTGGAGGCACGTTCGGCCCCCGAATGTGGCCTGGCCAGCCACCTATAAAAGGGTCCCTTAGCCGAAAACGGGCGAGCTTTTTCCCCATTTTCGGCCAAGGTGAGCTCTTCGCCGTCCCTCACCCATCTTTGATGTTTTTCTTCTAAATCTTTCAAGATTTTCATTTGTTTTAACTTTGTTTTGAAGATTGAAGCCTTTGAGCAAAGTTTTGGAGCTTGGAGGTTCAAGAACCCAATCTCTCCCAACTTCGAGTTTAGGTCGTCTCCCTCTCGATCTTCAAGAGGTAAGAGCCGATCTTAAGCTCATTGCATGTTTTAAGTAAGTTTTAAGTAGATCCATGGGATAGAATGCATGTTTAGGTTATGGTTATGTTTTTGGAGTTTATGGGTATAAATGTATGTTCATGAACAATGTGAGTTTCTTGATGTGTTGTAGATGGGGTTTATGTTGGTTTGAGGCCCCTAGGAACATGTATGCTTGTGTTTGTGTGTTGTAGAATAGGTTTGATGCATGTTTGATAAGTTTGGAGGCGAAATGTGCAAAGGAAGCCAAGTTTCTGCCCTTTGGCAGACACCAGGTTCGGCAGCCAAAGGATTTTCGGCCGCCGAACATGGCTGGGGAGGCAGCCTTTCGGCTGCCGAAGCTTGCCCCCGAAAGGGAGACTTTCGTCTCTGTTTGGCAGTTTCGGCCGCCGAAAGTGCCGCCGAACATGCATGAGTTTCGTCTCTGTTTGGGAGTTTCGGCCGCCGAAGGTGCCGCCGAACCTGCCTGACTTTCGGTTCTGGAAGGACTTTCGGCCGCCGAACCTGCCGCCGAAAGTGCCCTGTCCAGGCCTCCTTTGCATGTTTTTCTATGGTTGTTTCATGATGTTTTAGGGGGTTTTTGGGGAGTAGTTTAGAGATATGTTCTAGTATGTTTGGTCCCTCATTTGAGTCCACCTGTGTAGGTTCGGACCCGAGGAACCGAGGACCCCAGCAGTGAGTTCAGCTGCTTCGGTGTTGTCAGAGTCAGCCAGAGGTGAGTGGAACTAAACTTAATCTTTTAAATTGAGAAATTAAATGTTTTACCATGTTTCATGCATCATGATTATGCAATAGGATGATTGCATTAGTTTTCACGAATATGCCGCATTGCATCGATTGTTGTTGATGTGGGTGAATATTGGATGACCCAATTAGTCCATGACAGGAAGACCAGGACCCCATTCTACGGCTTGGCACAATGTAAGGAAAGACCAGGACCCCATTCTACGGCCTGGCACGGTTATGGGACTCGAAGACCAGGAGCCCAGAGGAGGCCCTGGGGCAATGGTAAGTAATGTATGTTATGACAGGAAGACCAGGACCCCATGCTACGGCCTGGCACAATGCTAGCTTGGACTAATTGGTGACAAGTTCACCCAACCCTTATGTGAATTGTCTGTGTTATGATGCATTTCATGGAGCATAGTGTTAATATGTTTTTCTATAGTCCTACTCATTGGGCTTTTAGCTCACCCCTCTCCCTTTTACCCCCAGGCTTGCAGGTACAGGATAGAAGAGGAGGTCGGTTAGAGTAAAGCTTGTTGTGTAATAGATAGAATGTGGACATGACAAATCGTAGTACGATGTAATGTAAAAGTACAGTATAGTTATGTAATGAGATGATGTTTATGGATGTTAGAGATGTGCTTGACCATAGATCGTTGTATCCCTTTCTATACATGATCTTAGAGATTTTTATGATGTTTATGTAAACCAACTCAACATATGTTATGTCACCCATTTGGGGGCACTGATGAGATCCCACAGAGGGATCAATGTTTATGAGTTATGTTATATACAGTGCATGCACAGGTTGAGTATGGTTGATGTATATGGAAAAAAAAGTTTTAATTTTTATGTATGTTGTTGATTATGTATGGGATTATACAGGTTTATAGGTTAGATGTCAGGCTTGCTACGGGTCCCGGCGGCCTTAAGCCGATCTGGATCCTAGCGCCGGTAGCGGTCCGATTTTCGGGTCGTTACAGAATAGTATCAGAGCCCTAGGTTCATATGGTCGGACCTAGAGTGTCGGGCTCATAGAGGTTATAGAAGGTCAAGCACAATAAGAAAGGTCATGTCCACTAGGATAGGATGTGGAGTCCTGTCTTGCATGATGATGTGAAATGCCATGATGATATGCATGTGCATTAATGATATGCTATGATATGTGATGTATGTGATGAGGGTTCATGTGTGCCCACATGAACCATATGATGCTAATGTTTGTGCTATGTGTACGGTTTTTCAGAAAACAGAATGAGAGGAACTCGTCGATCTGCACGATTGACTGGAGTACCACCTGAGGATGAGGGCACGAGCGCCCGTCCTCCAGCATTGCCGAGGGCAATATCTAGTAGGTCTAGCAGAGAAAGAGTAGCAAGAGACCCTAGAAGGTCTTTGGATCTGGGTAGGAGCATATCAGTTAGAGGAACAGTTCAGGGCGGAATGTCAGAGGAAGTGGGGGACCAGATGGATGTAGAGCAGAGGAGGGATGGCAGTTTGGGAGTTAGCATGTCGGAAGAAGGTATGGGAGAGTCCCAAGGAGGCACTCAGGCCTCGGGATTTGTTCAGCCACCCTACTACCCACACTTCTCACAACATCCCGGGTATTCGATGGGAGGTACATCGGATTACCCTAGCTTCACCCCTTATCCCACACAGATGCCATACCCACCATACTACCCACCATATTCACAATACCCAATGTATCCACCCCCACCATACTATCCAAATCCAGCAGACCCTACCTCAGAAAATGTTGCACCACCTCCACCACCTACAGAACCAGCAGCCCCAGTTGCTCAGCCATCTAGACCTAGCTCAGCCAGTGGGAGCAAGGTTAAGATGACTGACTACATGAAATTGGGTGCTCCCCAGTATGAAAAAGGGGATGACCCATTTGTATACCTTGAAAGGGTTAAAGTGATCACAGAGGAGATTGGGGCTGATGACAGTAGAGCCATTCAGATGGCTGGGTTCACGCTTAAGTGCAAGAAGGCACGAGAGTGGTTCAAGAATTATGTGAACCCGAGAGTGGACAGCATGTCCTGGGAAGAGTTTGCAAACGAGTTTGCAGGTTGGGCTTTTCCCGATAGTTCAAGGGAGTTGAAGATGATAGAGTTTGAACAGTTGAGGCAGACAGAGGATATGAGTGTAGAGGAGTACACCGACAGATTCTTGGAGTTGTTGCCTTTTGCTGGGCAGAGTCTAGATACAGATTCGAAGAAGTCAAGGAGGTATGTCATGAAGCTTCATTCCAAGTATTCCTCCTTGATTCAGTCAGTGGACAGGGAGAGCTTCCATGCCATAGTAGATATGGCAAGGAAAATGGAGGCCAGTGCCATCATACAGGGGACAGTTAAACAGACGGTGGCACAGCCTTCTGGTTCTAAAACTCCGGGTGGGGGAAGGTTAGATCCCTCTACCTTGAGTGCAGCAGCTTCAGGCAGTAAGAGATGGGGTAAACCCAAGGGTAAGAAGAACAAGTTTTGGAGCAAAGTCAAGTCCAGTCTGGGATTTGGAAGTGGCTCAAGCTCTGGTGCGGATAATGCAGTTTGTGCAAGGTGTGGTAAGCCACACAGGGGAGTATGTCGACTTGGGACGAACGCCTGTTTCCGATGTGGTCAGGAGGGGCATATGGCTCGAGAATGTCCAAGAGCAGTCCCGATGGCTCAGTCCCAGCAGACAGCTTCAGGCAGTGTAGCGCAGCCAGCAGCTCCAGCCATGACTCAGGCCAGTGGCAGAGGCAGAGGGAGAGGGGCAGCCTCTTCTTCAGCGGGTTTCAGAGGTGAAGGTCCATCAGCTCCAGCACGGATCTTCACAATGACACAGCAGGAGGCAGATGCATCTAACACCGTGGTGGCAGGTAACTTAGTCATTGGTTGTTCAGATGTGTATGCCTTGATGGATCCTGGTGCATCTCATTCTTTTATTGCACCGAGAGCCGTAGAGAGGTTGGGTCTGATGACTTTTGGGTTAGAGTGTCCTCTCTGGGTCAGTGGACCCAAGTGTGACCCATCAGTGGCAGAGTCAGTCTGCCAGTGTAGTCCTGTGTTTGTTGAGGGAAGATGCTTGTCCGCCGACCTAGTGGTTCTAGATTTGACAGACTTTGACGTCATTCTAGGGATGGACTGGTTATCTACCCATGGTGCTACCTTGGACTGCAGGGACAAGGTAGTCAGGTTCAGAGGTCAGGATGGGTCTGAGGTTGTCTTCAGAGGAGACAGGAGGGGTACACCTAGAGGTCTGATATCAGCTCTTCAGGCTCATAGGTTGCTCAGGAGGGGATGTTAGGAGTATTTGGCTCATGTGAGAGAGCTTAGCAGTCAGGTCAGAGAGCCCGCCTCAGTGCCAGTGGTTAGAGAGTTCTTAGATGTGTTCCCAGACGAGCTGCCATGTTTACCACCTGTTAGGGAGATAGAGTTCGAGATAGAACTAATGCCTGGAACCCGACCGATCTCTATCCCTCCCTACAAGATGGTGCCAGCAGAATTGAAAGAGTTGAAGGAGCAGTTGCAGGAGCTGGTAAACAAGGGCTTCATCCGACCGAGTACCTCACCCTAGGGTGCTCCAGTTTTGTTTGTGAGAAAGAAGGATGGATCCCTCAGACTTTGTATCGACTACAGGCAGTTGAACAAAGTCACTACCAAGAATAGGTACCCTTTGCCAAGGATCGATGATCTATTCGACCAGCTAGCAGGAGCGGGTTGTTTCTCCAAAATAGATCTGAGGTCCGGGTATCATCAGCTGAGGATCAGAGAGGAGGATGTGCCAAAGACAGCTTTCAGGACCAGATATGGGCATTTTGAGTTCCTTGTGATGCCGTTCGGGTTAACTAACGCCCCTGCAGCATTCATGGACCTCATGAATAGAGTGTTTAGTTAATACCTGGATCACTTTGTTATTGTCTTCATAGATGATATCATGGTGTATTCCAGGAATGCAGAGGAGCATGCCCATCATCTGAGGTTGGTTCTGCAGACCTTGAGGGAACATGGCTTGTATGTCAAGTTCTCTAAGTGTGAGTTCTGGCTGAGGAGCATTTCGTTCTTGGGGCATGTAGTGTCAGAGAATGGGATTGAGGTGGACCCCAAGAAGACAGAAACTGTGGCTAACTAGCCTAGACCCACTTCAGCGTCAGAGATTAGAAGTTTCTTGGGTTTGGCAGGTTACTACAGGAGGTTCGTTCAGGACTTCTCGAAGATAGCAGCTCCTCTGACCAGGTTGACTAGGAAGAATCAGAAGTTTGTGTGGACCAACCAGTGCGAAGAGAGTTTTGAAGAGCTTAAAAAGAGGTTGACTTCAGCACCAGTGTTAGCTCTGCCATCTAGTGAGGAAGACTTTACAGTCTTTTGTGATGCGTCCCGTGTGGGACTGGGTTGTGTGCTTATGCAGAATGAAAGGGTAATTGCTTATGCTTCTAGACAGCTGAAGAAGCATGAGTTGAATTACCCCACACATGACCTGGAGATGGCAGCAGTAATCTTTGCACTCAAGATGTGGAGGCACTACCTCTATGGGGTAAAATGTGAGATCTTCACAGATCATAAAAGCCTACAGTACATCCTGAGTCAAAGAGATTTGAACTTGAGACAGAGGAGATGGGTAGAGCTGCTGAGTGACTATGATTGCAAGATCCAGTATCATCCGGGTAAGGCGAATGTTGTGGCAGACGCCCTAAGCCGTAAGTCACTAGGCAGTCTATCCCACATCACGGCGGAGAGGAGACCAGTGGTGAATGAGTTCTAGAAGCTCATTGAGGAAGGTCTACAGTTGGAGTTGTCTGGTACAGGTGCTTTAGTGGCCCAGATGAGAGTGACACCCGTGTTTTTAGAGCAGGTGGCTCAGAAACAGCATGAGGACCCAGAGTTAGTGAAGATTGCCAGGACTGTTCAGTCAGGCAAAGACAGTGAGTTCAGATTTGACAGTAAGGGGATCCTCCGCTATGGGAGTCGATTATGTGTACCAGATGACATAGGGCCAAAAGGAGACATTATGAGGGAGGCTCATAATGCAAGATACACCATTCACCCCGGGGCCACCAAGATGTATCAGGATCTGAAAAAGGTTTATTGGTAGCCAGCTATGAAGAGAGATGTGGCACAGTTTGTGTCAGCCTGCGAAGTGTGTCAGAGGGTGAAGCTGGAACATCAGAAGCCGGCTGGAATGCTTAACCCGCTACCTATTCCAGAGTGGAAATGGGAGAATATAGCTATGGACTTCGTAGTGGGGTTATCGGCGACGTCCAACAGATTGGACTCCATATGGGTGATTGTGGACAGACTCACCAAATCTGCTCACTTCATCCCTGTCAGGAGTGGCTATTCTGTGGACAAGTTGGCGCAGGTGTATGTTGATGAGATAGTCAGACTGCATGGGGTTCCTGTTTCTATAGTGTCAGATAGAGGGCCCCAGTTCACCTTCAGGTTTTGGCGGAGTCTGCAGAATGCCATGGGTACTAGGTTGGATTTCAGTACTGCCTTCCACCCTCAGATTGATGGACAGTCAGAAAGGACCATCCAGACTATCGAAGATATGCTTAGAATGTGTGTGCTGGACTTTGGCGGTTCTTGGAGGCAGCATCTACCTTTGATGGAGTTTGCCTACAATAACAGCCATCATGCTAGCATCGGGATGGCCCCATATGAAGCTTTGTATGGGAGGAAGTGCAGATCACCTGTTTGCTGGGAAGAAGTTGGAGAAAAGGCCTTGGCAGGGCCTGAGCTAGTAGAGATCACCAGCAGGGTGGTACCCTTAATCAGAGAAAGAATCAGGACTGCTGCAAGCAGACAGAAGAGTTATGCAGACATCCGCAGAAGGCAGGTAGAGTTTCAGGAGGGGGATCTGGTATTGCTCAAGGTGTCTCCAATGAAAGGAGTGGTTCGCTTCGGGAAGAAAGGTAAGCTGGCTCCACGATACATCGAACCCTTTGAAGTCTTGCAAAAGATTGGGAATGTATCATACAAGCTGGATTTACCTACTTCAATGGAGAGAATCCATCCGGTTTTCCATATTTCTATGTTGAGAAAGTTCGTGTCAAATCCGAGCAAGGTTCTTAGTGAGCCTGATGTGGAGATCCAAGAGGATCTCACCTATGTTGAGCAGCCGGTACGGATCCTAGACACCCAGATCAGAAAGCTAAGGAACAAGGAAATCCCGATGGTGAAGGTCCTTTGGAACCACCACAATCTGGAAGAGTGCACTTGGGAGACACGGGAGTCTATGCTCCGGCAATATCCTCATCTCTTTTAAGGTTAGTCTCTATGTGTTTTATGTGTATGATGTGATGATTCTATGCATGTACTAGTTGAGGAACATTCGGGGACGAATGTTCTTAAGGGGGGGAGAATGTAATACCCGGCTAGACTCCGGTATCGGAATTCCTACCGTCCGGTGGAATCTCGGATGTCGGAGACCTCTAAAAGGGTAGAAACATGTTTTTATAAAATGTTTTAATGCATTTTATGGTTTTAAGTATGAAATAAAATGAGTTTTTGCATGAAAATAGCTTTGGAGGAAAACCCAGGTTCGGCCGCCGAAACTCAAGTTCGGCCGCCGAACATGCATGCGTTTTGGAGGCACGTTAGGCCCCCGAAAGCATAAGTGAGGGACATCCAGGTTCGGCCGCTGAACTTTACCTTCGGCCGCCGAACTTGCATGTGTTGTGGAGGCACGTTCGGCCCCCGAATGTGGCATGGCCAGCCACCTATAAAAGGGTCCCTTAGCCAAAAACGGGCGAGCTTTTTCCCCATTTTCGGCCAAGGTGAGCTCTTCGCCGTCCCTCACCCATCTTTGATGTTTTTCCTCTAAATCTTTCAAGATTTTTATTTGTTTTAACTTTGTTTTGAAGATTGAAGCTTTTGAGCAAAGTTTTGGAGCTTGGAGGTTCAAGAACCCAATCTCTCCCAACTTCGAGTTTAGGTCGTCTCCCTCTCGATCTTCAAGAGGTAAGAGCCGATCTTAAGCTCATTGCATGTTTTAAGTAAGTTTTAAGTAGATCCATGGGATAGAATGCATGTTTAGGTTATGGTTATGTTTTTGGAGTTTATGGGTATAAATGTATGTTCATGAACAATGTGAGTTTCTTGATGTGTTGCAGATGGGGTTTATGTTGGTTTGAGGCCCCTAGGAACATGTATGCTTGTGTTTGTGTGTTGTAGAATAGGTTTGATGCATGTTTGATAAGTTTGGAGGCGAAATGTGCAAAGGAAGCCAAGTTTCTGCCCTTTGGCAGAAACCAGGTTCGGCAGCCGAAGGATTTTCGGCCGCCGAACATGGCTGGGGAGGCAGCCTTTCGGCTGCCGAAGCTTGCCCCCGAAAGGGAGACTTTCGTCTCTGTCTGGCAGTTTCGGCCGCCGAAAGTGCCGCCGAACATGCATGAGTTTCGTCTCTGTCTGGGAGTTTCGGCCGCCGAAGGTGCCGCCGAACCTGCCTGACTTTCGGCTCTGGAAGGACTTTCGGCCGCCGAACCTGCCGCCGAAAGTGCCCTGTCCAGGCCTCCTTTGCATGTTTTTCTATGGTTGTTTCATGATGTTTTAGGGGGTTTTTGGGGAGTAGTTTAGAGATATGTTCTAGTATGTTTGGTCCCTCATTTGAGTCCACCTGTGTAGGTTCGGACCCGAGGAACCGAGGACCCCAGCAGTGAGTTCAGCTGCTTCGGTGTTGTCAGAGTCAGCCAGAGGTGAGTGGAACTAAACTTAATTTTTTAAATTGAGAAATTAAATGTTTTACCATGTTTCATGCATCATGATTATGCAATAGGATGATTGCATTAGTTTTCACGAATATGCCGCATTGTATCGATTGTTGTTGATGTGGGTGAATATTGGATGACCCAATTAGTCCATGACAGGAAGACCAGGACCCCATTCTACGGCCTGGCACAATGTAAGGAAAGACCAGGACCCCATTCTACGACCTGGCACGGTTATGGGACTCGAAGACCAGGAGCCCAGAGGAGGCCCTGGGGCAATGGTAAGTAATGTATGTTATGACAGGAAGACCAGGACCCCATGCTACGGCCTGGCACAATGTTAGCTTGGACTAATTGGTGACAAGTTCACCCAACCCTTATGTGAATTGTCTGTGTTATGATGCATTTCATGGAGCATAGTGTTAATATGTTTTTCTATAGTCCTACTCACTGGGCTTTTAGCTCACCCCTCTCCCTTTTACCCCCAGGCTTACAGGTACAGGATAGAAGAGGAGGTCGGTTAGAGTAAAGCTTGTTGTGTAATAGATAGAATGTGGACATGACAAATCGTAGTACGATGTAATGTAAAAGTACAGTATAGTTATGTAATGAGATGATGTTTATGGATGTTAGAGATGTGCTTGACCATAGATCGTTGTATCCCTTTCTATACATGATCTTAGAGATTTTTATGATGTTTATGTAAACCAACTCAACATATGTTATGTCACCCATTTGGGGGCACTGATGAGATCCCACAGAGGGATCAATGTTTATGAGTTATGTTATATACAGTGCATGCACAGGTTGAGTATGGTTGATATATATGGAAAGAAAAGTTTTAATTTTTATGTATGTTGTTGATCATGTATGGGATTATATAGGTTTACAGGTTAGATGTCAGGCTTGCTATGGGTCCCGGCGGCCTTAAGCCGATCTGAATCCTAGCGCCGGTAGCGGTCCGATTTTCGGGTCGTTACAAAATACATCTAACAGTTCATCATCATCATTACCATCTTCTTTATCACTATCCCTCTCAGTTGCCTCATCAGTTTCAAAACTAATATGAGGACACTGACAAAAATCTTCTTTTTCACTCACCTCTTCAACACTGGCACTAGAATCAGTGTCACTATCAGTGACATTTGGTGACACATTTAGTGAGATATTAACATGCCCTCTTTGGCCCACATTACTAGTTCCCCTACCCCTTCCTCTAACAGAGACACTCCTTTCCTCACCCCTTCCTCTAATAGGGACACTCCTTTCCCTATCTCTCCTATACACTTTACCTGTAAATCCAAAACCCTCGCCTTACCCTTCTTAAGAACATCATCCTTTTGACCTTCTGTATTACTTGGACCCTTTACCCTCACATTTGATTTTCTTACCTGAGATGGCACCTCATATTTGGTGGCACAAACTGACTTGTGATTCTTAAAGGAACCATAGAGTTATCCTTATACAACTCAAACATACCTGTGAGGTCTCCATCACTTTCAACACTAAGACCATTCCTTGCCACAATTGCTATGAAATCAACATTCAAATTAAATAGCTTATACATATCAGACAGAAGTTCAATGTAAGAGTACCTATCAGCTTGTACTTTATTGAGTTCACCCTCATTGTTCTCATATGTAATTCTGAAGTTATATCGCTCTGCGTATTGCCTTTTTAAACCTGAATAAGAGGGAGAACAATTATGTAAGCGCACTCTTTAATAACACCCGCGATACATTAAACCAGCATTGCATAAACTAAATCAGCTTTGCATTTTAAACTATCAAATCTCAAGCACTTACACACAGTTAATAACCCACATTACATTTTAACCATTAAATCTCAAGCATGCATAAACTAAAATTTTTGCATTTCAAATCGACAAGCATGCATAAACTAAAATTAAAAGTTTACTCACTATCGTGCGACCACCTAGGACTACAACAACAGTGATGGAAGAGAGAAAGGGAAAAGGCAGAAAGATAATGGTGGGCTGAAGAAATACCAAAAAAGAGAAAAGGAGAAAAGAAGGGAAAAGAGAGAGACTCGGCGAGGTAGGGAGGGCCGGGGCGTGAAGTGTTGGAAGAGGGGGGAAGGGAGAAGGACTTTGGTAGGCTGGAGAAATACCAGAGAGAGAAGAGAAGAGAAGAAGGAACCGAGACACAGGGTGCAGTGAGGTGGGATGGGATGTGAGGTGCAGTGAGGTGGGATGGGATGGGATGTGTTAGGAGAAAGGGGAAAAGAGGGAAATTAAGGGATTCGGATTTTTTTTTATTTCTTGAGGCTATTTAAGTTACTAGTGCAAATTATTAAGGGTATTTTAATTTATTTTTAATGACTTTTAGTAACAAAGCACTAACTAATTCAATTATTAAAACATAAGAATGTTTTAATATATTTTTAAAAATTTAACAACTCTGTAGTGAATTTTTTTATACCATTTAATATATTTTTAAAAATTTAAAAATTAAATTGTGAGTTTTATTATATTATAGGAATTAAATAGTAATTTTTTTATTGATTATGTATTTTTTAAAAATTCAATTGATAAAAAAAGATTTAATATTTGTGTGTATTTATATTTTAATCTAATTATTTTAATTTTAATTTAATTGGTCCAACCTTTATATTTTAGTGCATTTTAGTTAATTTGAAAATTTTTAAATTTAATAATTTACGTGGTAATTAAATAATTTAGATGTCATACCATATGTATTTTTTTTATATAAACTAATGATCAAATGACCAAAAAAATCCAACGCTTATATTATTTTATATCATAATCTAAATTAAGCATATAAATTTTGGATAAATTGATCCAACGTTTGCATTTAGGTATAATTTTATTCAATTTTCAAAAATCAAAATGTAAGAGTTCAGATTAAATGCGGCATGTAATATTTTATTAATTTTTAAAATATAAATTAATTCTATATATAAAAATAATTTTAACACATACTTAATTATAGTTAAATGATATATTTAAATTTAAAGAAAATAATAATCTAACTATTACATATGTTGTTGATTGTTTGAATCGTGGATAGATTTTATTTTATAATAATAATTATGAATATTTATAATGTATATCTTATTTTTAATTATTTTATATTCTGCTATTTTCAATTAAATAACATGTCAGTTATAAAATATTCATAATTATTACTATAAAATAAAATTCATCAATGTCGAAAATATAAACTATATATTTAATAATTAGATTGCTTATTTTTAACATTTTAATTTTAAAAATTGATCAAAATTACATCTAAACACACACGTTGAATCAATTTATTCAAAATTTAAATATTTAGATTAAAATATAAAATTATATAAATATTAGACTTTTTCCAGAAAATTAAACAATTAAAAAATAATAATAATAATACACATAATCTATTATCTAAATTATCAAATTGTTATAAAAATTATCAATTGAATTAATTAAATTAAAATTAAAAAAATTAAATTAAAATATAAATACCCGAGCTTTTTTTAGTCAATAGTGGATTTTTAAATTAAAGTAATATTTAGAGTGGTATAAAATAGTATACTTAAATTATTGATAAAATTAAAATAAATATAATAATAATATTAAATATTTTAATTATTATAAATTTTAATTTTTAAAAATATTAAAAAATTTAAACTTTAAAAATTTGTGATTACTAAATTTTTGTAAATTTATTTTATTCTAAAATTTACTGACGGGCAGATAACGTGCATCTGTGGTAATTCTCTTTAACTATAAAAATTGACAATTCTGTTTAACAATAAAAGTAAAGTGGAGTATATTTGAGATAACATATGAAATTCAGATTTTAATTAGTAATTAAATTAATATAGAATATAATTATAAAAATTTAAATTAATTTTAAATTATATTTAAAATGTTCACAATATATCTGGACTAATATATACTCTGTATAAATTAATTTGAAAGATAAATTTATAATCCGCTACATCGCGCAGGCTTGAATATGCAAATGAATAATTTTTCAAATGGTGAAATAACAATTACATTCAGAAGACAAGACAGGGTTAAAAAGAATGAATTAACCCACCAACCTGAGGGGACAAATAATCTTATTTCCTTTCCTGCATCTAACAATATTCTATCTATCCAATGCCCATTATTCACATTAACAGCCAAAAAACACCAATCATAAACAATACCCCTCCAATAAATACAAGGATAAAAATGGGTTTAGTGACAGAGGCTGGAGTTAGAACTTCTGTTCAATTTGAGAGGCATTTCATAATACTATCATTGAGAGATCTTCAAAAACTGACTTCATGTCAGGCCTCTCGGATGCCGGTAGGATACATCTTAATCCCACTTGCAGCATTTCACCAAGAATTCTGGGTGCCTCTGCATTTGGTTCATTAAGAAGCAGCTTATCGTAGCACTCGCTACAACGGTTTTCTTGGGCCAATAACCTTACCCATTCTGTCAGATCAACTACTCCTGGGTCCCCTGAAACGATCTCTCCTGAACCTTTTCCAGTTAGGAGCTCTAACAAGATAACCCCAAATGCATAGACATCACTTTTTAATGATGGGCAGGGTTTACTTGAGCTTGCAAATTCCGGGGGCCTATACCCAAGAGCACCAGCATTCAGAACTTGTTCTGCTGTGCCAGCTGATGTCAGTATTCGATGGAGACTGTAATCTGAGAGCAGTGGATTCATGTTTGGAGGTTGTAATAAAATGTTTGTGGATTTGAGGTTGCCATGGGGTATTGCTTTCTCATTGTGTAAGTAGCTCAGACATCGAGCAACATTAACAGCAACCCTGAGCCGATCGTGAAGCGATAAAGGTGGGAGTTTTCTTGGCTCTGTATCTGCATAAAAATAAGTATTTTTTAAAAATAAATATATAAAATAGAAAAAATTCCTGCATAAATGGCAAAAAGAAAGATGGAAAACAGAATATCCACATAATGCATATATATTTCGGTTACACAGATGAAATTTGTAAAATTTCAAGGCAATGATATAAGCACAAAGAAATACTAAAATCACTTTATGGGACATAAACTCTCCCCCACATTCAAAAACAATCAATGGTGATCAGATGTTGGCTTTAGGAAGTTTCAGAAAGATTGGGGAAGTACTTATCTTGCTGAGGAGAAACAGAAAGTATGCACAGTTTCAATAAATAGATTCCCTGAAACAGACAAAGTAAATTTCCAGTTATCAAAATGTAATATCAGTTGAAGATGAATCATGAACATGAATCACGGATAAACCAATTTCCTGCTTGTTCGCAACCAAAGTAATTTTTTTACTTGCATCTTATTAGATCATAGTCCTTTTCCCCTTGTCACAATAAATACCCTTATCATAAACTGCGTGCCATTCTCATACACTTCAATTGGGGGTTCTTGGTTCTTACTCTTTCCCAGTTGATCCACTCTCCCTCTCCCTCATTTCTCCTCTTCTACTCTCTCCATGGAGGGATTTTGTGTTCTTTTATGCTTTTCATGTGTCATGCAATATCTAGGCCCAGTAGACACTACTCAGTCCTCACACTCTCTTCAAATTCTTCTCTTTTTTTTTTCTGAAGAATTTGAATTTTTCAAATTCTTCGTTATGCACTATTTGCTTGCAACACTGTCTTCATATAATTATTCAAGGAACAACATCTTCAACAAGCAACAACTAAGTATCTGCTGTGAATAAGCTTAATTAAAGACATGAAGCTGCATAGATTTGTGTCCCCTTGCACCAAATTTCACTTCCTTTATGTACACACATATTTCAACACTGACCAATAATTTTTGTCATTTAATCCCTTGATAATCTGAGATAAAAAATACTGTAAACTTCAGAACTATATCTTAAAACTTGTTAAAGTTAATGAGACTTATTCTACTCTCCCCTCACCTAATATTCATGGACCATAAAGCTCAACCCATAAAACAAATGGCTGAGATACATATTGATGAAAAATAGTACTCTCTTGCCAACTCTGTTTGAATTCCTACCTGGTGCACCATTATGGATCCCAATAAACAATACAAAAAACAGTTACTCAGTTCAATAATTTTAATAAAAACTTGTAAAAATTATTAAAAGAAAAAAAAGCTCAAGAAAAAGCGTTGTCCCAACAGCCCAGTAATCAAGCATATACCTCATTGTGCAAACTAAGGGTTCAAATCAAAGCTTCCCCTCCCCTTCAACCAAAAGATTACATCAGAAATTGTCAGATGAAACAAATGATCTGAGACATCTCAAAATGCACCTAGAAAACTAAAGAAAGAATTTAATGAGGTTCGGTATAAGCCTACCCTACAAACAAATTGCTAATAAGGAAAAGTAGTTATAACACTAACAATTTTTCTCACCCACAATAGTAAGAAAAACAACACTTTGCATGCAGTGACGGATTTACACTGGGGCAAGGGTGCCATGCCCCATGAACTTTTGAAAATTTTTAAAATTTGTTTTGGAGTATTATGGTAGTTTTCCTATATATCTAAATAACTAAAAGAAAAATTACCATTAGATCTCTAATTTTTAAAAAATTCATTAGTTTATTTTTATTTAAAATTATTTAATGAAAATAATTTTTATTCTATAAAATTAAATTCTTTTAGTCTTTTTATAAAAAATCTATTAAAATATCTTAAATATTTATTATTTAGTCCATATAATTTTAATTATGTGTATCATTTAGTCTTTATAAAGTTAAATATATAGACTATTTAGTCTTTGTAACCAAAGGATAAACAAATTAGCTAACAATTTAGTTGACAAATAGACTAAACAATATAAATTTTCTAAACATTTAGGAACTTGATAGTAATTTTTCTATAGATAAAATCCCAATTCTACTACTATTTTTATTACAATCACCCTTACTTATATATTTCTCTCCTCTATTTTTTTATTACTCTATAAAATTTTCCTTTAATTTTCAAGATTTCAACTACATATATCCTACTTAATTTTTTTTTCAAAACATTCATAAAATAAATTACCAAGTCATTATTTAATTTTTTTTTTTATATACATTGTTTTTATTGTTAAAAAGTGATAGTTGTTTTTATTTATCTCTATTTATATGATTGAAGTTATATATTTTAAATTATTTAAATATAGGATTTTAAATGAAAAATAAAAGTTGTTTTATGTACTGCTACATTTAGAAAAAAATAAATTTTAAATTTAATTGATAACTTGTTATATTATTTAAAAATTAAAGATCTTACATGATAAAATCAAAAAACATTTTTATATATAATAGTTTCAACTACTCATAAAAAAAAAATTAAGAACTCATATTATGTATTTTATATGAGAAAATTAATTTAACTAGCAAAAATTCACTTACATAGATTTTCTTTCGTTAATTTATTTGAACTTGATTCTCAACTTAACTACTTTGTTTTTGATATGTATATATAAACAATATTTTTTCTGAAATAAGTAAAATTTGAAAATTTACTAAGAAAAATAAAATTGGACCCCTCTAACTTTAATTTATGCACCCGTCGTTGTTTGCATGGCACATAACTTACATGCACTCCATTAATGTCTCTCTTTAAATTATAGCCACCTTTGACACTTTATAGGCAATTGGACAAGAGTTCTGTTAAATTTAGAATAATTAAAGAGAGAATATAATAACAAAGAAGATTTACGTGGTTCGACTACGGGAGTCTACATCTACAAACACAAAATCTTAAAGAGTTACATTTTTATTGAATTGTGTTATTTCACTAATATAAAAAGTTTTCTATTTATAATGAAAAATCCAATACATATATGGTATGATACCATGAATGAAATGATTCTCCAACTATAATGAGAATATATTAAATCCCATGATCATAGGAATATATAGACATAATTATCTATCTATTTAGTAATACATATCCTATGTTAAATAAATTCAACTTTCCATAACATTCCTCCTTAATTGTAGCTTGGAATCTCATCAATTATGATACTTTCCCTTGATGAGATTCTATGTAAAAGCCAAAAACTTTCTTATAACAGCTTCCAACAAGCAACTCATGAGCACATTCAAAACTACTCGCACAAAGACACTCACACAAAATACCAAAATATAAAACAATCATTAGAATTGTACTTCCCTCTCCAAAGGCAATACCTGTGAGGAAACATTGACACAAAATTCATCTCTAAAGGTAATACCGGCAAAAAACATCAACACAAAACAACTCATAGGATTGAACAAACCACATCAATTGAATACAAAGTAGGTGTGAAAGTGTCCATAATCAGTACCAATAAATAGTGCCCATGAACAGTGCCCAAACAAAAACCTCAAAAAATTGAAAGTTCTAATACCATGTTAAATTTAAAATAATAAAAGAGAGAAAAGACAATAATACAAAAAAATTTACGTGGTTTGGCTATCAGAGCCTATATCTACGGACACAAAACCTCAAAGGGCTACATTTTTATTGAATTGGGTTATCTCACTAATACAAAAAGTTCTCTATTTATAATGGAAGATCCAACACATATATGGTAGATACCATAAATGAAAATATTCTACAACTATAATAGGAATATATCAAATCCCATGATCATAGAAATATATAGATATAATTATTCTATCTATTTAGGAATATAAATACTATATTAAACAGATTCAATTTTCCATAACATTCCCCCCTTAATTGTAGCTTGGAATCTCATCATTTCTAACAAGTCCAATTTGGACTCACGAAACTAACTTCTATTCCAAGTCAAATTTGGTGGAGAGTGGATACCAAAAATATCCTTTTTTTCTAATTATTAAAACTTTCTAATTACAATTCTAATCCTTTTTTTACTTCTTATTCAATAAATCTCCATCTCCAAATAAAAACAGGATTAGTCTCTATAACTTATGTAAGAGTCAATTTCCTCTTGGCTACTTTATTGCACTTTTGATTGTTGATATTGTCTATTGCCGCATTTTCAACCTTTTAATCCAGTGTGTTTCCTTGAAATTTCTAGAGATTCTTTTCCCCAAGATTTTTGCACTTCATGATCATGAGTTAATTTACCAAGTCAAGTATGGGAGTTCCACTCAAGGTGAAGTCATGAAAGTTAGCTAAGGTTCTCTTATGATCATGAAGGCCAAGAAGTTTAGCACAAAGAATTGTGCAAGAAGAGGAAGGAAGAATGCAAATTGAGGCAAGAGGCAATACCAATATTCAATAATGCAAGAAAGTACTAAAGAGTAAACTAACTTTTGCACAAGTACTAAAAAACTAATCCTATTTGACTTTGTGATGGAGATTTTAAGAATACCAAGCCCAAATAATAGTTGAAGTTCTAATTAGGAAGTCCTAATAAGAAAAAAGGACAATAGAAATTTTTTAGCCTCCATTGAATTTGTCTTGGAATAAGAATTAGTTTTATGAGTCCAATTTGGACATAGGTCTTCTGTATGGTGTGCTATGTGCCATGCAACATGTTGTGTTGCTTTTTCATACTGGCAACTTGAACTCCTGCCCATTTTTTATAGATCCAACTAGTTGGGATAAACCAGATATGTGAGTCTTTGTGTGTATATGGGATCCCTTCCCTTTTTTTTTTCTAATTATGAGTGAAATGATAAATAAATGTGAAGAATTTTAGAAAATTTTAGAGTATTCTTATATTTCACTCTCAATCTTTACAAATGATTTACATGACTATTTATATACAAAGAATTATACCTAAACAAGAAGCAAACAATCAAAAAATAATTACAGAGATAATTAAGAATCCTAATTTATGCCTAAAATTCGTAATCAAATCAAATCATATCAAATAAGTCAACACTCTCCCTCAAGTTGGTGTATAGATGTCGCACATGGCCAACTTGCAAATCAGATTATGGTAGATTCTATTGTTAAGCCCTTTAATAAACACATCCGTAAGTTGCCCAATAGAAGTCATATAAACTAAACTCAAAAACATCGTCTATTAATTTTTATTTAATGAAATGCCGAATAATCTTAATGTGTTTCGTTTGATCATGTTGAGCTGAATTTTGTGCTATATTGATGGCAGTTTTGTTATCACAATACAAAAAGTTATCTTGTCTCTCTCGAGCAGCCTTAACTCTTCCAATAACTTCTGCAACCATAAAAGTTTACACACATCTTGAACCATTGCTCTCTATTCTGCTTTAGTAATTAACCGAGCAATAACGTTTTATTTTTTGCTCTTCCAGGTGACAAGATTCCCTTCCACAACTGTGCAGTAGTCAGAGGTGGATCTCCTGTCATCAAGAGATCTTGCCCAATCTGTATCTGTAAAAACTTCAACTCGGAGGTAACCATGTTTGGAGTAAAAAAGCCCTTTCACTGGCGTAGACTTTAGGTATCTTAAGATGCAAAAGATAGCTTGCATATGAGTCTCGCGAGGATCATGCATGAATTGGCTAACTAAGCTAACAGCATAGGCTATATCCGGTCGAGTGTGT
The DNA here is from genome assembly GCF_001659605.2 of Manihot esculenta. Lineage (NCBI taxonomy): Eukaryota > Viridiplantae > Streptophyta > Magnoliopsida > Malpighiales > Euphorbiaceae > Manihot > Manihot esculenta. Next base: position 10,496,467 of record NC_035164.2, on the reverse strand, counting down.
GAGAGATAAATTAACCTCTCTACCAATCTCTGATATCTTCCAATATCCACGGACTCACTAGTTTCTGCTTGCATCTTGTGATTACTTTCAATGGGAGATTCAGCTCGTTTACATCCCAACATACTAGTTTTTTCCAAAAGATCTTGAATGTACTTTCTTTGGGAGATGAAAATTCTTTTTCTTGATCTAGCCACCTCAATACCTAAAAAATATTGCAGCTTTTCTAGATTTTTTATTTTAAATTCTTGAGTCAACAACCTTTTTAGTTTAGCCATTTCCTCTTTGTCATCACCTGTCACCATTATATTATCAACATACACAATAAAAAGGGTGATCTTACCCTTGTGATGTTTAATAAATAGAGTATAATCAGCATTGCTCTATTGATAACTAAAGAACATCATGGATCTGCTAAACCTGTCAATCCAAGCTCTGAGAGATTATTTTAGCCCTACAAAGCCTTTTTTAACCTGCACACCTTTCCTTGTGTCTTCTCATTAGCGAACCCAGTAGGTATCTCCATAAACACTTTTTCCTCTAAATCTCTATGGAGGAAAGCATTATTCACATCCAACTACTGTAAGTCCCAGTCTAAGTTGGCTGCACAAGATAATAGGACTCTGATTGAGTTCATTTTTGCAACTAGGGCAAATGTCTCTTGATAATACACTCTATAGATTTGGGTGAATCCTTTAGTAACCAATCTGGCCTTAAACCATTCAATTGTGCCATCAGTTTTGTGTTTCATTGTGAACACCCACTTACAACAATAAGTTTCTTCTCATGTCGAAGAGTGATAAGCTCTCAGGTCTCATTTTTTGCCAGTACTTTCATCTCTACAATCATAGCTCCCTTCCATTTAGGATATCCAAGAGCTTCCTTCTAATCCTATGGAATAAACACGGAAAAAATATACAAGGCTCTTCTATAGGAGGGAGACAATGATTCATAAGAAATAAAGTTAGAAATAGGGTGTTTAGTACAAGATCTGACATATTTTCTTTGTGTAATAGGTTTATCTAAATTATTGGAGCATTCAAGAGTTGTAGATAACTAACCAAAAGAATATTCTTGACTCTAAGTAGACTGCATAATAGTTTCTTCTGCCTTGTCTCTCTTCGAATACCTCCTCAAATCTACCTTGTACAAATGTCTGTCCAATCTACTAAAACTCTCTAGCGGAACTATATCATTCAAAATCACAGAATTTGGGATCATCTCTTTTTGCTTATTATTCTCCCCCTAAAAGGGTGAGTGGGTGGTACTAAAGTAGGGTTCAATCTCTCATAAAGTAACATTTATACTGACAAAGTATTTCCAAGATGGAGAGTGATAATACCTGTATCCCTTCTGTGTCGGAGAATACCCAACAAACATATTTAAGGGCCTTAGGATCCAACTTTCCCGCTGGTTTAATATGGACAAAGCACACACACCCAAATATTTTTGATGGAATAATGTATAAATTCCTAGTAGAATCTCTAAAGGACTCATAAAGTCAAGGGTCTTGAGGGACATTCTATTAATAAGATAAGCAGATACAAGTACTGCATCTCTCCAATATGTTTTGGACAAGTTCATGGTGAACATAAGAGATCGAGCTACCTCAAATAGACGTTTGTTTTTCCTTTCAACAACGTTATTTTGTGCACTAGTATAAGAACAACTTGTCTGGTATACTATCTATTGGTCTCTAAATAAGCAGAAAACCTACTATCTATATATTATCTTCCATTGACAGTTCTCAAAATTTTCACCTTAATATCAAATTGAGTTCAAATCATCTTGTGAAAGAATTGAAAATAAGAAAAGACATTACTTTTAGCTTTAACCAAATAGACTCAAGTCATTCGAGTGCAACAATCAATAAAGGTAACAAACTATTGATTACCATATAAGGAGACAGTTTGAGTAGACCCCCAAACATCACAATGAATAGTGATAAAAGGAATTTGGCTTTTATTATGACTCAAAGGATACGAGGTTTTAGTATGCTTAGCATACTCACATGTATAACAAAATAAAGAACCAAACTGAGTTCTAGCAAATAAACTAGGATAAAGTTTTTTTAAGACAAAAATGATGGATGCCTTAACTGCCTGTGCCACTAAAGTATTTCCTGATTGACATTCTTATTTTCTCCAAAACATGCTTAAAATATCGGAGAACTTGGACCACCTTCCTACATGTATAATTATGCGGTCTACCATTGCCAATCCTCTTCTTTGTGAGAAGATCCTAAATAACATAATGATTAGGAAAGAATTCAATTTTACAGTTAAAAGCATTGGTAATACCATTGATAAATAACAGGTTGACAGGAAAACAGAAAATATGAAGGACAGATGATAATTTAATATTGGGTGCACAAATAACAAAACCTGTTTTGAATATGGGAGTAAAAGAGCCATTAGCAATTCTGACATTGTCTTTGGTTAGAGAAGTAAAATAATTAAGAAAACCTTAGAAGATTCTGTCATGTGTCTATTCGCACCAAAATCAATAATCCATGGAAAGGTATCAATAAAGGAAGCATTGCCTGACTTTATAAAGTTAGATGTGGCACTAAAGGAGGAAGAGGTGTCAATATGAGACGGGAGGCATTTGAAACTCTGAATTTCATTAGGTGAAAGGAATTCAGCAGCTATTGTCTCTTTAAAGGGCTCCTCCACAGTTTCTACTAGATTAGCTTGAGCTCTAGATGTATCTCATTTCCCCCCACGCCTCTAGTGGGACGACCATGTAACTTCCAGCAAGTTTCCTTGGTATGCCTTGGTTTCTCACGGTAGTCACAATGCAGGTGATCTTTCTCAAAATTATGAGGCTGCGGTGTGCTCAAACTAGTAGCCAATCCAACCCTTTCAACATGTGCAGTATAAAGCATAGCATGTCGGCGACTTTCCTCTTGTTGAACATGGGCATATCCTTTACTTGGACCCGAATTAGATCATATTCGTATAGCCAATCCAGCCCTTTCAACATGTGCAGTATAAAGCATAGCATGTCGGCGACTTTCCTCTTGTTGAACATGGGCATGGGCCTTTTCTAGAGAAGTAAAAGGATTTTTCTCCAATACTTGGACCCGAATTAGATCATATTCGTTATTCAACCCTGCAAGAAAATCATAGACCCGCTCCTTTTTAATCACTTCTTGAAATTTGACTACATTTCCAGTACAGTCTCTCTGGAAGTCCTGATACTAATCAAGTTCCTGCCATAAGCCACATAACTCAGAATAAAATTGAGAGATAGTCATTTCTCCTTGCTTAATACCATGGATCTTATTCCAAATATCATAAATTTGGGCATCATTAAAAATCTTAGAATAAGTTAAGGACAAGGCCTTTTATATCTTTGCAGTAGTATCAATTAACAAATACGACTTAGAGATATGAGGTTGCATAGAGTTAAGTAACCATGTCATAACAAGACAATTATCATGTCCTATTGAGAAAAATCTAGATCACTCTCATCTGGTTGCTTCTTATTGCGAGTGACATAGCCCTGTAGTTCTCTAGTCTTGATAAACAACAAACAAGACCAAGCAAGATAATTGGTTCCATCAAGTTTTACGGGACTAATTTGCAAGAAAAGATTATCATAGTTAGGAATCAAGACCTTTTTACCTTTTGCCATGGTAAAAACAAATGAACCGTGAAAAAATAGGAGGTATTCAAGGTTGTACACACACGAAAGCCCAACCAAATTACCAAAGGACAAGGTATTGGCACGAGATGGCTGGAAAAAGGGTCGGAAATGGCGCCAGAGTGGACAGAGCGACGAAGCAGCATCGGACAGATCTCACGCGCCGAGAAGGGCGTATAAGCCTTACGCGCGTGACTTTCCAGCATCGGAGTTGGGCGGTCTGGCAGGCGACGGTCTAGCGGTCCTTCTGGTGGCGGCGGTGAGATGTGGAAAGGTCCCTAAATAGGGTAGTACCAAAAAGGTAGATCTAGGATTTTTGAAACCCTAAAGTAGAAAGATTGAATTTAAATCCTAAAATCATGAAAAAGCTTTGGTACCATGAAAAATTTTGGAGAATTTTAGAGTATTCTTGTGTTTTACTCTTGATCTTTACAAGTGATTTACATGACTATTTATACACAAAGAATTACACCTACACAGGAAGCAAATAATCAAAGAATAATTATAGAGATAATTAAGAATCTTAATTTATGCCTAGAATCAATAATCAAATCAAATCATATCAAATAAGTCAACAAAATGCATGAAAAAAAAAATAGATCTAACCGATTGAAGATAGACTGATATCGGTCTAGAGCATCTAACCGGATATTTCAGGGTACACATGCACAAAAGCACATTCCATCAAACACACAAATACACAATTCGAGAAATGGTATCTTACCTACAAAGTACAAAAGAGAGAAAGAATGGTATTTTACCTTGCAGGTAGAAAGCCAAACATTGTGCATTAACATAGTTATATAAAATCATCTTCTCATGGTCTTTTGGTCCCCAATAGTAACCCTGAAGAGAAACTAAATTGGGATGTCTGATGTTCCCAAGTTTCTTTACTTCCCTTGCAAATTCTTTCCTCCCTTTTGCTATTCCCTCTTTTAACCATTTTACAGCCAATACAACACCAGAGTCAAGTGTGGCTTTATATAGGGTACCATGGCAACTCCTTCCAATAACTTCTGCTGGAGCATGTGAAAGTTCTTCTGCTGTGAACATTAGGGAGGCATCAAACAGGTGTAAATCTCCTGCCAATTTTTCTGGAGAATATACTTGGAGGACACCTGGATGCTCTGAGGAAAGTTGGCTTTTAGAAGGTGAAGGATTTGAAGATGAAAAATATGACAATGGAGAAGATAATCCTTCATTTTTTCTTACTGATTCAGGATGATCAGTAGGCTTCTGCAGAGCTGATGATGTGTCCCCAGGATAATATGCAGAACCTAACTGTGATGATGGATGAAGACTTTGGTGAAAACTAAATGATGATAAAGATCTGTCCAAATTTTTGTTAATTGAGGTGGAATGAGAAAGGGAAGAATGCTCCTGTGATACACCTTCATGTCTTTCATCCCCTTTTAAACTTCTCCTACCATGAGTCTGCCAACGGGTCCAGTAGTAAATAAGCATGCACAAAATAGCTACTACAGTTGCAGTACCAACCATACCAGCTATCAAGAAAATTTTAATTGAAGGTTTCATGTGAGATCTACGTTTCTTTAAAGTCATATCTGTAGCACCTTCAGTTGACAACTGTAAGTTAGGAAAAATCAAGAAGGGATTTCCAGGATGGAAAGCTGAATCAGAAAACCGCCTCAAATTATCAGGTACCACACCAGAGAGATTGTTATAAGACACATTAAATCCTTTCAACTGATCAGGAAGGTCCCCTGGAATGGGGCCTTTGAGTATGTTGTTGGATAGGTTTAAAAGTACCAAGTTATGGAATTTATTGACTTCACGGGGAAAAATGCCATCTAAGGAATTATATGACAAATCAAGAGACATCAAGCTCAAATTCTGGGTGGAGCTTTGTACTTTCTGAAGAGGGATTGAGCCAGTGAAATTGTTGGCTGAAAGGTTGAGATGAGTCAATGTTGTCGAGGTGAAGAGGTCTGGAAGGAGGAACCCACTGAGAAAATTAAGGCTAAGATCAATCACTTGTAGTTGTGAATACGTGCTCAAAACTATTGGAAGTTCACCATTCAATGAGTTGTTTGATGCCTTGAGTGAAGTCAACCTCAAGAATTGAGAAGTTTGGTTTGGCAAACTCCCTGTCAACGAATTATTACTCAACTGAATATCTTCTACATAATTTCCCCAGTTCTGAATTCTTGATACATTTCCGGATAACATATTATTACTCAGATCTACAATGGCACAGTGTCCTACAGTGGCAGGTAAGAAGCCAGTCAATTTGTTTGAAGATAAATTTAGCTTCTTGAGAGTTGCAGAAGTGATACTTCTCAATGGACCTGCCAAAGATGTTAATCTTTAAAATTACAGTTAAAGAAATTATGAGAATGAGAAACTAAAATTCAAAGAAGATGCAACTGTCAGGAGCTAATGACTAAATCAACCAACATAAAAAAATAATAAAAAACACCTGCACAGCAATGGAAAAAGAGAATTCAATTATGTCATGAATAGATTTCTGAGAGCATAAAGACCTATTTGACATGGATTGATTTTCAAACTATTGTGGAAATTGCATTTGAGATGATTATGATCTATTCTGTGTGCTTTAAGTTCACCTCACATGTTAAACACAAATATCAGGAGCCTATATTTTCTTATTTTAAACATTACAAGACCTCCTAAATGTTATAATTAATATAATTGAATACAATCAAAGGAATGCAGAAATATATCACGCAGAGAGGTTTGACATTCACTTCTATATATCTATATAAATATTATAAAGTGAGCTATGTAAAAAGGATTCATAAAAAGCTGTCAAGTGAAACTTTTTTGAATAATGTGAGATTGCTTTCGTCCGTGTGGCGCCTCAAAATTTTCACATACACTAAAGTAATTAATCATTTCTTTTATTCTTTTGTCTCTCTATATCATGCTTCATTATTCCTTATCATCTTTAGTAATATATTGAAAACTCTTGAATTGCATGTCTACTCATCTTTCCATTTCCATTAATAGTGAATGTAATTCAATCAAGCACGAACAGACTAATTTAATTTTATAGTTACCTACAAAATGATAAAGGATTAATTTTACAAACCATAAAAAAGGGAGTCTTTGCATATTGATTTCCATGAATGGCAATTACAGATGTAAAATGTCTTACCCACTGTTCTTAAAAATGATGTTCTTAAAAGAAAGCTGGGATTCAAGCATATAATCAATATAAAAAAATTGTACAAAATGTAGTGTTATCTGTATTACTATGGTTTGAACTTGTGATAGATATTTGTAGTTCAATCAATTGATGCATATAAAAAGTAGTGGTTTCTAAAGCATTATGTATATCTTTTTGTTTCTAGGAATGTTCTACACCCATTCCCCACAGCTAAGAGATACAGATAAGGGAGGAAGTTAAAAAAAAAAAAAAAGGAAGCATAACGCAATAATAATACCTTCAAGTTGATTAAGGCTGAGATCCAGTTCAGACAACACCATTGATTTGTCTTCAAAAAGAGCTTCTGGTAGAGACCCTGATAACAGGTTACTTCCAAGCCTTAGAATCTGAAGAGAGACAACAAATTGAAATGGAGGTATATCACCATCTAGCTGATTATTAGTAGCATCAAAGACCTCTAAACTGTCAAAAAATGGAACTCCATCATGAGCAAAGAGCTTTCCAACCAAGGAATTATGGCTTATATTCAAATATTGAATTGATGAAACAAAACTGTCATCTCCAAGTCCCAAATCCAATGATCCAGAGAACTGATTGTTGCTTAGGTCGACATGAACCACACTGCCCAACTGGGAAAGCAGTTTCATTATATCTCCAGAAAAGTTATTAGCCCTCAAATCTAAATATTTCAACCTCTCAAGACTACCAAAACCAGAGGGAATCATGCCTTGAAAATTGTTTGAAGAGAGATTCAAAAGCACAATATTCCTTAAATTGACAATGGTGGTGGGTAGAAACCCATGAAACAAATTGCATGAAATATCCAAGTACTCAAGGGACTGAATGGAACCAACATTTGAGATAGTTCCCATCAATTGGTTATTCAAAATTGATATGTTTCGAAGCATTTTAAGGCCAGTAAGAACTGGGAAACTAAAGTTCCCAATAAGGCCTAAGTCATTTAGAGTAATGGAATGTACATTGCCATCAATGCAGACAACCCCATACCACCTCTGGGGGCAACCATCAGATGCCAAGGACTTGGAGTCCCATGAAACAAGAACTTCCCCAGATGGGTCTTTCTCAATGCCCTTCTTGAGCTCCAAGAGTGCTTCAAAATCATATTGTCCAAAAGCATTTACCAGCAGCAACAATAACACCAAATAAATTATAGGCATTGTTTCAATACTTGTCCAAAGTTACAAACTTCAAAGAGAGGGAGATAGGAAGTATAAATTGAATAAAAAGATCCAATTTGAATGAGGGATGGTGAGAAATTGAACCACTTCCTCAAAGCAACTATTACAAAAGGCTAATTTACAAGAAATTCAAATGCATTGGTCAAAATATCAGGACAATTGGAAGACGACATCGAACAAAAACAAAGACCACAATAGGGGAACATATAAAAATTAAGCTTCACAGCTCAACACTTGATGAAATCATAAACCCATTTTCTCAGAAATGGAAAAAAAGAAATAAAGGAATAAGTTTACCAAAATTTTTGCACCACAAAACGAGGAAGAGCAGAAACCCAATTGCTAAAATGAACAAAAAAGAATGAGAAAACCAATAAAAAAAAATAAAGCAGGGAAACATAACAAAAATCTACATCTTTTTATCAGTTAAAAGCAGCTCAGCGAACAAGAATTGGAGTCTCTACAAGCAATGTACAAAAAACGAATTAAAGGAAACAACAATGCTCAAACAAACGAAACAAAATGTCCGTAGAAATACACTGAAGTTGTTGAAATAAAATGAGGGGAAGCTAAAGAACCTGACAGAGCTTCGCAACCAAGAAAACACAACGTGGAGATAGAAATGGAGGTCAGGGTGGGTAATGGGTACCCAGAAAAAACCAAGAATAGTGAATTCTTGACGAATCAGAGACCCAACAAGCATAACAAAAATGGAAAACAAGCAAAGGGACTGAGACTGAGAGACTGAGAGCGAGAGAACAGCAAAAACCAGAGAGAAAGATAGAGAGGGTAGCAGTGGGTGGGTGCTGGTAGCATGTTACATTATTAATTGCCAAATTGCAATATGCAAAAAGCAATAACTCTAAGAAGAGGACAGATTTTTTATTTTATTTTTTTGCAGAGGAAAAGGACAGATTTACTTCTGGGTAAGTGTTGCTTGCAAATGATAAAAATAGTGATTTTGGGTCAGCCAAGCTTTAGCTGGTGAATTTGACTTGTAACTTCTATTTTCTTTTTTCCACTCATTGTTTCTTACAGAGTTACAACATCGTACTGATCCCGATGCTTTGGTGATTGGTTTCTGTTACTTTAATGGAGTATCAATTTCAACTTTCCACTGCTAAAATGGATTTTATCAATAATTGAAGGGTTTGGGGACTAGCCATTGAATTTTACACGTTGATCTGAAATTTTAAGTCTTTTTTTTTAATCTGTGAGTAATATATCTTTAATTATTAAATTTAATTTAATTTGGTAAATTTTAAGCCGTAATTTTAATTTACAAAATAAAACTTTATAATATCAATTTTTTACATGGTGAATTTTTCTTATTAAAACAATCTAATTATAAAATTGATGGGACTTATTTAACCAGACTATTACATTACACTTATTTTCTCCAAATTTGTAATTTTTCTCTTGTCAATGCATTCATATTTTTATATTTATCTATTCTCTATCTTTCTCTCTCATATTTTTTTAGGCCCAATTCATCTTTTGCCCCAACCTTTCAATTGAAAAGTTATTTAGACATACATTTTTAATTGCTCTCTTATTTGATACTTAAACTTTATAGAAGTCTACTATCTAACTCCTCACATCTGCACATAAAGTTATATAATAAATTCGCCTTTTGTTGCATGTCATTTGATGTCTATATTTTATAAAAGAATAAATTATATTTTAATTTTTGAATTTTAATATAATTAACAAATTGATTCTTATATTTTTAAAATTGAATATTTAAATTTCTATATAATTAATCTGTCCAGATTGGAGCTTATTTCATCTATAATTTTATTAGTCGACCGCTTAAAGGGAGAATAAACATTTCAAATATCTAAAATACGCTTATCAACACTTAAATCCTTTCCAATACATAGGTGAATAATTTTATATTGTGTAAACTGTATTTTGGTCCTTAAGTTTTAGCATAATTGACGGATTAATCATTGTATTTTTAAAACTAAATCATTAAATCTCTGTATATTTAATCCGTCTAAAATTATAATTTTTTCATCCATTATAGATATTAGTTCAAAAACTAGTGGATGGTCAATTTTTTTCTAAAAGTACAATTTCTTCTTAAAATACTATTTATAAAAATTTATAACCTACTTAAAAATTACTTTGCACCATTTAAAAATAGATGAAATTGTAAGTATTTTCTCAAAATTTTAAAGTTATAAATATTGAATTATTTTAATGAATAAAAATTGAAGAGCAAAAAGTGTTAAAAATTAGTTAAATGAGATATTATAGGTAAAAGTTAATGGGATTTAAGTGTTATTTCAAATAGAAAATGAAGAATTTAAATATAATAAATAAGAAAGAACTTATTATAGAGCGATTTAAGTATAAGCTTTTAAAAATACAGAGACTAATCCATTAATTATGCTAAAATTTACGGACGCAAGTATAGTTTATCCATTTAAAAATGATAAATAAAGACATTTTTATATTTTTAATAATAAAAATAGATGGAGGGATCTCTAATTTGGACGGACCGATTATAGAGAAATTTAAGTATTCGGTTTTAAAAATATAGGACAAATCTGTTAATTATAATAACATTTAGGGATTAAAGTGTAATTTATCCTTTATAAAATTATAAACCATTAAACCTCTAAAATCCTAACCAAGAAAAAAAAAATGAATGCACATGCAATTACATGATTGAAAGATGATGTACAATTTTTAAAAAAGCTATTCTCTCTAGTTCATTTAAAGATTAGAAAAAAAAAAACTCTTTGCCTTTTGTTTTTTCTATTCTAGGAGACAATCCCTTTCAACATTTCATGCAAATTTAATTTTAAGAGATTTTAATTAAATTTAAAAAATAAAATTTCATTTAAAATCTTTTTAATATACTTATAATTTTAAGCTTTCAAAAAAAAAATTCTTATAGTTTTAAATTTAAATTAGTTTTTTTTGTTGAGTTTGCTGTATGAGGTGATAAACGAATTGATTATAAATTAATATTGAGTCGAACTCGAGTTCAATGATTTTCTTACAAATCGAGTTTGATCTTTTAAATTCTTTTATTAAACAAGCCTAAACTTTTTAAAGTTTGGCTCGTTTCGATTATTCCCCTACTTAAAATTTAAATTGTTACATTTTATAGTCATTAAATGGAATGCAAATAAAGGTGAAGATACAAAATGACTTTTTAAATAAAGATGAGAAAGTAAAATATGATGCATTCGGTCATCTTTTATCCCAATTCCATTTTTATCCCCTCTATTCCTTTCATCTTCAAGGATTTATTCTCTTTCTCCTCTATTCCTTCTATCTTCATTATCTTATGTTCTTGTCGCTTTATCATTCTTGATTTGTAAACATTGGTGATTCATGTTATGTCAACTTTTATTTTCATTTAATACATAAAGAGATACTTTTCACAAACAAAGAAGCTAAGGATGTAATAATTTAACAATAAAAGGTTGTCGCTAATTGAAAGTTCACTGCTAATAATTGAAACTAAACAACATCATGTACAAATGCTCACCCATAAAAGGAGAGTTTATATTAGATTGAGATAAGTTAAAGTCATTTGGTTCATTAGGTTAGGTGGGACTTCTTCCTAATATCATCTATTAATGTTTAGGATCCGTTTGTTTTGCAGAAAATATTTTTTAAAAAAATATTTTTCATATTTTTTGACATTTGGGATATACAGCAAGTTAAATTAATAGAAAATATTTTCCTGATCAAAAGAAAAATTATATTATTTTAAAGAAAATGACATTATTTTTTCAAAAGAGAGTTATTTTCCATGCTTTGAGCATCTTATTAAAATCTCTATATATAAATTTATTAATATATTTTATTTTTTAAATTAAAATTAAATAATAAAAAATAAGTCATTTTATTGAAAAATATTTTGCACGCAAATACAAAATATTTTGCACGCAAACACAAAATATTTTCTATAAAAAATATTTTTCAATATAAATTATTTTACGCAAATAAACGGAGCCTGAGTTGTATTAGATTTTCAATTAAAATATTTTTAATTACAAATATAAGACCCAATTGAAATACAATTTGAAAAATAAAGGAAATTAACTTCGTTGGTCTTCTTCCATCAAGAGAGGTATATTTTCTTTCTAAATCTAAATCTTTATTCTTCTTTCTTCTTTGTAAATCTCCCTAATCCAAATCTTTCATTTCTTTCTTATAGATTCTCCTTAATTCACTTGTAGTGCATTATTTATACTATGCTCTCCTCTTCTTCTCGTGAACTTGTTATTGTACTTATACTAGAAAATGCATAGAAAGAAGGAAGGAGAGAGATATTAAAGTTTTTAATTAACCTTAATCCTATTGCCTTTCAATTGATCAATGATGATCTGAGATCCAGAAAGTAGGGTTTTACAAGGGTTTTCGCTAACTTAGAAAAAGGTTAGTTTGAAAGGAGAGCAACCCTCCCCTTTTATTCTTTTCCTTCCTCTGTCAATGACGTGTACCGGCCTTGTTTCCATTGGGCCACCTGTCTTTGCCATACTGATACGGTCGTACGAAAATATCAGATATTTGTTGCATGTGTAACGGCCATTTAATTCTCCCCGGGCACGCATACGGATGGACCCACCTAGGGGACGGGCTGGCCACCTTCCTTCCTCCGGGCTGGACAGGAAGAGGAGTTCAAGACTGAGCCCAGAGAAAACCTGGTCGTTGGGCTGAGAAGGTTGGGGCGATCTATCTGAGAAATCGGGGTGGAGCCCGGTCTTAAGGCTGAGCGGACTGGACCTAGTTCAGGTGGGTGGCTTGAGGGCCTTCAGGTAATGGGCTGTCGCCATGGGCCCGACCCCCAACCGGGGTGGAGGAATCCAGCGGTCATCAATTGCCCCTTTACCTTCTCATCAGTTATTGCCCGACTGATGAGGGGATAAATACCGAGAGTCATTATGACCGCGCCGTCTAAGTACAGTTTGCCTCAGAACACCCTTTCATCTTATTGTCATTTCGAATTTCGAATTCCCTTTGCCTTCTCAAAATTTTTGCACTCTTTAGCTCTCTGTGCGCTCTTGTTAGCTTCGCTTTCCTCTGCTCATCCGCACTAACTGCTTTCCAGGTACGCCTCTTCTTCCACCATGGATAGCTCTAGGCTTCCCGATGTCATCAACCTAGAGTCTAGCATCACTCCATTCAATATTAGGAACTTCATCCCCAGGGAGTACCTAGACACCCCCCTTTTTCACATCCGGGCCCTTTACCAGAATGAGAGGATCGTTCTTCCCGATCCTTCTCCCCCTGGTCTGTTCGACCCTCAAAGGGACACAAGCTTAATATTCTTCGTTAAGCAGAGGGAGTATGGTTTGTCCTTTCCTTTCTCTCCCTTCTTCATCGAGGTCTTCCGGGAGGACATTCAGCTTGTATGTCATCACTCTGGGGTCAATCCCGGGCATGTCAGAAGGCTTCCAGGCGAAACTTGACGCGTGAGCTCGGATCAGGGCCATGACTTCCATCTTCTGCTCTTCAGTGAGGCCGACGTTAAGACTAAAGACCTTATCTGTCTCTGCTTCTGATAAGGGAAAGGTCTCCAGCTCTCCGACCGGCTCTGTTCTCGCCTCTTTTTTCTCATCCCGGACCTCCAGGACTTCCGAGTCAAGTTTCTCTCGGCCGAGCTCGGCTCTGATACTGTGGCAAGGTACACTGCTCTTGCCTCCTCCTGGCTTCCTCTGACTACTCCCACTCCTGTCTCTATTGGGAATTTCATAGCGAGGTATCTAATGCTGGTGACGGCCTCGAAATCAAACAGCGCAGGTCTTCCCAATATCGCGTTGTAGCTCAGGGGGAGTTTGACCACTAAGAACACCGCATAGTGAGTGCGAGTCTTTGGCGCTTCTCCCAGAGTGAGAGCCAGCTTTACTTTCCCTTCCACGGGTACTGGAACTCCCTCGATCCCTTTGACTGGGGCTTGGTCCCGAACCAATTGTTCCTTAGGGATTCCCATCTGCTGGAAGACCCTGTACGGCAGCAAGTTCACCTTACTTCCGTCATCCACCAAGATCTTCTTAACCCGGTAGTTGTGGATGACGGCTTCAATAACAAGGGGTCGTCATGAGGCATCTGAACACCCTGGGCATCCTCCGGAGAGAAGGTGATTGTTATTGGAGAGTGCTCAACCACCTGCATGACCTCGGCGCTGCTGCCTTCTCCATCTCGACCCCTCTTCTTCCTCCTTCGGCTCATCCGACCTCCGGTTCCCCCAACAATCATGTTGATGGTTCCACTGGAGCCATCGTTCACCGACCCTCCTCCCGTCCTCCTGGGTGCTTGTGCTGTTGGGTTCGGCTGAGGCCTTTGTCCCTCCGGCTTCTTCACAAAATTCTTGAGGTGTCCCCTCTTTATCAGCCTTTCGATCTCACTGATCAGCTGATAGCAGTTGTTGGTATCATGGCCGTGGATGCGATGATACTAACAATACTTGTTAGGATCTCGCTGGTGATCTTCTGCCCTCATAGGCCTGGGCTATTGTAGGAACTCCTTATCCTGAACTGCTATGAGCACCTCAGCTCTAGATGCGTTGAGTGGGGTCAGGTTCTCCGGAATACGCGGAGGGAATGGCTTTTGTTCTGGAGCCCGTGGAGGGAAAGGTCTCTGGTCTCTCCGGTCCCAAGGCTGCCTGTAGGGCTCAGGTTTCTTGTTCTGCTTCTTCTCATGCCTCTCCGACCTCTTTTCTTCGGGAGCTTTTCCTCTGTCTTCCGCCCCCTTGGCGAACCTACTCGTCATCAAGGCATCATCCTGCCTGATGTATTTCTCTGCCCTCTTCATCAGTTTCGCCAACGTGGTAGGAGGCTTTCTACTTAACGAGCCAAAAAACTCGGCGGAGGTCGTCCCCTTCTGCATGGCCTCCACCGCTCTCCCTTCATCCAGCTAGGGGATTTGTAGGGCCTCTGTATTAAAACGGGCAACGTATTCCCTCAATGATTCATCCCTTCTCTGTCTGACCGTCTCCAAGTAACTTGTCTTTCTGTTTGTTGGCACTTCGGCTATGAACCGGCTAATAAAGGTGTTGGCCAGATCTCCAAAACTTCTGATGCTCCCAGCCTCCAAGCTGTTAAACCATGCCCGTGCTAGCCCTGTAAGTGTCGTTGGGAATACCTTGCACATCAAGGCATCCGACAAAGTCTGCAACTCCATGAAAGTTTTATAGTTTAAGACGTGCTCCCTAGGGTTTCCCACTCCGTCGTAAGCTGCCATGGGTGGCATCATAAACTTCTTGGGGACAGTCTCTTGCTGCACCCATTTTGAGAAAGGTGAAGAGGTGGGCAAGAGGGCTTGGTTGGGGTCCTTCGCTCCCAGTTCAGCTAAGAGTTATTCCCTCAGTTTCTGCAGTTTTTGATCTACACTTTCTTCCTCCTGTCTGGGTCTCTTCTCCAGACGGTATTCTTCTTCCCCTGCTTCACTTCCCGTTCTCCTGGTTGTTTCGGCAGAATAACTGTCGGCCTCATCATTTTCTATCAGCTCCCTTACCCTTCTTCCATGAACTCTAGCTTCTGGTTCATCTTCTCCTCCTGTTCTTCGCCCCTTTTCCCCAATTTCTCGGCTAACAGCTTGTGGGTGGTTAAAGGTAGGCTGGGGTTCATTGGTTCGGGGTTCTTCTACTACGGGCGTCACATTCATTGGGGTGCTAAGGCCCCTCTGTTGCATCATCTGCCCCAGCCAGTGGGCAGTATTTTGTAGTTGAAGGGCCATGGCTTGGAGGTCCTGGTTGGATAAGGCAGCTCCGGGTGCATTCCCTACAAGGCTCGGTGAGGGGTTGAAGGGGATCGGTGTTTGGTTGTTTGGGGTTGTGGGACTGGAAAAAGAGAACTGTTGTCCCTCCTGAGCGGGGCTCAGGTCATTAGGGGTGTTAGCGAGGTTGTTTTCATTATGATTGGCCATTGTGGATCTCAGTGGGTTTTGTAAGAGTGGAACTCCGGCGATGAAAAGATCTCCTTCATTTCCCACAGACGGCGCCAATTGATGATCTGAGATCCAGAAAGTAGGGTTTTACAAGGGTGTTCGCTAACTTAGAAAAAGCTTAGTCTGAAAGGAGAGTGACCCTCCCCTTTTATTCTTTTCCTTCCTCTGTCAATGACATGTACCGGCCTTGTTTCCATTGGGCCACCTGTCTCTGCCATACTGATATGGTTGTACGAGAATATCAGATATCTGTTGCATGCGTAACGACCATTTAATTCTCTCCGGGCACGCATGCGGACGGACCCACCCGGGGGACGGGCTGGATGGGTTGGCCACCTTCCTTCCTCCGGGCTGGGCAGGAAGAGGAGTTCAAGACTGAGCCCAGAGAAAAACTGGTCGTTGGGCTGAGAAGGTTGGGGCGATCTATCTGAGAAATCAGGGTGGAGCCCGGTCTTAAGGCTGAGCGGGCCGGACCTGGTTCAGGTGGGTGGCTTGAGGGCCTTCAGGTAATGGGTTGTCGCCATGGGTCCGGCCCCAACCGGGGTGGAGGAATCCAGCGGTCATCAATCAACAATAATTATACACAACATACATTATACACAATTGATGTAAGCACGACCAACAACACCAAAAATGATGAGCTAGCATTGCCTTAAGGACCAATTATAAGGCTGAGATCCAAGAGGTTGAAGGAAGCACTTCAAGGATTCATGAAGGAATATGTTGAAGCTTTGCAAGTTCATTTTGAAGTTGAAGAACAATCTAGTCATTCCAAGTCAATTAGGCCAAATGTGTCCTTATTGACAATTCAAATTTTGTATTTATAGTGGGTAATCATTTAGTAGTTGGTAGTTAACCAGTAGTGGGTAGTTATTTGGTAGTGGGTAGTTATCTAGTAGTGGATAGTTATCTAGTAGTGGATAGTGGCATAGATCATGGGTCCATGCATAGTTGTGGGAAGTGGCAAAGATCATGGGTCCATGTATAGTAGTGGGAAGTGGCAAAGATCATGGGTCTTAATTTAGGCTATATAAAACATCTCTTTTTCTATTGTAGACACAGATTATCAATTATTCAATACAATTGCTTTATGCGATTCTTCTTTGAGAGCTTAAGAGAGATCTTGGTTCTTGACATTGCATCACGAATAAGGTTTGATACTAACTTGTATGTTTCTTATTCTTGCTGCTATTAAAATCAATCCATTATAAGTGTTCTTAATTGCATGTTAATTAAGGGTGCTTTAGATTGGGGAATTATTTTCTGAATTAAGTTCTTTTTACTAGGGTATGTGTCGTTTCAGTCTCTAATAGGCTAGGGTTCCGCATCAATTGGTATCAGAGCTAGGCTTAGTAATAATTTCTTAACTATCGTTTGTGTCTTTGCATTCAATTTTGTCCATTATTGGCTGAATATATCACTTTGGAAATCTGGTTTGGGATACCTATTAGAGCCGAATACATTGTTTGGTTGTTATTCAAATCAAATTTTACCCTAAATTCTTGTTTAGGCTGAATTACTATCTTTAGTGATTTGGTTTATGCTTTCTGCCCTAATTCATATGCTGTTATTCTAATACTCTTATTAATAGTATTTCCAGTGTTTTACTTCTGTCCATATAAAAAAAAATCAAAACAAGAAGAAAAAAAAAGGAAAAAAAAAAAGAATTTCTGCCACTTTGGTTCATTTGTTCAAACTTCATTCTGATTGATATCTACTGATATAAATCATATTTCATATACCTTGAACATATTTCTGGGCTTGGAATTCGAAATACATGTTTGGGGTAGGTTTAGGACAAATTTGGGTAGTATTTTCACAAAACAGTTGTACTTAATACTTGCTGTTTTAAGTGTCTATTTTGTTTGCTTGCTTTGAATTAATTTTTGTTGAGTCAATATTAATATCAATTAACCTAGGATTGCATGCTTAGGGAAAACTTCGTGTTAAGCACATCCGTCTTGTCAATTTTTGATTCTTAGTTTGTCAATTTGGTATCTTTCTGTTTGTTGGTTCCTTACATTTAGTTTGACAAATTGCACATTGTTGAACATCTAATTACACTTAGTGTAATACCCGGCTAGACTCCGGTATCAGAATTCCTACCGTCCGGTGGAATCTCGAATGTCGGAAGCCTCTAGTAGGGTAGAATCATGTTTTCATAAAATGTTTTAAGGTATTTCATGGTTTTAAGTAAAATGGAAATGAGTTTTTGCATAAAACAACCTTGGAGGAAAACTCAGGTTCGGCCGCCGAACCTCAAGTTCGGCCGCCGAACATGCATGCCTTCGGGAGCGCCTTTAGGCCCCCGAAAGCATAAGTGAGGAAAGTCCAGGTTCGGCCGCCGAACCTCATGTTCGGCCGCAGAACATGGCATGCATGTGGAGGCACGTTCAGCCCCCGAACGTGGCCTGGCCAGCCACTATAAAAGGGTCCCTTAGCCGAAAACGGGCGAGCTTTTTCCCCATTTTCGGCCAAGGTGAGTCCTCCGCCACCCCTCACCGATCTTGAGTCTTTTCCTTCAGATCTTTCAAGTTTTTCACTAGTTTTCATCTTGTTTTGAAGATTTCCAAGTTTTGAGCAAGTTTTGGAGCTTTGAGGTTCAAGAACTCAAATCTCTTCCAACTTCAAGTTAGATCGCCTCCACCCTCGATCTTCAAGAGGTAAGAGTCGATCTCTAGCTTACATTATGTTTTAAACAAGTTTTAAGTGGATCTATGGAGTAGAATGCATGTTTAGCTCATAGTTAGGTTTATGGGTTTTATATGTGTTTTTGAGCAATGTGAGTTGCTTGTGTGTTGTAGTTGGGGTTTTTGATGGTTTGATGCCCCTAGGAACTTGTATGTTTGCTTATGTATGCTTGGGAATGTTGTAGAATAGGTTTATGCATGATTGGTTAGTTTTGGAGGCATAAATGCATAGGGGAGCTGAGTTTCTGCCATTCTGGGCGAAACCAGGTTCGGCAGCCGAAGGAACTTTCGGCCGCCGAACATGCTTGTGGAGGCAGCCTTCGGCTGCCGAAGCTTGCCCCCGAAAGGAGACTTTCGTCTCTGTCTGGGACTTTCGGCCGCCGAAGGTACCGCCGAACCTGCCTGACTTTCGGCTCTGGAGGGACTTTCGACCGCCGAACCTGCCACCGAAAGTGCCCTGTCCAGCCCTTTCTTGCATGTTTTTCTATGATTGTTCTATGATGTTTTAGGGGGTTTTTGGGGGATAGTTTAGAGTTATGTTCATGTATGTTTGGTCCCTCATTTGAGTCCACCTGTGTAGGTTCGGACCCGAGGAACCGAGGACCCCAGCAGTGAGTCTGTTGCCCCAGTGTCTGGTCAGAGCTATCCAGAGGTGAGTGGAATAACTTATTATGTTTTAAAGCAAATAATGAACTTTTTAGCATGTTTCACACATCATGAATGCCATGTGATGAAGTAGGTTGCTTGCATTAGAATTCACGAATATGTTACATTGCATATTTTTATGTTGATGTGGATGAATGTCGGATGATCCATAGCCCTCGATCTATGATATGACGATGTGATATGTACGGTACGGAAAGTAAGACCAGTGGGACCCATTCTACGTTCGCTGGCACTATGTAAGAGAAAGACCAGGACCCATTCTACGTTCTGGCATAGTTGGACACTGTTATGTTATGATATGTAAGGGAAAGACCAGAACCCATTCTACGTTCTGGCACAGTTGGACCATGTAGAGGGCTATTGGTGACAAGTTCATCCTTGATGTGATTAGCTGTGATGTGATGCATTCCATGATTCATATGATTTAAATGTTTTTATTATTCTGCTCACTGGGCTCTAGTAGCTCACCCCTCTCCCAATTTCCCCAGGTTTGCAGGTACAGGGTAGACCAGGAGGTTTACAAGAGTAATGAAGTCTGATGTATGTAATAGATAGTGTGGACATGATAAATGTATTAATGTTATGTAAAAGTACAGTTTCAGTCATGTAATGGTATTGAGGATTAGATATTGTGCTTGACATTGTGTATGAGGTATCCCTTTTATTACATGATCAAAAATGTTTTATAATGTTCATGAAAGCCAACTCATCTCATGTTGTATCGCCCATTGGGGTATTGTTGAGATCCCACAGAGGGATCATGATTATGATCATGACTATGTACATGTATGTTCAGGTTGAGTTGGATGTTTGAAGGAAAAGTTTTAAATTTTTATGTATGTTGCTGATCATGTATGGGATTAAACAGGTTTTCAGGATGAATGTTAGGCTTGCTACGGGTCCCGGCGGCCTTAAGCCGACCTGGATCCTAGCGCCGGTAGCGGTCCGATTTTCGAGTCGTTACAGAATGGTATCAGAGTCCTAGGTTCATAGGATCGGACCTAGAGTGTCGGGCTCATAGATGTTCTAGAAGGTCAAGCACAATAGGAAGATCATGTCCACTAGGATAGGATGTGGAGTCCTATCTTGTATGATAATGTGAAATGCCATGATTGTATACATGTGCATTGATGCTATGATATGAATGATGTATATGTGATGAGGGTTCATGTGTGCCCACATGAACCATATGATGCTAATGTTTGTATGATGTGTACTGTTTTTCAGAAATAGGATGAGAGGAACCCGTCGATCTGCAAGATTGACTGGAGTGCCACCTGAGGATGAGGGCACGAGCGCCCGTCCTCCTACATTGTCTAGGGCAATGTCTTGTAGAGCCAACAAAGAAAGAGTGTCAAGGGACCCTAGAAGGTCTTTTGACGCTAGCAGAAGGGGGACAGATAGAGGAGGAAATTCTTCAGATGTGAGGCAGGTTACGGAAGAGGATCAGAGGAGGGATGGGAACCTGGATGTTAGCATGGAGGAAGAAGGGACAGGGGAGTCTCAGGGAGGCGTTCAGGCCTCGGGGTATGGTTTTCTACCCCACTATCCACCCTTCCCACAGGGTTCAGGGTATCCGATGGGAGGCACATCAGATTTTTCCAGCTTTAACCCCTACCCTACCTACATGCCTTATCCACCTTTCTATCCACCTTACACACAGTACCCAGCTTATCCACC
This sequence comes from Manihot esculenta, assembly GCF_001659605.2. Classification (NCBI taxonomy): domain Eukaryota; kingdom Viridiplantae; phylum Streptophyta; class Magnoliopsida; order Malpighiales; family Euphorbiaceae; genus Manihot; species Manihot esculenta. The sequence continues at coordinate 10,475,522 of NC_035164.2, read as the reverse complement.
CTCACCCTTCTATCCAAACCCGGCAAACCCCACCTCGGGGAATGCTGCACCCCCACCTCCACCACCTACAGAACCAGCAGCCCCAGTTACTCAACCTCCTAGACCTAGCTCAGCTGATGGGAGCAAGGTAAAGATGACAGATTACCTCAAGCTGGATGCTCTCAAATACAAGTCAGGGGATGACCCCTTTGAGTATCTGAGAGTGGTGAAGACAATAACTGATGAGCTAGGGGCGAATGATAGCAGGGCCATTCAGATGGCAGGGTTCACTTTAAAGTGCAAGAAGGCACGGGAATGGTTCAAGTGTTATGTGGACCCGAGACTGGACGGTATGACATGGGAGGAATTTGCGAATGAGTTCGCTGGATGGGCTTTTCCAGACAGTTCCAGAGAACTGAAGATGATTGAGTTTGAGCAACTGAGGCAGTCAGAGCACATGGGTGTAGAGGAGTTCACGGATAAATTCTTGGAGCTATTGCCTTTTTCAGGGCAAGCTCTAGATACAGATACGAAGAAAGCCAAGAGATATGTTATGAAGCTGCATTCTAGGTACTCCTCGTTGATTCAGTCAGCTGAGAGAGAAAGTTTCCACACTGTGGTGGATATGGCTCGAAGGATGGAGGCAAGTGCTATAGTTGAGGGGTCAGTGAAGCAGTCAGTGACCCAGTCTTCAGGGGTTAAGACCCCAGGCAGAGGAGGGCCAGGTCTCTCTTCTCAAAGCTCAAGTAAGAAGAGGTGGGATAACACCACCAAGAAGCCGAAGAAGAATAAGTTTTGGAATAAGCTGAAGTCCGGTCTGGGATTTGGCGGTGGCTCGAGCTCAGGCTCAGATGGTACAGAATGCAAGAGATGTGGAAGACCGCACAGGGGAGTGTGTCGAGCTGAGACTAATACATGTTTCAGATGCGGACAGGAGGGACACATAGCTCGGGAGTGTCCTAGAGCGCCTTTTATGGGCCAGCCCCAGCAGACAGCTTCTGGTAGTGTGGCACAGCCAGCAGCTCCAGCCACAACTCAGGGCAGTGGCAGAGGTAGAGGGAGAGGGGCAGCCTCTTCTTCTGGTTCCCGAGGTGAAGGTCCATCAGCTCCAGCCAGGATCTTCACCATGACTCAGCAGGAGGCTAACACATCCAACACCGTGGTGTCAGGTAATCTCGTCATTAGGTGTTCTGATGTGTATGCATTAATGGACCCGGGTGCATCTCATTCATTTATTGCTCCGAGAGCCGTTGAGAGGTTGGGTCTGATAGTCTCTGGGTTAGAATGTCCTCTCTGGGTCAGTGGACCCAAGTGTGACCCGTCAGTGGCAGTGTCAGTCTGCCAGTATAGTCCAGTTTTTGTTGAGGGAAGATGCCTCTCCGCCGACCTTGTGGTTCTAGATTTGACAGACTTTGACGTCATTCTAGGGATGGATTGGCTATCTACCCATGGTGCTACCTTGGACTGCAGGGACAAGGTAGTCAGGTTCAGAGATCAGAACGGGTCAAAGGTCGTCTTCAGGGGAGACAAGAGGGGCACACCTAGAGGTTTGATATCAGCTCTTCAGGCTCGTAGGTTGCTTAGGAAGGGATGTCAGGGGTACTTAGCTCATGTGAGAGAGCTTAGTAGTCAGGTCAGGGAGCCTGCCTCGGTGCCAGTTGTCAGAGAGTTTCAGGATGTCTTTCCAGACGAGCTTCCAGGTTTACCACCTGCTAGGGAGATAGAGTTCGAGATAGAGTTAGTGCCTGGAACTAGACCGATCTCTATCCCTCCCTACAGGATGGCCCCAACCGAGTTGAAAGAGTTGAAAGAATAGTTGCAAGAGCTGGTAGAAAAGGGTTTCATCCGACAGAGTACCTCACCTTGGGGTGCTCCGGTCTTGTTTGTGAGGAAGAAGGATGGATCCCTTAGACTTTGTATCGACTACAGGCAGTTGAACAAAGTCACTACCAAAAATAGGTACCCTCTGCCAAGGATCGATGATCTATTCGACCAGCTAGCAGGAGCGGGTTGTTTCTCCAAAATAGATCTAAGATCGGGGTACCATCAGCTAAGGATAAGGGATGAAGATGTGCCGAAGACAGCTTTCAGGACCAGATATGGGCATTTTGAGTTCCTTGTAATGCCGTTCGGGTTAACCAACGCCCCTGCAGCATTCATGGATCTCATGAACAGAGTATTTAGCCAATACCTGGATCACTTTGTTATTGTCTTCATAGATGATATCTTAGTGTATTCCAGGAACGCAGAGGAGCATGCCCATCATCTGAGGTTGGTTCTGCAGACTTTGAGGGAGCATGGCTTGTATGCCAAGTTCTCTAAGTGTGAGTTCTGGCTGAGGAGCATTTCGTTCTTGGGGCATGTAGTATCAGAAAATGGTATAGAGGTAGACCCCAAGAAGACAGAAACTGTGGCTAACTGGCCTAGACCCACTTCAGTGACAGAGATTAGAAGTTTCTTAGGTTTGGCAGGTTACTACGGGAGGTTCGTTCAGGACTTCTCAAAGATAGCAGCTCCTCTGACCAGACTAACCAGGAAGAATCAGAAGTTTCTGTGGACCGACCAGTGCGAAGAGAGTTTTGAAGAGCTTAAGAAGAGGTTGACTTCAGCACCAGTTTTAGCTCTGCCATCTAGTGATGAGGACTTTACAGTCTTTTGTGATGCGTCCCGTGTGGGACTGGGTTGTGTACTAATGCAAAATGAGAGGGTGATCGCTTATGCTTCTAGGCAGCTAAAGAAGCATGAGTTGAATTACCCCACACATGACCTGGAGATGGCAGCAGTAATCTTTGCACTCAAGATGTGGAGGCACTACCTCTATGGGGGTTAAATGTGAGATCTTTACAGATCATAAGAGCCTGCAGTACATCCTGAGTCAAAGAGATTTGAACTTGAGACAGAGGAGATGGGTGGAGCTGCTGAGTGACTATGATTGCAAGATTCAGTACCATCCGGGTAAGGCGAATGTTGTGGCAGACGCCTTAAGCCGGAAATCACTCGGTAGCTTATCCCATATATTGGCAGAGAGGAGGCCAGTGGTGAAGGAGTTTTACAAGCTCATTGAGGAAGGTCTACAGATGGACTTATCTGGTACAGGTGCCTTGGTGGCCCAGATGAGAGTGGCACCCGTGTTTCTGGAGCAGGTGGCTCAGAAACAGCATGAGGACCCGGAGTTAGTGAAGATTACCAGGACTGTTCAGTCAGGCAATGATAGTGAGTTCAGATTCGACAGCAAGGGGATCCTCCGCTATGGGAGCAGACTATGTGTACCAGATGACATAGGGCTAAAAGGAGACATTATGAGAGAGGCTCATAATGCAAGATACAACATTCACCCCGGAGCCACCAAGATGTATCAAGATTTGAAGAAGGTTTATTGGTGGCCAGCTATGAAGAAAGAAGTGGCACAGTTTGTGTCAGCCTGCGAAGTGTGTCAGAGGGTGAAGCTGGAACATCAGAAGCCGGCTGGAATGCTTAACCCGCTACCTATTCCAGAATGGAAATGGAAAAATATAGCTATGGATTTCGTAGTGGGGTTACCGGCGGCGTCCAACAGATTGGACTCTATATGGGTGATTGTGGACAGACTCACTAAATCTGCTCACTTCATTCCTGTCAGGAGTGGCTATTCTGTGGACAAGTTGGCGCAGGTGTATGTTGATGAGATCGTCAGGCTGCATGGGGTTCCTGTTTCTATAGTGTCAGATAGAGGGCCCCAGTTCACCTCCAGATTTTGGCGGAGTCTGCAGAACGCCATGGGTACTAGGTTGGATTTCAGTACTGCCTTCCACCCACAGACGGACGGACAATCAGAAAGGACCATCCAGACCATAGAGGATATGCTCAGAATGTGTGTGCTGGACTTTGGCGGTTCTTGGAGGCAGCATCTACCTTTGGTGGAGTTTGCCTACAATAACAGCCATCATGCTAGCATCGGGATGGCTCCATATGAAGCTTTATATGGAAGGAAGTGCAGATCACCTGTTTGCTAGGAAGAGGTTGGAGAAAAGGCCTTAGCAGGGCCTGAGCTAGTAGAGATTACCAGCAGGGTAGTACCCATAATCAGAGAAAGGATCAAGACTGCTACAAGCAGACAGAAGAGTTATGCAGACATCCGCAGAAGGTAGTTAGAGTTTCAGGAGGGGGATCTGGTATTGCTCAAGGTGTCTCCAATGAAAGGAGTGGTTCGCTTTGGGAAGAAAGGTAAACTAGCCCCACGATACATCGGACCCTTTGAAATCTTGCAAAAGATTGGGAATGTGTCGTACAAGCTGGATTTACCTGCTTCAATGGAAAGAATCCATTCGGTTTTCCATGTTTCAATGTTGAGGAAGTTTGTGTCAGATCCGAGCAAGGTTCTTAGTGAGCCTGATGTGGAGGTCCAAGAGGATCTCACTTATGTTGAACAGCCAGTACGGATCATAGACACCCAGATCAGAAAGTTAAGGAACAAGGAAATCCCGATGGTGAAAGTCCTGTGGAACCACCACAACTTGGAGGAATGCACTTGGGAGACACGGGAGTCTATGCTCCAGCAGTACCCTCATCTCTTTTAAGGTTAGATCTTTATGTGTTTATGTGCTATGTATGTATGTTATGTTTTATGCCATGCTTTGTGTGCTAGTTGAGGAACATTCGGGGACGAATGTTCTTAAGGGGGGGAGAATGTAATACCCGGCTAGACTCCGATATCGGAATTCCTACCGTCCGGTGGAATCTCGGATGTCGGAAGCCTCTAGTAGGGTAGAATCATGTTTTCATAAAATGTTTTAAGGTTTTTCATGGTTTTAAGTAAAATGGAAATGAGTTTTTGCATAAAACAACCTTGGAGGAAAACTCAGGTTCGGCCGCCGAACATGCATGCCTTCGGGAGCACCTTTAGGCCCCCGAAAGCATAAGTGAGGAAAGTCCAGGTTCGGCCCCCGAACGTGGCCTGGCCAGCCACTATAAAAGGGTCCCTTAGCCGAAAACGGGCGAGCTTTTTCCCCATTTCCGGCCAAGGTGAGTCCTCCGCCACCCCTCACCGATCTTGAGTCTTTTCCTTCAGATCTTTCAAGTTTTTCACTAGTTTTCATCTTGTTTTGAAGATTTCCAAGTTTTGAGCAAGTTTTGGAGCTTTGAGGTTCAATAACTCAAATCTCTTCCAACTTCAAGTTAGATCGCCTCCACCCTCGATCTTCAAGAGGTAAGAGTCGATCTCTAGCTTACATTATGTTTTAAACAAGTTTTAAGTGGATCTATGGAGTAGAATGCATGTTTAGCTCATAGTTAGGTTTATGGGTTTTATATGTGTTTTTGAGCAATGTGAGTTGCTTGTGTGTTGTAGTTGGGGTTTTTGATGGTTTGATGCCCCTAGGAACTTGTATGTTTGCTTATGTATGCTTGGGAATGTTGTAGAATAGGTTTATGCATGATTGGTTAGTTTTGGAGGCATAAATGCATAGGGGAGCTGAGTTTCTGCCATTCTGGGCGAAACCAGGTTCGGCAGCCGAAGGAACTTTCGGCCGCCGAACATGCTTGTGGAGGCAGCCTTCGGCTGCCGAAACTTGCCCCAGAAAGGAGACTTTCGTCTCTGTCTGGGACTTTCGACCGCCGAAGGTGCCGTCGAACCTGCCTGACTTTCGGCTCTGGAGGGACTTTCGGCCGCCGAACCTGCCGCCGAAAGTGCCCTGTCCAGCCCTTTCTTGCATGTTTTTCTATGATTGTTCTATGATGTTTTAAGGGTTTTTGGGGGATAGTTTAGAGTTATGTTCATGTATGTTTGGTCCCTCATTTGAGTCCACCTGTATAGGTTCGGACCCGAGGAACCGAGGACCCCAGCAGTGAGTCTGTTGCCCCAGTGTCTGGTCAGAGCTATCCAGAGGTGAGTGGAATAACTTATTATGTTTTAAAGCAAATAATGAACTTTTTAGCATGTTTCACGCATCATGAATGCCATGTGATGAAGTAGGTTGCTTGCATTAGAATTCACGAATATGTTACATTGCATATTTTTATGTTGATGTGGATGAATGTTGGATGATCCATAGCCCTCGATCTATGATATGACGATGTGATATGTACGGTACGGAAAGTAAGACCAGTGGGACCCATTCTACGTTCGCTGGCACTATGTAAGAGAAAGACCAGGACCCATTCTATGTTCTGACACAGTTGGACACTGTTATGTTATGATATGTAAGGGAAAGACCAGGACCCATTCTACGTTCTGGCACAGTTGGACCATGTAGAGGGCTATTGGTGACAAGTTCATCCTTGATGTGATTAGCTGTGATGTGATGCATTCCATGATTCATATGATTTAAATGTTTTTATTATTCTGCTCACTGGGCTCTAGTAGCTCACCCCTCTCCCAATTTCCCCAGGTTTGCAGGTACAGGGTAGACCAGGAGGTTTACAAGAGTAATGAAGTCTGATGTATGTAATAGATAGTGTGGACATGATAAATGTATTAATGTTATGTAAAAGTACAGTTTCAGTCATGTAATGGTATTGAGGATTAGATATTGTGCTTGACATTGTGTATGAGGTATCCCTTTTATTACATGATCAAAAATGTTTTATAATGTTCATGAAAGCCAACTCATCTCATGTTGTATCGCCCATTGGGGCATTGTTGAGATCCCACAGAGGGATCATGATTATGATCATGACTATGTACATGTAAGTTCAGGTTGAGTTGGATGTTTGAAGGAAAAGTTTTAAATTTTTATGTATGTTGCTGATCATGTATGGGATTAAACAGGTTTTCAGGATGAATGTTAGGCTTGCTACGGGTCCCGGCGGCCTTAAGCCGACCTGGATCCTAGCGCCGGTAGCGGTCCGATTTTCGGGTCGTTACACTTAGTACACAAAATTTAACTTTTGTGTGTTAAATCAATCTATTTGTTCATTTTGGTCAGTTTGCATCTAGTGTTGTTTCCTATCTTTTCTTCTTAGGTCTTTCCTTGCTTTCCTTATTATTTGAATCATACAAGCTTGGCTTATTGAGTCTTTATTCTGAAGTGCACTTTTGAGATACCAAGTGAGTGCTTGAAAATTAAACACGTGAGTTGAGAGAATTGTGAATTTTTTTTCTATAATGTCTGGGCATAATACTGGTGATACTTCTGACCCTACATTTGATCTTAAAGATATATATAAAGCTTTCATGGATAGCTTTCAGAAGCTAAATTCGAGAATGGATAACCTTGAGGACAACCTTAGATCTTCAAAGGGCAAGTCCATTCAGAGGGATGATGATACACACGATCCATCCTATGAAGAGGAAAATGAGGCACAATCAGCCCCTGTCCGAGCCAGAAGGTTCAATGATCGTGTACCATATGTAGATAACAGTATGAACTCCATAAAGATGAAGATTCCAAGCTTCAATGGTAAGGCTGATGTTGATGCCTATTTAGAGTGGGAGCGTAAAGTGGAGATGGTTTTTAACTGTCAAAACTATTCCGATGATAAAAAGGTAAAACTTGCTGCCCTTGAGTTTTCAGATTATGCACTAATATGGTGGGATGAGCTTGTGAAATCTAGGAGAAGGAATGGAGAGTTACCCATTGCTAGTTGGGATGAGATGAAGCGAATAATGAGGAAGAAATATGTGCCTACTTATTACCATAGAGATCTCCATCATCAGTTGCAAAGACTAATCCAAGGATCAAAATCTGTTGATGAGTATTATAAGGAGATGGAGTTGCTCCTGATCAAAGCAAACATAGTGGAGGAGGAAGACCAGACTATGGCTCGTTTCTTTGGTGGTCTTAACAAGGAGATTGCTGATGTGGTTGATTTGCAACCATATGTTGATTTGGAAGACTTGGTGAACATTGCAATTAAGGTGGAAAGACAAAGAGGTCGAAATAGATGGGGGAGCAACATGGCTGCTCAAAACTCCAACAGCAAATGGGGTTTCAAATGGAACACCAAGCCTGATCCTAAAAGGTTTGAAAAGTCTTCAACTCAAAAAGGCATGTTACCTTCCAAAGAAACATCCAACTCTCATGGTAAAAATGAATCAGCCCCTAAATCAAATAGAACTAGAGATATTCAGTGGTTTAAATGTAAAGGGCGTGGGCATTATGCCAATGAGTGTGCTAATAAACGTGCTATGATAGTGAGGGGAGATGAGATAGTCTCCGAAAGTGATTCTGATTCTGATGAAGTACCACCTTTAGAAGATTGTTCTGATGTAGAGATAGAAGAGTATCCTGTTCAAGGAGAGTCCTTAGTGATATTGCATACTTTAAATGTTTCTATTAAAGAAGAGGGACTTGAACAGCGTGAAAACATCTTTCACACTCGTTGTTTGGTTGGTGGTAAAGTCTGTAGCATGATAATAGATTCGGGTAGTCAAGTTAATTGTGCTAGTACTATTTTAGTTGATAAATTAGGACTAGAAACTATTAAACACCCTAATCCTTACAGACTTCAGTGGTTGAATGATAGCGGTGAGGCAAAGGTAACCAAGCAATGTAAAGTGTCATTTTCTATTGGCAAATATGTAGATGAGGTTACTTGTGATATTGTACCCATGCAGGCTGGACATATTTTGTTAGGTAGACCATGGCAATTTGATAGGCGTGTCATTCATAATAGGTATAGTAATAGGTTTTCTTTTACGTTCCTCGGTGTAAAATATATACTTGTACCATTATCTCCTAAAGATGTATATGCTGATCAAGTGAAATTACAACAATCTGCTAAATTGGGTAAGGGAGGTGAGACAAGTAAAAAGAATGAGGGAAAAGAGGCCAGCAGTAAAATGAAAGTTTTGAATGGCCCAAAGGAGAGTGACTACACGGGAAAGGATAAAAATGAGAGATGTGCAGGAGAGAAAACGTTAGTGAGTGTGGAGGTAAAAGGAGAACTGAGAGAGAAGAGTGAAGAATTCAACAAGTCTTCCTTTTATTGTAAAGAGAGAGAGCTGAAGAAAGCATACTTAGGGAAGAGAGCTTTGATTATATTGCGTTTTAGTTCCAATTTTATGATTGAGACTAACCCTACTGTTGAATTGCCTAGTTCTTTTTCTAAGTTATTGCAGGAGTTTGCGGATGTATTTCCTGAGGAGGTGCCATCTGGGTTGCCACCCATTAGGGGAATAGAACATCAAATCGATTTTGTTCCTGGAGCTCAGATTCCAAACCGTCCAGCTTACCGTAGCAATCCTAAGGAGACAAAGGAATTGCAAAAGCAAGTTGATGAGTTGCTAGCTAAGGGACATATTAGGGAGAGCCTTAGTCCATGCGCAGTACCTGTTTTGTTGGTTCCAAAGAAAGATGGAACAATGCGCATGTGTGTTGATTGTCATGCGATCAACAAAATCACTGTAAAGTATCGCCATCCTATTCCTAGATTAGATTATATGCTTGAAGAATTATGTGGTGCTATTTTCTTTACAAAAATTGATTTCTATCAGCTCCCTTACCCTTCTTCCATGAACTCTAGCTTCTAGTTCATCTTCTCCTCCTGTTCTTCGCCCCTTTTCCCCGATTTCTCGACTGACAGCTTGTGGGTGGTTAAAGGTAGGCTGGGGTTCATTGGTTCGGGGTTCTTCTACTACGGGCGTCACATTCATTGGGGTGCTAAGGCCCCTCTGTTGCATCATCTGCCCTTGCCAGTGGGCGGTATTTTGTAGTTGAAGGGCCATGGCTTGGAGGTCCTGGTTGGATAAGGCAGCTCCGGGTGCATTCCCTACAAGGCTCGGTGAGGGGTTGAAGGGGATCGATGTTTGGTTGTTTGGGGTTGTGGGACTGGAAAAAGAGAACTGTTGTCCCTCCTGAGCGGGGCTCAGGTCATTAGGGGTGTTAGCGAGGTTGTTTTCATTATGATTGGCCATTGTGGATCTCAGTGGGTTTTGTAAGAGTGGAACTCCGGCGATGAAAAGATCTCCTTCATTTCCCACAGACGGCGCCAATTGATGATCTGAGATCCAGAAAGTAGGGTTTTACAAGGGTGTTCGCTAACTTAGAAAAAGCTTAGTCTGAAAGGAGAGTGACCCTCCCCTTTTATTCTTTTCCTTCCTCTGTCAATGACATGTACCGACCTTGTTTCCATTGGGCTACCTGTCTCCGCCATACTGATACGGTTGTACGAGAATATCAGATATCTGTTGCATGCGTAACGACCATTTAATTCTCTCCGGGCACGCATGCGGACGGACCCACCCGGGGGACGGGCTGGATGGGCTGGCCACCTTCCTTTCTCCGGGCTGGGCAGGAAGAGGAGTTCAAGACTGAGCCCAGAGAAAACCTGGTCGTTGGGCTGAGAAGGTTGGGGCGATCTATATGAGAAATCAGGGTGGAGCCCGGTCTTAAGGCTGAGCGGGCCGGACCTGGTTCAGGTGGGTGGCTTGAGGGCCTTCAGGTAATGGGCTGTCGCCATGGGCCCGGCCCCCAACCGGGGTGGAGGAATCCAGCGGTCATCAATCAACAATTCTAACTGTAATCCCTCTTCTAAGAGCTTGTAAAGCTCCATCACGACTGGTCTCCGATGTACTGCTATATGGGATAAACTGCCTAGTGACTTCCGGCTTAGGGCGTCTGCCACAACATTCGCCTTTCCCGGATGGTACTGGATCTTACAATCATAATCACTAAGCAATTCTACCCATCTTCTCTGCCTCAAATTCAGCTCTCTCTGACTCAAGATGTACTGTAAACTGTTGTGATCAGTGAAGATCTCGCATTTAACCCCATAGAGGTAATGCCGCCACATCTTAAGTGCAAAGATAACTGCTGCCATCTCTAGGTCATGGGTGGGGTAATTTAACTCGTGCTTCTTCAACTGTCTCGAAGCATAAGCTATCACCCTATCACTCTGCATCAAAACACAGCCCAATCCCACTCGAGATGCATCACAGAACACTGTGAAATCCTCATTACTCACAGGCAGAGCTAGCACTGGTGCTGTGGTCAATCTCCTCTTGAGCTCCTCAAAGCTCTCTTCGCACTGGTCTGACTAGATAAACTTCTGGTTCTTCTGAGTCAGTTTGGTCATCGGAGCTGCTATCTTGGAGCAGTTCTGAACGAACCTCCTGTAGTAACCTGCCAGTCCCAAAAAACTTTTAATGTCAGTCACTATAGTGGGTCTGGGCCAGTTAGCTACAGCTTCTATCTTCTTGGGGTCTACTTCAATACCCTCTGCTGATACTACATGTCCCAAGAAGGAAATGCTCCTCAACCAAAACTCACACTTTGAGAACTTGGCATATAAACCATGCTCTCTCAGTGTCTGCAGAACTATCCTCAGATGCTGGGCATGCTCCTCTGCATCTCTGGAATACACTAAAATATCATCGATGAAAACAATAACAAAGTGATCCAGAAACTCACTGAAAACTCTGTTCATGAGATCCATGAATGCTGCAGGGGCGTTAGTCAACCCGAACGGCATCACTAAGAACTCATAATGCCCATATCTGGTCCTGAAAGCTGTCTTAGGCACATCTGCCTCTCTGACTCTCAACTGATGATACCCGGATCTCAGATCTATTTTTGAGAAACAACCTGCTCCAGCTAGCTGGTCAAATAGATCATCAATCCTAGGTAGAGGATACCTATTCTTGGTAGTGACCTTGTTCAACTGTCTGTAGTTGATACAAAGTCTGAGGGATCCATCCTTCTTTCTGACAAAAAGCACTGGAGCACCCCAAGGTGAGGTACTAGGGCGGATGAAACCCTTATCTACCAAGTCCTGCAATTGCTCTTTTAACTCTTTTAACTCTGCTGGCGCCATCCTGTAGGGAGGAATAGAGATAGGTCTGGTACCTGGCAGCAATTCAATTTCAAACCCTATCTCCCTATCAGGTGGGAGTCCTGGTAAATCGTCTGGGAACACATCGAGAAACTCTTGGACTACTGGTACTGCGGCTGGTTCCCTCACCTGACTGTCTAGCTCTCTCACATGAGCTAGAAACCCCTGACAACCCCTCCTAAGCAAACGATGAGCCTGAAGGGCTGAAATCATACCTCTGGGTGTACCTTTCCTGTCTCCTCTAAAGACACACTCTGACCCACCCTGGTCTCTGAGACTCACTAGCTTTTCTCTACAGTCCAACGTAGCACTATATGCAGATAGCCAATCCATCCCTAGAATGACATCAAAATCTGTCAAGTCTAGAACCACAAGGTCAGCTGGAAGGCATCTACCCTCTATGAACACTGGACTGAAACGACAGACTGACACTGCCACTGATGGGTCACATCTAGGTCCACTGACCTAGAGAGGATACTCTAACTCAGAACTGATCAAACCCAATCTCTCTATGGCTCTCGAAGCAATAAAGGAATGAGAAGCACCGGGGTCCATCAAAGCATACACATCAGAACACCCAATGATGAGATTACCTGACACCACTGTGTTCGACGTGTTCGCCTCCTCCTGTGTCACAGTGAAAATCCGTGCTGGGGCTACCGGATTGCCACCTCGGGAACCTGCTGCTGAAGTAGAGGCTGCCCCTCTCCCTCTACCTCTGCCACTACTCTGAGGCATGACTGGAGCTGCTGGCTGAACAACTGGCTGTACCACACTGCCTGAACTCATCTGCTGGGATGGTGCAAAAGTCACCTGCGAACAATCCCGAGCAATATGCCCTTCCTGTCCACATCTAAAACAAGCTGTAGATCCCAACCGACAAACTCCGCCATGTGGTTTTCTGCATCTTCTGCATACTGGAGCTGTGCCAGAGCTTGAGCCACTACCTATTCCCAGACCTGACTTCACTTTACTCCAGAACTTACTCTTTGTTCCTTTCGCTCTATCCCATCTCTTGCTGCCTGAAGTGGGGGCCTTAGAACCCGAAGCTTGTGCCCTTGACTGTTTCTGAATATTGGCACTAGCTTCCATTTTCCTGGCTGCGTCAACTATAGTGTGGAAACTCTCCTTTTCTGCTGGAAGAATCAAGGAAGAATACCTGGGATGCAATCTCATAGTATATCTCCTTGCCTTCTTCTGATCAGTATCATAGGCTTGACCCACATACTGAAGCAAATCCAGAAATTTATCTGTGAATTCATCAACACTCATCTCATCTGTCTGTCGCAACTGTTCAAACTCAATTACTTTCATCTCCCTGGAACTGTCAGGAAAAGCCCACCCTGCAAACTCATTGGCGAACTCTTCCCAAGACATACTATTCATCCTGGGTTCCACATAGTTCTTAAACCATTCTCTGGCTTTCTTGCATTTAAGTGTAAACCCTGCCATCTCAATGGCTCTACTATCATCAGCTCCCAATTCACTGGTTATCATCCTAACTGATCTGAGGTATTCAAATGGATCATCTCCCGTGTTGTATTTAGGAGCATCCAATTTCAACTTTACCTCCAGATGAGCTAGGTTGATGTCTGTCAACAACAGGGGCTACTGGTTCTGGTGGTGGTACTGGTTCATTTGGTTCTGGGTGTGCTGCACTTGGATGGGTAGGAGAAGATGGATACATAGGATATGGTGGATAGTAAGGAGGATAAGGCATATATGGCATGTAAGGAGGATATGGGACAAAACTAGAGTACTCCGACATACCTCCCATCGGATACTCTGGATAGCCAAAACCTGAGGTCTGAGCGCCTCCCTGCGACTCTCCCATACCTTCCTCAATCTGCCTATACCCATGCTGTCATCTCTAGACTGATCAATCTCCATAGCCTCCCTCCTTTCCTCTGATCTTTCTCCCCTGGCTGTACCTCTTCTGCTCTCGTCTACAGACCTTCTAGGGTCTATTGACGTACCTTCCCTACTAGATCTCTGAGACCTTGCCCTCGGCAATGCAGGAGGACGAGCAGCTGGTCGTTCACTCTCTGGTGGGACTCCAGTCAATCGAGCTGATCGACGAGTTCCTCTCATCTTTACTCTCTGGAAAACAACACATAACATAGCATTTTAGCACATAAACATCACATATCAATAAGGCACATGCATAACTCATGGCATATCATAGCAATAACCAGATAGGACTCACGACCCTATCCTAGTGGACATGATTTCCTATTGTGCTTGACCACTTCTAACCTCTATGAGCCCAACACTGTCTCTATAGGTCCGATCATGTGAACCTAGGGCTCTGATACCAATCTGTAACGACCCCAAAATGGACCGTCACCGGCGCTAGGATTCAGGTCGGCTTAAGGCCGCCAGAACCCGTAGCAAGCCTGCTATACTCTCTGTGTACCTGTAAAATTCATACATGATTATACATTTTTTCTATGAAAATAAAAACTCTTTTCTCTGTACCAAGGCTTAACCTGTGCATGCACTATCTCTGTACTCTATACTCTATACTCAGTACTCTGTACTCTGTACTCTGTACCCCTGACTAGAGCTTGCTCTAGGTGGGTTATCTCATACCTGTTAAGCCTGGTTTTTCACATACAGTAAAACATATATACATATCCAGATCATGTACAAAACATACATCACTAAGTCAAGCACATTTCTAACTTTATACACATCTATTACATCTCTTCAATATTACATGTCCACTTTAAGCTATTACACTGCTCTTTACTCTTTCTGTTCGCTGCTGGACTGTCCCTGTACACTGTATACTGAACCTGCAAAACTGGGGTTAAGGGAGTGGGATGAGCTCTATAGCCCAGTGAGTAGAACAGTAAAACATCTCATGAAAATATGATCTCATGAAATGCGTCATAACACAGACAAATCACATCAAGAGTAAACCTGTCACCACATAGTCCCAGTAACTCTGTGCCAGGGCGTAGAATCGAGCACCTGGTCTTCCTGTCATATATGTATATGTGTATATAACACCTCTGTACTTACCATTGCTAGGGCATAGTCAAAGGCTCCTGGACTTTGCTATACCTGCCAGGGCGTAGTCAAAGGCTCCTGGTCTTTACTATACCAGCCAGGGCGTAGTCAAAGGCTCCTGGACTTCCTGTCTGAGACTATTGGATCATTCAGCATTCACTCACATCACCAAATAACGATGCAATGCAACATATTCGTGATTACTAATGCACTCAACCTATGGCATAATCATGATGCATGAGATATGCTAAAAGCAGTTTATGGTTCAATTAAAAGTCATAAGTTTAGTTCCACTCACCTCTGGCTAACTGGACTGACTGACTCTGCAGGCTCTGAAAACTCTGGAGCAGAACTCACTGCTGCTCTCTCTGGTTCCTCTAGTCTGTACCTATACAGATAGACTGAAATGAGGGACCAAACTAGCATCTGATTAACTCTATTAACCTCCCCAAGAATCCCCTTAAACTCACTCAACTATCCATGCAAAGCATGCAAGAGAAGGCTGGACAGAACACTTTCGGCGGCAGGTTCGGCGGCCGAAAGTCCTCTCCAGAGACGAAACTCAAGCACCTTCGGCGGCCGAACTTCCACTTTCGGCTGCCGAACCCTTTCAGGGGCAAGTTTCGGAGGCCACAAGGCACTCCAGAGACGAAAGTCTCTCACCTTCGGCGGCCGAATCCCCCAAATAGAGCCGAATGTCCAAAGGCTCGGGGGCAAGCTTGGGCAGCCGAAGCCACCTCCTCACACCTCTTCAGGGGTTCGGCGGCCGAATGTACCTTCGGCGGCCGAACCTGAGTTCATCAGCAGGGCAGAAACTTGCCCTGCCTCTTGCCAAATGCACAAAACCCTCTCCAACTTAAACACCTCACTTCCTCCACTTGCATACACTCCTGTATATGCTCAAAGGGGTCAAAAACTACCTAAAACCCCAAACATACAACACAAACAACACAGAAACAAGCTGTACACAGAAAATCATCAAAAACTCTCAAAGAACCCTATTCATGCAACTCTCTCCATCAAACCCCATAAAACCTTCAGAAAACATAAAAACAAGCTCAGGATCTTCACTTACCTCTTGAAAACAAGTAGATGAAGGATCCTAACGTGGAGTTTTGGAGCAACTTGCCTTCAAACTCTCCAAACTTCACAACTTTGAGTTTTTAACTTAAAACCTTCAAAGAATCATGAAAACTAATCAAATTGTTGCATGATGTAATGAAAACATGAAAGAATACTCACAAAGGACAGAGTTTCACCTCAGCAAGTGAAAGAAACGATGCTCTGACCGCTTCAACCGACTGAGGGCCATTTATAGGTGGCTGGCCAGACCACCTTCGGCGGCCACACGTGAAACCGAAAGCCATGCATGTTCGGCGGCCGAACCTCAACTTCGGCGGCCGAACCTGGCTTTTCTGCCTTGGTTCATTTCGCTCAAAAACTCAGTTCTTTATGCATAAAACTTAATGAACAGATCAAAACATTTAAGAAAAACATAAATCAAACCCTTCTAGAGACTTCCGACATCTCGGATTCCACCGGAAAGCAGAATTCCGATGCCGGACTCCAGCCGGGTATTACAGTCTTAATTTAGGCTATATAAAGCATCTCTTTTTCTATTGTAGACACAGATTATCAATTATTCAATACAATTGCTTTATGCGATTCTTCTTTGAGAGCTTAAGAGAGATCTTGGTTCTTGACATTGCATCACGAATAAGGTTTGATACTAACTTGTATGTTTCTTATTCTTACTGCTCTTAAAATCAATCCATTATAAGTGTTCTTAATTGCATGTTAATTAAGGGTGCTTTAGATTGGGGAATTATTTTCTGAATTAAGTTCTTTTTACTAGGGTATGTGTCGTTTTAGTCTCTAATAGGCTGGGGTTCCGCATCAACAATACAAAAGCAAAGAAAGAAACACCATGACAAGACCAAAAGCTAACAAATAAAATTTCTCATATCTTCTTCAAACTACTATCTTTCGGTTGTTTTAAATCTTCTTTCATAACTTCTTTTTCATTAATCTAACCTTTGCATTTTCCTCAACTTCATTAGCTCAATTCAAGCTTTTATTTTTTTTTCTTTTCACTCAACAGATCGTTAATTTATCATTTACCTAAATTGGAGCTTTTAAATTGACTCATTCAAAATAACCACATTTTTTAAAATTCATATTTTGTTCCATAATTTTATGAACATTTATAGAAATTAAGAAACTATATCATTTACAACACCCATCTATTCAACAAAAGCCAAAATCATACTGCATAAAGTAACTCATACAAAATTTTAAGCAGCCATAAAACCTATGCCTATTCTTCCATGTTATGTAAGAAATTCATTGTATTCACTCCCTTCTTCAGTATACTAACTTAAATTAACTAATTATTCTTGATTTTGTCTGGCATTGAAGGAAATGTTTTTTGTTGGGTCAGAGAAACATTAGATTTCCTCAATTCTCAAGCTCTCTTCTCGACTTTCTCCTAAATTTCTGTAAGCTTGACTACTTAAATTATAAATAAAAAAAAATCATCACTCAAAGCTAAAATTTGAAGCCAATTCATGTACTAATTATTTGGCTCAACTAGCCTCGAAAATTCAAGTCCAGATGGAGGTTTTGGATAGACTTATTGGTAGGTTGATGTCCCTTATAGGCACATCACTATAGCATTTCACCAACAAATTACCATTTTCAACTCGAATCCTTCTGCATAAACTAAGTCTTCCAAACATAATTGAACTTGACATTAAAGACAAGAATTCCATCTCTCTTTAATCAGTTGGAGAGAAATAATATCGGTCTTGTTCGACATTCAAAATCACTAAATTTTTGAAATTTTCAATCCTTCAACGTTAGAACTTATGAACATATTGGCCAAGTGCTAGTCATAAATGACTATAAATATAAGTTTGTCCATGAAGATGATGATCGAGTAAGAAAAATCAATTTTTAACTTTGTTGGTTTTATGTATATGTATTTAAAATAGTTTAGAGGGTGATTAATTTGTTCTTTGAAATAGTTCAAAAGTTTTATTAGATATTGATATGGTTCAAGGGCTAAATAGTAGCTTATGCTTATATATTTTTAGTATTTTAGTTCAATTAATTAAGATTCCTATATAATATTCATGACCTGAAAAATAATATCGACATCCATACACCACGGATAGGGAATAGGTGAACTTGTGAAGTCAAATTGAGAAAATAACTTTCTCAAATAAAATAATTCTTAGATGAATTTTTTTCATTGCGCATCATTACATCTAATTTTTGGCAGAAATAATAATATCCCAATAACACACTTAAAGACTTGAAGTCGTGTAAAAAACATAAATAGAAGTAATTTTTAATGCTTTTAATCAATAATTTTTATTTTGTTGGAGTATATTTATGATATTTACCATTATGATTATATGTAAACATTAAAGAGAAATAAGTCTATTCTATATAGGATTGTATTAATCATTCATTGGTGTTGTAATTCTTTTCCTACTTTGTCTCTAAAATTCTTGTATAAATACACTTTTGTGATTAATAAAATATACGGTTAATCAAAACCTTTTATGGTACTAAAGCCCTAGTGACGAGTGTCGAATCCGTCAAATTAAAACTTATTTTCTTTCCTTGATTTAAAAGAATTTATAGATAGAGCAAATGAGTATCGATTACACAGAGACCTTAATTTTGTTTAAATTAGATGACTATTAGAATAAGAAGAACAGTTTAAAACAAAAAGAAAGAAGAAGAGAATCGTTGTTGGAGAAATTGATTTTAAAAAGAAAACTTAAAGAAGAAAAACAATGCAATTAAGATGGAAGAACAAATAATTAAATTAAAATTCAGCTAAAAGTAATCAAATTGAGAGGTTTGCAATTGATCATTGATTAAAAAGATAGTTTATTTTATTATCTATTGTTTGGTTATGGTGTTCAAACAAGCAAATTCCACCAGTTCTTCCTTATGAGTAAATTAATCTACTTCATCCTTAAATTAATTTCTAGTTAACTAATAACCTCATCAAGCGTGTAGATTTAACTAGTTAACTGCTTTAAGAGAGAAGAACCCAAACTTGATTAATAATAACAAGCGAATTATTTAAATCAAAACAATTAATTACTTAACATAAATGAATATGTTAATTGCTACTTGTTATTAATCTAATTAAATAATTACAGATTTAATTGGGTTAAGAACATAATCTCACAAGTTTGAATAGACCTCAGTTTTGATTAACGTTCAACTGAAAAGAAGTGTTTAACCTCGAAGAGTCATAATAAAACTGCAAAGAAATTAAAAAGAAAAAAGAGAAGAAGGAGAAGTTAGATAGAGGGGACCGAATATCAGAGAAGAGGAGAAGAGAAAAATATGAGATGCCTAGATTAATTCTAGGGCAGCCTTTATATAGGCTTTTTCTCAATAAAAAGATAAATATTCACAATTTAAAAAAAATTTACTACTATAATAACTCTTATCACAATCCTAATCTAATTATGTTTGTTTCTATCTAAAATTGATTTGGATCTGTACAGTTGGAAAAATCGGAATTACAGCTGGCAAATTCGAATTCTGGAGTCTGTTCGTCGCCTTGGACAAGGCTGTACCCTCCAGTAAGAAAAACTTCTAATTCAACCTCTTTTTGTTCCTTTTCTCAATTTCTACTCATAAACATGTCCAAAATCAAATTCCAAGTAAAAATCAATTGTTTTCATCAAGATCATAGCAAAATCATAGAATTTACTATGGAAAAGTGGTGAGTTTTATAACTCATCACGTAGCCGCTAAAACCCTTTCTTCTTCTTCTATTTGTTTCACTATGAGTGGGACTAAATCTACCCTTGTTTCTTTGTCTTCTTCTGCTTTTGTGGCGATTACTTTAGCGCCATCAATGAATTTATCTTCTATGCCCAATCTTATCCATCAAATTCCTTTAAAATTAACTTCTACTAATTTTCTCTTGTGGAAATTATAGTTCTTACCTATGTTGCGTGGATGTTTGCTTAAGCATCATATTGATGGCTTGCAACCCGCTTCTGTGAAGTTCTTGTCCAATAATCAATCTAATCCTGCCTATTCTCTATGGGTTTTTCAAGATCAGATGGTCCTTAGTTGGATTGTTGCCTCTATTTCAAAGTCCTTTAAAATTAACTTCTACTAATTTTCTCTTGTGAAAATTATAGTTCTTACCTATGCTACGTGGATGTTTGCTTAAGCATCATATTGATGGCTCGCAACCTATTTCTGTGAAGTTCTTATCCATAATCAATCTAATCCTGCCTATTCTCTATGGGTTTTTCAAGATCAGATGGTCCTTAGTTGGATTGTTGCCTCTGTTTCAGAGTCCATTATTCCATAGGTTGTGGGTGTCAAAACAACTAGGGAGGCTTGGGACAAGCTGATCGTCTCCTATGCTACCGCCTCTAAGTCTAAAATTTGAGAACTCAAGATGCAGCTTTATACCTTGAAGCGTAGAGCTAATTCTATTGAAACATATGTGCAAAAAGCACAAGGGATTGTTGATAAACTTGTTGCGTTACAACATTCTGTTTCACACAATGATTTGATCGAATTCATTAAAGCCGATCTTGGACCTACATATCGACCCTTTACATGAGCTCTTGAACATAAACATGTCCAATTTCTACTCATAAACATGTCCAAAATCAAATTTCAAGTAAAAATCAATTGTTTTCATCAAGATCATAGCAAAATCATGGAATTTAATATGGAAAAAGTGGTGAGTTTTGTAACTCATCACCTAGCCGCATAAAACCCTTTCTTCTTCTTCTATTCATTTCACTATGAGTGGGACTAAATCTACCCTTATTTCTTCATCTTCTTCTGCTTTTGTGGCGATTGCTTCAGTGCCGTCAATGAATATCTCTTCTATGCCTAATCTTACCCATCAAATTCCTTTAAAATTAACTTCTACTAATTTTATCTTGTGGAAATTACAGTTCTTACTTATGCTATTTGGATGTTTGCTTAAGCATCATATTGATGGCTCGCAACCCGCTTCTGTGAAGTTCTTATCCGATAATCAATCTAATCCTGCTTATTCTCTATGGGTTCGTCAAGGTCAGATGCTCCTGAGTTGGATTGTTGCCTCTGTTTTAGAGTCCATTCTTCCACAGGTTGTGGGTGTCAAAACAACTAGGGAGGCTCCCCCAAATACAGGTAATTACAACCGTGTAACTCATCCTATTTCCAATTTAGCTTGCACCACGCCTCAACAAAATCAGTCATGGATTATGGATAGTGGAACCTCTCACCTTACTGCCAATCTTGATAACCTTACTATTCATTTTGAATATCAAGGACCTGAAGAAGTGACACTTGATAATGGCTCTAGCTTACCTATCTCTCATACTAAAAAGTCTAATTTGTCCATTTCTAATCATAGTTTTCTTTTGGATAATATCTTACATGTACCCACCACTACATAAAAATTTATTATGAATTAGTTGTTTTGTGAAATCTAATAATGCTTCTGTGGAATTCTTTCCTGATTTGTATCTTGTGAAGGATTTGGCAACAAAGGTCATACTCTATCAAGGCCAAAATGAAGCTGGTCTCTATGTTCTCCCTATTGCCGAGGAGTCTTCTCTTACTCGGATGCAGCCTTCTCTTTAGTCGTCTTTTAGTCTTTTGTCAAAGTCTTCTTTCTATTCTAAAGTTGCTTCTTTAGAAACATGGCATGCACGTTTGTTACATGCCTCTTTTGCTACTGTTAGGAAAATAGAGTCTTCTAGTGTTGTTTCTTAGTCTAATAAAAGTCTATGTCAGGCTTATGCTGCAAAATTCATAAGTTACCTTTTCCAATTTTAAGTTTTCATGCTATTGGTCCTTTAGACTTAATTTGTTCAAATGTTTAGGGCTCTGCTCCTATTATATCTACTAATGGCTTTTGTTATTATGTGGTATTCTTTGATCATTTTAGTAAGTATACTTGGATCTATTTTCTCAAACCAAATTAGGATGTGTTGGATATCTTTCACCAATTTCGTACTCTAGTTAAAAAGTATTTTGGTCGGTCAATTAAATAATTTCAGGCTGATTGGGGTGGGGAATTTTAAGCCTTAACTTCTTATTTGCACACACATGGCATTACTCTAAGTGCATTTCCTGCCCTCGCACACCGGAATAAAATGGTTGTGCTGAATGAAAGTATTGACATATTTCTAAAATTGGTATTGCATTAATATATCATTCTTATATTCCTAGCCGCTTTTAGACTAGTACATTTGACACTGCTATCTATCTCATTAACCACTTGCCCACTCCACAGCTGAATCATCGTACTCCCTATGAGGTTTTATTTACCTCAAAGCTTGATTATAGTTTTCTTCAGATCTTTGGTTGTTTATGTTATCCTTGGTTCTGTCCATATTCAAAGAGTAAGTTGGAACTTTGGTCAAAACCATGTATTTTCTTGTGTTATAGTCGTACTCATAAGGGATATAAGTGCTTTGATCCTTTCTTGAATAATTTTTTTTTATCTCCCGTCATGTTCTTTTTGATGAAGTTGTTTTCCCCTTTCAAGCACAAGATAATGCGACTTCCACTTCCACATCCATGGCTGAATCCTCATTAACAATCAGTTTGCCTTACCTGTGCCCACGCCTGCTTTATCTGTGCCCATGCCTGACTTACCTGTGCCCATGCTTACCTTACTTGTACCCCTAGCTAACATACCCGTGCCCACGGCTAATATACTAGAATCAAAATGTAACGACCCGGAAATCGGACCGCTATCGGCGCTAGGATTCAGATCGACTTAAGGTCGCCGGAACCCGTAGCGAGCCTAACATACATCCTGTTATACCTAATGAAATCCCATACATGATCATACATTTTCATAAACACTTAAACTTTTCATATACCAAGCTTGACCTGTGCATGCATCATAACTGTAAACATAAAAACCCCATACTAGAGCCCTCATCAAATGCTCTAGTAGGGTCAACATCTCATACAACAAGCTTGGTTCAACACATCTCAACATTAAAAATATTTACATAAAGATCATGTACAAAAGGGATTACAATCTATCAATAGGGCCAAGCACAATACTATCCACAATATATTACATGTCCACTACTATATTACATAGCATATACCATCAACCTTGGTGACTTCCTGTGCTATCTCTGACCTGCAAACCTAAGGGTTAGGGGAAAGGGGTGAGCTACTAAAGCTCAGTGAGCAAAACCATAAAAACAGTTTAATAAACAAATGCTTTCATGAAATGCATCACATCACAAACAATTCACATCAAGGATGGACTTGTCACCAGTAACCCTCTACATATCCAACTGTGCCAGGGGCGTAGAATGGGCCTCGACCTGGACTTTCTCTTAAGCATATCATAACATAACATATCCAACTGTGCTAGGGGCGTAGAATGGGCCTCGACCTGGACTTTCTCTTACATCGTGCCAGGGGCGTAGAATGGGTCTCGACCTGGACTTCCATATCATATCATGTCATATCGAGGGCTAGTGGGTCATCCAATATCCATCCACAACAACAGCAATTTATACAATGCATCATATTCGTGAACTCTAATGCAAACAACCTATTATATAACATGGCATTCGTGATGCATGAACATGCTGAAAATTTAGTTACTTTAAATAATAATTCAGTTCTACTCACCTCTGGCTGATGCTTAACTGACTCTGAAGCAGCTAACTCACTGCTGGTCTCTTCAGTCTCTCAGGTCCGATCCTACACGGGTGGACTCAAATGAGGGACCAAACAAAACTCTAGCAAGACTCTAAACATCTCCCTAAAAACCCCCCTAAAACATCATAAAACATGCATAGAAAACAGGCAAGGGAAGGCTGGGCAGGGGACTTTCGGCGGCAGGTTCGGCGGCAGAAGGTCCCTACAGATCCGAAAGTCAGGCACTTTCGGGGGCAAGGTTCGGCGGCCGAAGGTCCCTACAGATCCGAAAGTCAGGCACTTTCAGGGGCAGGTTCGGCGGCCGAAACTCCCCTCCAGAGCTGAAAGTCCAACTTTCAGGGGCGAGTTTAGGCGGCCAAAACTGCCTTCTCTGGCAGGTTCGGCGGCTGAACCTTGCTTCGATTGTCGAACCTGGGCCCTCCTGGGTGGCAGAACTCGATTCTTCCATTATGCCCCAAGCCACCAAAACTCCCACAACATGCATCCAACTATTCTAAAACATGCATAAAACACATTTTCAAGCATATAGGGGCATAAAACTAGCCTAAACCCCAACAAACATCAACATAGCATCACATTTATCATTAAACTAATATCAACCCTAACATTTAGATCTACTCTAAACATATATTAAACACCCTTAAAACCTCTTAAAACTTACTTAAAACATATAAAAAGATATGGATCTACACTTACCTCTTGAAGATCGAGAGGAGATGCGATCCAAACTTGGAGTTTAGGAGAATAGGTCTCCGGAGGTCTCCAAACTTCTAAAACCTTGATCTTAGCTCAAAAATCTTCAAAATAGGGAAAAAATCTTATCAAAAACTTGAAGGATTTGAAGGAAAACATAAAATCAACCATGGAAGGGTGAAATCTCACCTATGCCCGAAAATGGAGAGAGAAAACTCGCTCATTTTCGGACAAGGAGCCTTTTATAGGTGGCTGACCAGACCACCTTCGGGGGCCAAAAGAGCTTCCGCAACTCCACCATGTTCGGCGGCCGAACATGAGGTTTGGTGGCCGAACCTGGACTTTTCCTCCATGGTGTTTTCTTTCAAAACTCAATTTTCTTTCTTTGATTAAAACCATAAAAATATTAAAACATTTTATGAAAACCTTTATTTTCACCCTTTCTAAGGGATTCCGACCTTGGGATTCTGGATTCCAATGGAGATTCCGCCGGAAGGTTGGAATTCAGATGCCGAAGCTTAGCCGGGTATTATACAGAATCACCTCCTCCCACTTCGGATACTACTCCATCCTCTCCATCTTCTCTCCACACATTCCTGCCATCATCCTCTCTGCCTTTTGGGTTCAGCTACACCTGCTTCTTATGGCAAAGGTCTTGGTTTACTTGCTTAATTTGATGCATCCATTTCTCCTGACCATGGCTCTATTCCTGCTAAGGGTTAACCTTCTTCCCCACCTGGTCGTACTCATCCCATGGTGACAAGAGCACAAACTGGTAATCTCAAGCCTAAGCATATCCAGTCCTTCCATGCTTCTGTTCTTCTGCTTTGGAGCCTACTACTTGTGCTCAAGCTGTCAAGCATGCTCATTGGTGTGAGGCCATGTCCAAGGAGTATAATGCTCTTATTTCCAATGGAACTTGGAAACTTGTACCTCCTTCTCTTTCTCAGAATGCTGTTGGTTGTCGTTGGGTATTTAAGACAAAGCGAGATGCGGATGCACTATTGAACGACATAAAGCCCGGTTGGTGGCGAAGGGTTTTCATCGAAGACTTGGAATTGATTGTGAAGATACATTTAGCCCGGTTGTTAAGCCCACTACAATACGTTTACTCCTTTCTATTACTGTGGCTAATAACTGGTTTGTCACTCAATTGGATATTTCTAATACTTTCCTCCAAGGGAAGCTTGATGAAGTTATTTTTCATGACTCAGCTACCAGACCATGTTGATCCTTATCATCTTGATTCTGTGTGTCGATTGGAGAAGTCCATTTATGGTCTTAAGCAAGCACCAAGAGTGAGGAATCAGTGTCTCACGGATGCCTTACAAGAGCTTAGATTCGTTGATTCCAAGTCTGATAGTTCTCTATTTTCCCTTAACCATGCCCACGGAAAGTTGTTTTGCCTAATATATGTGGATGATATTATTATTATTGACTCTAATCAGAAACTTGTTGATTCACTCCTTGTCAAGTTGCAGACTCATTTTGCAGTGCGAAAATTGGGTGATGAGTTGCAAAACTCACAATTTTTTTCCTCGTTTAATTCCATGATTTTACTATAATTTTGATATAAATATTTAATTTTAATTTGAATTTAATTTTGGATAGGTTTGTGAGCAGAAGTTGAGAAAATGAATGAAAAAATATTGAATTAAAGTATTTTTATACTGGGAGGTTACAATCTTGACCAAACCTGTAGCCCAAGGCGATGGAGAGATAAGATAGATTTTGCCACCTAAACAAAGATAAGATCAGCTTTAAGTAGGATTAAGTTGAATCAAACATAATCAGATTAGGATAGGGATAAGATAGGAGTAGTAGAGTTTATTTTAAATTATTAAATTCTATCTTTTTGTGCCTATATAAAGGCTCCTAAAATTAAATCTAGGTATCATATTTTCTCCCTCTCTTCCTCCTTTCATCTCTTGCTGTCGCCCCCAATCTTCTTCTCCATCTAATTCTTTTCTTTTTCTTCTTCTTTTCATCTTCTTTTTCTTAGTTGTTGCAATTTTATTATGGTCCTTAGAGGCTAAATAATTATTTTCAGTTGAAGGTTAAATTAAATTGAGGTTTGTTCAAATTGTGAGGTTATGCACTTCAATTTTCTTCATCTTATTTCTATTTTCTGTCAAATTCTGATTTCGAGAAACACCACCTCCATTGTTGTTTTCTTGAGAATTCAAGAGGCCTATTGAATCTCTTGGGAAAACAATCTATAGCTAATTAATCTAATTAAATCCGTAATTATTTAATTGGGTTAATAACAAGTAGCAATTAACATATTATTTTATGTTAATGAATTAGTAGATTTGATTTAAATAAAATGTATATTTTTATTGATCAAGTTTGGGTTAATTTCTCTTAATGCAGTTGACTAATTAAATCTACACGCGTGTTGGGGTTCTAAGTTAACTAGGAATTAATTTAAGCGCGAAGCGGATTAATTTATTCATAAGGAAGAATTGGTGGAATTCACGTGTTTGACCACTATAACCAAACAATAGATAATAACATAAATTATTTTTTTTCTAACTAATGATCAACTGTAAAACACCTCAATTTGATTACCTTTAGCTGAAATTTTCAATTAATTATTTGTTTCTCAATTTTCAATTGCATTATTTATTATTTTTCTTAATTTGCCTGACTCGCAGTTGTCGAAACCGGTCAAAAATAACCTTTCTGGTTATCAACAATTTACAACTGCAGATAGTGGTGAAAGGATCGAATCCACAGGCAATTGAGAACTCACCTATTTCTCTTTTTATGATCAAGAAAATAAACTGGAATAATAATAAACTAAAAATGAGATAAAAACTGAAAGTGGGATTAAATGAGATAAACTGAAAATTGGGATAAAAAACTGTCAACAAAATAACAGGGGGGGTTTGAGATTGATTGTAGTAACTAATAATGAGAATGATAATAGAAAGCAAATAATAAAATAAAGAGTAATCAATAATGAGAAAGTTCTAGTTGAAGTATTGGATCCACTTTAGTTGTTGGGATTGATCACAGACACTTTGTTCTTTTTGGTTGATTCAATAGATTAGTTATGGAGATGGAAGACGCTTCTCACCACCATTATCTCTCCTATGATTAAAACAATTAGGGAACGTCCTCTAATTAATTACTAATTAACAAATTGCCAAGGAATGTCCTTGGGCCTCAGGCATCAAAACAATTGTCAATTGCATTAAGAAATAGAGAGATCCGATCCTAGCTACCCAAACGTATGGAGATAACGCTAGATCATACAATTTCCTTGGGTTTTATCCCAAGTGTTCTCATGTAAGAATAATCTAAGCAATTACGGACTTAAATTATTCAAAGTAACAAATAATTATTTTGCAATAAAAAATCAACGTAGATCTCAATAATAAAATAATATGAAAATTAAATATGAAATTGCATAATATTGAATTCTCAAAAATTAAACAATATTTGATCAAGTCTCACAACCCATTAATCAACTAAAGCTTCAACCAATATTCAACTAGATTAAAGAAATCAGCCACTCATTGGCCGAATCAAAAACAGAAAAATAAAAATAAAAATAAAAGGGAAAAGAAGAAAGGAACCGAAGAGATTCTGCCTTGCGCCGGGCTGCAGAATTGCCGAGAGATGAATTGGAATTCTCTCTTTCACTTATGGCCGCTTAAAGCTCTTTAAATAGAGCTGGAGAGACACCCTAATTTGGAAATTGCTGTCCATGTGAAGCGCTGGAGTTGAAGTGGGAGCGTGCAGGCTGTAGCGCAGTCCATGTGCTTGAGCTCAGGTGCGGTCCATCTGTTTGTGAATGGGCTGGAGTTGAAGTGCTGGAATTGGAGCGAGCTGTCCACGTGTGGCGCGAATGTGAGGGAATATGTAACGACCCGAAAATTAGACCGCTACCGGCGCTAGGATCCAGATCGGCTTAAGGCCACCGGGACCCGTAGCAAGCCAAATATTCATCCTGTGAACCTGTTTAATCCCATACATGATCAACAACATACACAAAAATTTTGAACCTTTCTTTCATTCATTCACCAAACTCAACCTGTGCATGCACTATACATAATCATAATCATCAACCCACACTAGAGTCCTCAACAATGCTCCAATGGGGTAACATACATACATTAAGTTTGGTTTTCAATAATCATCATTAAACATTAAGATCATGTACTAGAAAGGGATTAACATAATACTATGGTCAAGCACAACTCTAAACTTCCATAAGCATCATTACATAACATTTCTATATCATACTTTTACAATACATCATATTCATGTCCACATCTAGCCATTACACATTACATGACTCTACTCCTACTGACCTCATGGTCTACCTTGTACTTGCAAACCTGGGGGTTAAGGGAGAGGGGTGAGCTATAAAGCCCAGTGAGTAGAATATATAAACATTCAATTTAAATTTCATGCTTTCATGAAATGCAACATATCACAAACAATTCACGTCAAGGATGAACTTGTCACCCATAGCCCACTACTCATTCCAATAGTGCCAGGGGCGTAGACTGGGCCTCACTAGTCTTTCTCTTACATTACATTCATAACATAACATTCCAATATGCCAGGGGCGTAGAATGGGCCTCACTGGTCTTTCTCTTACATGGTGCCAGGGGCGTAGAATGGGCCTCACTGGTCTTCCGTACCGTATCACATCATATCATAATGTAGTGCGGCTAAAGGATCATCCAACATTCATCCACATCCACAACATATTATGCAATGCAACATATTCGTGAATTCTAATGCAAGCACCCTAGTATATCTCATGGCATTCATGATGCGTGTATCATGCTCAGAATTTATTTATTTACTTTGAAATGAAATAAGATATTCCACTCACCTCTGGCTGAAGCTCTAATAGACTCAGAAGCAGCTGAACTCACTGCTGGGGTCCTCGGTTCCTCAGGTCCGAACCTACACAGGTGGACTCAAATGAGGGACCAAACATACATAAATATGACTCTAAAAATACTCCCCAAAAACCCCCTAAAACACCTTAAAACAATCATAGAAATCATGCAAAGGAGGGCTGAACAGGGTACTTTCGGCGGCAGGTTTGGCGGCCGAAAGGCCCTCCAGAGCCGAAAGTCATGCACCTTCGGCGGCACTTTCGGCGGCCGAAGGTTCCCTCCAGAGACGAAACTCATGCATGTTCGGCGACACCTTCGGCGGCCGAAACTCCCTTCCAGAGCCAAAAGTCCACTTTCGGGGGCAGGGTTCGGCAGCCGATTCATGCTACCAAAGGCAGGTTCGGAGGCCGAAAAAGCCTTCGGCTGCCGAGCCTGAGTTCTTCGCAAAGGGCAGAAACTCAGCTCAACATGCATAAACACCTCCCAACTCATTCAATCATGCATTTTTCTATTCTACAACATGCATACTCAAGCATACAAGCCCCTAGGGGCTTCAAACTATCCTAAACCCCATCTACAACACATCAAACATGCAGAATCAACATACATTGTTCATAAACGCATAGTAAACCCATAAACTCCACATAAACCTACACATGCCTTTCTACCCCAAGAAACTTCATAAAACTTACTTAAAACATTAAAGGAACTATGGATCTACTCTTACCTCTTGAAGAACGGGAGGAGAGACGATCCAACTTGGAGATGGGAGAGATCTCAACTCTTTGGTCTCCAAGCTTCCAAAACTCGCTCTTTTGTTCAAATATCTTCAAATCAACATAAAGCTTGTTAAAACATGAAAGATCGAAGGAAAAACATCTAAAATGAACCATGGGAGAGCAAGAACTCACCGTGGCCGAAAATGGGGAGAAAACTCGCCCGTTTCGGCCATGGAGCTCTTATATAGGGGCTGGCAGACCACCTTTCGGCAGCCTAAGGTGCTTCCAAAACTCATGCAAGTTCGGCGGCCGAACCTTTGAAACTTTCGGAAGCCTAACTTGCCCCCCTAAACCATCCCACGTTCGGCGGCCGAACTTGAGGTTCAGCGGCCGAACCTGGAAATGTCTCCTTGGTCTTTTTCTTTTAAAACTCAATTTCCTTTTTGCTTAAAACCATAAAATACATTAAACATTTATGAAAACATGCTTTTACCCTTCTAGAGGTTTCCGACATCCGAAATTTCACCGGACGGTAGGAATTCCGATACCGGAGTCTAGCCGGGTATTACATTCTTCCCCCCTTAAGAACATTCGTCCCCGAATGTTCACCAAACAAACACATGGCATAGCATAAAACATAAACATTCATAAAAGGCACATAAAAACTCACCTTAGAAGAGATGAGGATATTGCCGAAGCATAGACTCCCGTGTCTCCCAGGTATACTCTTCGATGTTGTGGTGATTCCAAAGGACTTTCACCATTGGGATTTCCTTATTCCTTAGCTTTCTGATCTGGGTGTCTAGGATCCGTACTGGCTGCTCAACATAGGTGAGATCCTCTTGGATCTCCACATCAGGCTCACTAAGAACCTTGCCCGGATCTGACACGAACTTCCTTAACATGGAAACATGGAAAACCGGATGGATTCTTTCCATTGAAGCAAGTAAATCCAGCTTGTACGATACATTCCCAACCTTCTGCAAGATCTCGAAGGGTCCGATGTACCGTGGAGCTAGCTTGCCCTTCTTCCCAAATCGAATCACCCCTTTCATTGGAGACACTCTGAGTAATACCAAATCCCCCTCCTGAAACTCTACTAGCCTTCTGCGGATGTCTGCATAACTCTTCTGCCTGCTTGCAGCAGTCTTGATTCTTTCTCTGATTATGGGCACCACTCTGTTGGTGATCTCTACTAGCTCAGGCCCTGCCAAGGCCTTTTCTCCAACTTCTTCCCAATAGACAGGCGACCTGCACTTCCTTCCATACAAAGCTTCATATGGGGCCATCCCTATGCTGGCATGATGGCTATTATTGTAGGCAAACTCCACTAAAGGTAGATGCTGCCTCTAAGAACCGCCAAAATCCAGCACACACATTCTGAGCATATCCTTTATTGTCTGGATGGTCCTCTCTGATTGTCCGTCCGTCTGAGGATGGAAAGCAGTGCTAAAATCCAACCTGGTACCCCTAGCGTTCTGCAGACTCCGCCAAAACCTGGAGGTGAACTGGGGCCCTCGATCAGACACTATTGAAACAGGAACCCCATGCAATCTGACAACCTCATCAACATACACCTGCGCTAACTTATCCACAGAATAGCCACTCCTGACAGGGATGAAGTGAGCAGATTTGGTCAGTCTGTCCACAATCACCCATATGGAGTCTAATCTGTTGGACGCTGCCGGTAGCCCCACCACGAAGTCCATAGCTATATTCTCCCATTTCCACTCTGGAATAGGTAGTGGGTTAAGCATTCCAGCCGGTTTTTGATGTTCCAGCTTCACCCTCTGACATACTTCGCAGGCTGACACAAACTGTGCCACTTCTCTCTTTATAGCTGGCCACCAATAAACCTTATTCAGATCTTGATACATCTTGGTGGCTCCGGGGTGAACGCTGTATCTGGCATTATGAACCTCTCTCATAATGTCTCCCTTCAGCCCTACGTCATCTGGTACACACAATCTGTTTTCATAGCGGAGGATCCCCTTACCATCAAATCTGAACTCACTATCCTTGCCTGACTGAACAGTCCTGGCAATCTTTACTAACTCTGGGTCCTCATGCTGTTTTTGAGCCACCTGCTCTAGAAACACGGGTGCCACTCTTATCTGGGCAACTAAAGCACCTGTACCAGACAACTCCAACTGTAGACCTTCATTCATGAGCTCGAAGAACTCCCTCACTACTGGCCTCCTCTCTGCTGAAATATGGGACAAACTGCCAAGTGATTTTCGGCTTAAGGCGTCTGCCACAACATTTGCCTTACCCGGATGGTACTGGATCTTGCAATCATAGTCACTGAGCAATTCTACCCATCTTCTCTGTCTCAAATTCAAATCTCTATGACTCAGGATGTACTGTAGGCTTTTATGATCTGTGAAGATCTCACATTTTACCCCATAAAGGTAATGCCTCCACATCTTGAGTGCAAAGATTACCGCTGCCATCTCCAGGTCGTGTGTAGGATAATTCAACTCGTGCTTCTTCAGCTGCCTAGAAGCATAAGCAATCACCCTTTCATTCTGCATTAGCACACAACCCAGTCCCACACGGGACGCATCGCAAAAGACTGTAAAGTCCTCATTACTAGTCGGCAGAGCTAACACCGGTGCTGAAGTCAACCTCTTCTTGAGCTCCTCAAAGCTTTCTTCACACTAGTCGGTCCACACAAACCTTTGGTTCTTCTTAGTCAGTCTGGTCATGGGAGCTGCAATTTTAGAGAAGTCCTGAACGAACCTCCTGTAGTAACCTGCTAAACCCAAGAAGCTCTTGATCTCTGTCACTGTAGTGGGTCTAGGCCAGTTAGCTACAGCTTCCACTTTCTTGGGGTCTACCTCGATTCCATTTTCTGACACCACATGCCCCAAGAAAGAGATGCTCCTCAGCCAGAACTCACACTTGGAGAACTTGGCATATAAGCCGTGTTCTCTTAAGGTCTGCAAAACCAACCTCAGACGATGGGCATGCTCCTCTGCATTCCTGGAATACACTAAGATATCATCTATGAAGACAATAACAAAGTGATCCAGGTATTGGCTAAACACTCTGTTCATGAGATCCATGAATGCTGCAGGGGCGTTGGTTAACCCGAACGGCATCACAAGGAACTCATAATGCCCATATCTGGTCCTGAATGCTGTCTTCGGCACATCCTATTCTCTTATCCTTAGCTGATGGTACCCCGATCTTAGATCTATTTTGGAGAAACAACCTGCTCCGGCTAGTTGGTCAAATAGATCGTCGATCCTTGGCAACGGGTACTTATTCTTGGTAGTGACCTTGTTCAACTGCCTGTAGTCGATACAAAGTCTGAGAGATCCATCCTTCTTTTTCACAAATAGCACTGGAGCACCCCAAGGTGAGGTACTCGGTCAGATGAATCCTCTATCTACCAACTCTTGCAACTGCTCCTTAAGCTCCTTCAATTCTGCTGGTGCCATCCTGTAGGGAGGAATAGAGATCAGTCTAGTTCCAGGCACCAATTCAATTTCGAACTCTATCTCCCTAGCAGGCGGTAAACCTGGCAGCTCATCTGGGAAAATGTCTAAGAACTCACTGACCACGGGCACTGAGGCGTGCTCTCTAACATGACTATCCAGCTCCCTCACATGAGCCAGAAAACCCTGACAACCCCTCCTGAATAGCCTACGAGCCTGTAGGGCTGATATCAAACCTCTAGGTGTGCTCCCCCTGTCTCCTCTGAAGACAACCTCTGACCCATCCTAACATCTGAACCTGACTACTTTGTCTCTGCAATCCAAGGTAGCACCATGGGTAGATAGCCAATCCATCCCTAGAATGACGTCAAAATCTGTCAAATCTAGAACCACAAGGTCGGCGGACAGGCATCTTCCCTCCACAAAAACTGGACTACACTGGCAGACTGACTCTGCCACTGACGGGTCACACTTGGGTCCACTGACCCATAGGGGACACTCTAACCCAGAGACCATCAATCCCAACCTCTCGACGGCCCTTGGAGCAATGAAAGAATGAGATGCACCAGGGTCCAATAATGCATACACATCAGAACAACCAATGATGAGATTACCTGACACCACGGTGTTGGATGTGTTTGCCTCCTGCTGAGTCATGGTGAAGATCCGTGCTGGAGCTGACGGGCCCTCACCCCTGAAACCCACTGAAGAAGAGGCTGCCCCTCTTCCTCTGCCTCTGCCACTAGCCTGAGTCGCGGCTGGAGCTACTGGCTGAGCTACACTACCAGAAGTTGTCTGCTGAGACTGTGCCACAAAAGCTGCCCTAGGACACTCCCGTGCCATGTGTCCCTCCTGCCCACATCTGAAGCAGGCTGTCGTCCCAACCAGATATACTCCTTTGTGCGGCTTCCCACACTTCTTGCATACTGCATTATCTGCACCTGAGCTCGAACCACTTCCTAATCCCAGACCAGACTTGATCTTATTCCAGAACTTGTTCTTCTTTGGCTTTTTGGTGGTACTGCTCCACCTCTTACTAGCTGAACTCAGAGAAGAAGGGTCCGTCCTTCCCCCACCTGGGGTCTTGGAACCAGAAGGCTGTGCCACTGACTGTTTGACTTTTCCCTCATTGATTGCACTAGCCTCCATCCTCCGAGCCATATCCACAATGGCATGAAAACTCTCCCTCTCTGCTGACTAAATCAAGGAGGAATACCTGGAATGGAGCTTCATGATATACCTCCTTGACTTCTTCGGATCTGTGTCCAGATTTTGCCCGGCAAACGGCAATAGCTCCAAAAACCTCTCTGTGAACTCATCCACACTCTTCTCATCCGTCTGCCTCAACTGCTCGAACTCAATCATCTTCAATTCTTTTGAACTGTCAGGGAAAGCCCATCCTGCAAACTCATTTGCAAACTCCTCCCATGATAGGCTGTCCAACCTCGGGTTCACATAGTTCTTAAACCACTCTCGGGCCTTCTTGCATTTTAGTGTGAACCCAGCCATCTGAATGGCTCTACTGTCATTAGCTCCTATCTCATCTGTAATTGTCTTGACCCTCTCCAGGTACACAAACGGGTCATCACCAGTTTCATATTGGGGAGAACCCAGCTTCATGTAATCGGTCATCTTGACCTTGCTCCCCCCAGATGAGCTAGGTTTAGGCATTTGGGTTTCTGGGACAGTAGGTGCTGCTGGTGGTGGAGGAGGTGCAGCATCCCCTGGGGTAGGGTTTGCTGTACCTGGATAGAAAGATGGGGGTGGGTACATAGGGTATTGTGGGTACGGTGGGTAGAAAGGTGGGTATGGCATCTGAGAGTAATAAGAGTTAAAACTGGGGTAATCCGATGTACCTCCCATCGAATACCCGGGATTATGTGAAAAGGGTGGGTAGCAAGGTGGTTGAACAAATTCTGAGGCCTGAGTGCCTCCTTGGGACTCTCCCATTCCCTCTTCCGACATACTTACTCCGAGACTGTCATCCCTCCTCTGATCCACATCCATCTGATCCCCCACATCCTCTGACATATCCCCTTGCACTGTTCCCCTCACTGATCTACTTCTACCCAAATCCAAAGACCTTTTAGGGTCTCTTACTGCTCTTTCTCTGCTGGACCTACTTGACATTGCCCTAGGCAATGCAGGAGGACGGGCATCAGTGCCCTCATCCTGGGGTGGTACTCCAGTCAATCGTGCAGATCGACGAGTTCCTCTCATCCTGTTTTCTAAAAAACAGCATACATCACATAAACATTAGCATCAAATGGTTCATGTGCAAACACATGAACCCGCATCACATACATCACATACATAGCATATCATTAATGCACATGCATATAATCATGGCATTTCACATCATCATTCAAGACAGGACTCTTCATCCTAATCCTAGTGGACATGATTTTCCTATTGTGCTTGACCTTCTAAAACATCTATGAGCCCGACACTCTAGGTTCGACCATATGAACCTAGGGCTCTGATACCAATCTGTAACGACCCGAAAATCGGACCGCTACCAGCGCTAGGATCCAGATCGGCTTAAGGCCGCCAGGACCCGTAGCAAGCCAAATATTCATCCTGTGAACCTGTTTAATCCCATACATGATCAACAACATACATAAAAATTTTTAACCTTTCTTTCATTCATTCACCAAACTCAACCTGTGCATGCACTATATATAATCATAATCATCAACCCACACTGGAGTCCTCAACAATGCTCCAATGGGGTAACATACATACATTAAGTTTGGTTTTCAATAATCATCATTAAACATTAAGATCATGTACTAGAAAGGGATTAACATAATACTATGGTCAAGCACAACTCTAAACTTCCATAAGCATCATTACATAACATTTCTATATCATACTTTTACAATACATCATGTTCATGTCCACATCTAGCCATTACACATTACATGACTCTACTCCTGCTGACCTCCTGGTCTACCCTGTACCTGCAAACCTGGGGGTTAAGGGAGAGGGGTGAGCTATAAAGCCTAGTGAGTAGAATATATAAACATTCAATTTAAATTTCATGCTTTCATGAAATGCAACATATCACAAACAATTCACATCAAGGATGAACTTGTCACCCATAGCCCACTACTCATTCCAATAGTGTCAGGGGCGTAGACTGGGCCTCACTGGTCTTTCTCTTACATTACATTCATAACATAACATTCCAATATGCCAGGGGCGTAGAATGGGCCTCACTGGTCTTTCTCTTACATGGTGCCAGGGGCGTAGAATGGGCCTCACTGGTCTTCTGTACTGTATCACATCATATCATAATGTAGTGCGGCTAAAGGATCATCCAACATTCATCCACATCAACAACATATTATGCAATGCAACATATTCGTGAATTCTAATGCAAGCACCCTAGTATATCTCATGGCATTCATGATGCGTGTATCATGCTCAGAATTTATTTATTTACTTTGAAATGAAATAAGATATTCCACTCACCTCTGGCTGAAGCTCTAATAGACTCAGAAGTAGCTGAACTCACTGCTGGGGTCCTCGGTTCCTCGGGTCCGAACCTACACAGGTGGACTCAAATGAGGAACCAAACATACATAAACATGACTCTAAAAATACTCCCCAAAAACCCCCTAAAACACCTTAAAATAATCATAGAAATCATGCAAAGGAGGGCTGAACAGGGCACTTTCGGCGGCAGGTTCGGCGGCCGAAAGGCCCTCCAGAGCCGAAAGTCATGCACCTTCGGCGGCACTTTCGGCGGCCGAAGGCTCCCTCTAGAGACGAAACTCATGCATGTTCAGCGGCACTTTCGGCGGCCGAAACTCCCTTCCAGAGCCGAAAGTCCACTTTCGGAGGCAGGGTTCGGCAGCCGATTCATGCTACCAAAGGCAGGTTCGGCGGCCGAAAGAGCCTTCGGCTGCCGAACCTGAGTTCTTTCCAAAGGGCAGAAACTCAGCTCAACATGCATAAACGCCTCCCAACTCATTCAATCATGCATTTTCCTATTCTACAACATGCATACTCAAGCATACAAGCTCCTAGGGGCTTCAAACTATCCTAAACCCCATCTACAACACATCAAACATGCAGAATCAACATACATTGTTCATAAACGCACAGTAAACCCATAAACTCCACATAAACCTACACATGCCTTTCTACCCAAGCAACTTCATAAAACTTACTTAAAACATTAAAGGAACTATGGATCTACTCTTACCTCTTGAAGAACGAGAGGAGAGATGATCCAACTTGGAGATGGGAGAGATCTCAACTCTTTGGTCTCCAAGCTTCCAAAACTCGCTCTTTTGTTCAAATATCTTCAAATCAATATAAAGCTTGTTAAAATATGAAAGATCGAAGGAAAAACATCTAAAATGAACCATGGGAGAGCAAGAACTCACCGTGGCCAAAAATGGGGAGAAAACTCGCCCGTTTCGGCCATGGAGCTCTTATATAGGGGCTGGCAGACCACCTTTCGGCAGCCTAAGGTGCTTCCAAAACTCATGCAAGTTCGGCGGCCGAACATGAGGTTCGGCAGCCGAACCTTTGAAACTTTCGGAAGCCTAAATTGCCCCCCTAAACCATCCCACGTTCGGCGGCCGAACTTGAGGTTCGGCGGCCGAAACTGGAAATGTCTCATTGGTCTTTTTCTTTTAAAACTCAATTTCCTTTTGGCTTAAAACCATAAAATACATTAAACATTTATGAAAACATGCTTTTACCCTTCTAGAGGTTTCTGACATCCAAAATTCCACCGGACGGTAGGAATTCTGATACCGGAGTCTAGCCGGGTATTACAGAATGGATGGAGTGGGAGTGTGGGCCATGCAAGTGTTCATGTGCTAGAGTTAGTGAAGCACTTTGGCGGGCCATACGCTTGGCTTGATCCACGTGAAGCACGAATGTGAGTGGGAGAGGGAGGCTTCGGCCTTGGCCACAAAGGGGAGTGAGAGCTTGAATTATGCGGAAAAGATGAGAGAAAAGAGTGAGTTTGAGGGTAAAGAGACTGGGAAAGAATCAAGACTAGTTCAAGGAGGGAAGGTGGAGACAGAAAAGGAGAAAGAAGAGGCTAAAGTTCCAATCTCAACTTCCATAGAGATTGAAATTGAAGAGGAAGTTGTAATGTATGAATCTAATTTAGTTGTTGTTGAGAATTCCATCAATGAACTTATAGAAGAGGTTGTGAATGATGAGGGACATGGGGAGCACATGATTGATGAGGTGAAGGAGGCAAATGAGACTGTTTTGGAAGTTTTAGAGGAAAATGGGTCACATCCACAAGATCTTTCTATGACTAATATTTTTATGCCTAGTTCATTTGTTCTTGATGTGCAGGTTGTTGATAAAAACATTCATGACGGAAGTTTTATCCTATTTCCACCTATTCAAAAGGAGGTCTTTGAAGATACATGGGTTCCTAAAGCTTTCATTTTTTACATAAATATCAGCAAGATTCGAGGACGAATCTTTTCTAAAGAAGGAGAGAATGATACGGATCCAATAGGGCAAATTTCTAACAATGGTGTGGAGCAAACTTATGTCATTCAAATGGATCTAAAAGGAGTTCAAAATCATATTCATATGATCCATATATATTTGCGGCGTGCTTCAACTCATATGGGACAGATTTGGTGCAACACTTGCAATCATAGGCTTAGGGAGCCTAATCAAACCTATGGGCTAAAACTACACAAAGTGAAGCCTAAAGTGAAGATCAAGTAAGGCTTTTGTGAAAATTCAGCTTTGTTATGATGGACTTGCTATATTTTTATTATTTAACACTTGTTTTATTTTAGCTTTGTTTGGGCTTGTATTCTGGCCATACTTTATCTTTTAAGTTTAGAGTGTTGGGCCATGTTTTGGGCTTATGTTTTAATACTTATGTGTTATTTTAGTGTGTGATTGGGTTTGGGCCTTATGTGTTTAAGTCAGGCCCAAGAAGAGTGTCTTAGGGTTTTATTTGTTTTTCTCCTTACTATATAAGGATAAGAAACAATTGTAAGAGGCAGCTTTTAATCAAAATTTCAGAATTCTTCTCATGCCTTTGGCGTGTATTGCTTTGAGTGAGAGTGAGGATTTGCTTTCATCAATTACACCAGGAATCTTGGCTTACTTATCAACTATTCATTGTGGCGTTTGTCAGATTCTTATCTAAATCCTTTGATCATTGGTGTTTCAGCTTCTCTAAGTTTGGGGTGCCATAGGAGGTGGGTTTATCAAATCTTTGGATTCCATATCTACTTGTGTGTGTGGGTTTGAGGCTTGTGCCATAGGGTTCTGCGTCATTTCTGCAAAATAATATTAAAAGTACTAAATTAATCAGAAATCATGTAAATATTCATCAATAATATTAATATAAAATGGACTAAATTATGCTCTATCATTGCCCAAGGCAAAACCATTTTTATCAAAACTCTCTTCTTCTCACTTTTTGTATTAAACTACTATTTTATTTCAAATTGGTCATCTAAATTATACAGGATTAAGGTCTCTGTGGGATCGATACTCACTTACCCTATCTACAAGTTTTTATCAATCAAGAAAAGGGAAGTAAAATTAAATTGACGAATTCGGCACCCATCGTTGGGCAAGTTGAACTTCTTTCTTGGCATAGAGGTTGCTTGGTGCTCTAATGGACTTTTGCTTCATCAATCTAAATATATTAAAAGACTTATTGAAACGAACAGGTATGTGTCAATGCAGTGCTATTAGTAGATAGTGAATGTTTCCATAATGATACTATTTTCCGAAGTGTCGTTGGTAGCTTGCAGTATCTTACGTTCACATGGCTGGATATTTTCAATGCAGTCAATAAGGTTAGTCAGTTTATGCATTGTCCCATCACTCATCATTGGGCAGCTGTCAAATTCATCTTGCGGTAATTGAAGACTACTGCTACTCATGGTCTCTTCTTTCCTTCTCACACCGCTCATACTCTACATGGCTATGATGGTGATTGGGCGGGTGATGTGGATGATCACAAGTCTACCACATGTTATGACATCTTTTATGAATTTGCAATGATTTTTTAGTCTTCGAAGAAGCAGCGTTCAGTTTCTCAATCGTCCACTGAGGCTGAATATAAAGCCTTGGCAGTAGTGAAATCTGAGTTACTTTGGATTTAGAATCTTCTCAAAGAACTCCACTTGCCTATTTTCTCTACTCTACTCCTTTGGTGTGATAATATTAGCGCTACTTATATCACGGCTAATCCAATTCTACACACCCACACCAAGAACAAATACATTGACTTCAATTTTGTTCGTGATTGGGTTAAATAAAGGCTGCTGCAAGTTTGCTACACTCCTTCTCATGATTAAGTGGCTGATGTGTTGACCAAACTATTGCTCAAGGCTCAATTTTATAAGTTACGAGATAAGTTACACGTGTATGCTACATTAGTTTTACTTAAGGGAGGGTAAAGAGGAATAAGTCTATTCTGTATATGATTATATTAGTCATTTATTGGTGTTGTAATTTTTTTTCTATTTTGTCTCTAAAATTATTGTATAAATATACTTTTATGATTAATGAAATATAAGGTTAACCAAAACCTTTTAAATATGTCTTTAATTAGGATGATAGAAGGATATATTAAGCATGTTATTTACCTTTTTATAGAATATCTTTTGAAACATTTTATTATGTACATTAACTATACTTGTTTGAAATTTTTATTCTGTTTACAAATGGACAGATTTCATTACTTCAATTAGTAGGTTAGTGTTTTACTTCGCTATAAGTGGAAAACACTACACATAAGATGGGCTGCACAAAGCCAAATGCATTTATGGGTAAAAAAGGTCTTTTCACCTAAGCCCAAATATAGAAATTTTTTTGCCTTTCAATATCTACTATTCCCCAAATGATAATGCCCCAGTCCCTATTTGATTATCGTTCATGCTTTTGCTTTAGAATTTTCTTTTTCGTTTTGGGTCATGAGCCTCGTTTTAGAGACTTCAATCTAAGCCCCTAGTTTATATTACTCTTAGGTCTTAAGCTCGATTAAAATGGAATTCGGCCTCTCTTTATGACTAATGAGTATTTGCCTTTCATCCAAAGGTGATTTGGTGGTTGTCTAAAATTCGAATGAACATTAAAAAGACCAAACATAACATGAAGGAGATAAAGACAATAATTTCAAAACACTTTGCATATTATATTTTTCCAAAAAGGGAAATCTTAGTATATACAAGTTTAAAGGGTTCATTTTTTTAATTACACACTCCAACAACCACTTTTATTTATTACTTAAAAAGTCTTTGCACCGGTGATTAAGAAGACTATTAAATCTGAAAGATCTCATGTTTTCTCTCAATTTCTAGTTTTCATTTCAAAAAAAAAATTAAAATTTTTAAAAAAATAATTAATACTCTTTGTTTTAAAACTTTTAAAAAATTAACTTTTGAAAAGTGATACATAAAAGTGGATGAAGCGGGAGTTTTATTTATTTATTTTTTTTGTAATAGTAGATTTTAAATGATTTAATTTTCAAACAAAAATGATATAATAAATTGTATTAAATAATATATATAGAGTTCTCTAAAACTATGTTTTGATTTATATTATGTTTTAAAATATAAATGTTTATTTTTTAATAATTATTTTTAACACAACATAAAATGTCTCTTTATTTTTAAAATTTAACAATTTAACCTCTAAATTTTGAATTTGTGGATTTTTCTATTTAATTTTCTGTTAATTATCTTTAAAATTATTAAAATATAACTAAATATAAAATGTTATCAAATCATTACATTATGTCAAAATTAATATATATATATTTTTAAAAATAAATACTTACTTCATTTTATAATTTCTATATATTTTTATTATTTTTTAGATTATAATAATATATAATTTAATTATTATAATTTTATTTTTAAAAAATTTCTTAAAAAATTTTTAATATTTAATATATTTAAAATAAGTATAATTAGAAAATTAATAAAAAAATTATATTTTTTAATACATATAAAAAATAAAACGGAAGAAGTAGTTTAATTTCTATATTTTAATTTTATTAAAATAAAAAAATTATTTTGATGGATGAACTTTTAAATTTATTGAGTCAAAATATTATAATTAAATTTGTTAATTTTTAAAAATGGAAAGATATATATATATATTAATTTTCATATATACGGAGATGTAATATTACTTTATTGAAAAATAAATCAAATGGAGCAGCCAAAATATATTTTGTTTTTCTGTCGAATTTGGACCTATGAATCAGAATGTGGGGAATCTCGACAGCGGCAATAGAATGGGTAAATCTCGAGCTGGAAATGGATTTTCTTCATTTTGTCTCAATCGGACTCAAGAATCGAGTTGCTTTGAAATTGATTTAATTAATAAATTATTAAAAACTAATTTAATATAAATTAAAGGTTCCATCTCTTAGTAATAAATATTTTTTTTTTGAAATTAAAATTATAGTATTCATCAAGTTATATTTTTGTATTTTAACACTATCTTTAAAATTTGTAGAAAAAATATTTAAATTTAAAATATTATTTAAAAAATTTGTATAATAGTTTTGACTTTTTAGAATTCACTTAAAAATCTAAACACTACAATAAAGACATATGAAACATTTCTATCACTTTGTGTGTCGAATGTTCTCTCCCATTGTCTAGTGCCCAGACTATATTATTACTTAAGCACTCCCAAATCTCACATATCCCAAGCTAAAGAGACGAACAAATAGCTACAATAGAAATTTGAGGCACTATCTGTTGGGAACTTTACACTTAGACCCAATCATATGAACCCAAATAGTTATGGGTTTGGTTAGCACATCCCAGCCCAATTTTGTAAAATAAGCCGTGTTCAAGGTTTATAAATTTCGCAAGGGCCTTAACCCAAGGAACTATTCCCCAGGCTCAGTCGTGGATCAACACACAAATTGCCAAATACAGTTCTGACGTTTGTTTGTTCCATGAAAAATATACTTTTTTTTTTTTTATATATTTTTTACTCAAATATATAGGAAGGGTATTTACTCAAATAGTCAAACCTGGATTACATTAAAGATAATTTTCCTGAATTATTTTGGAGAAATTTCCTTTTTAAATGGGCTGCACAAATTTGGCTTCTAATATAGGCCAAATTAATTTAAAATAAATATAACAAAATACTAAAATACCAAAATAATAAAATTAGCATAAATGCAATTTGGTCATACATGCATTACGCAATCTGAAATCGTGTTGTGCGTCCACATGTATTGAAGAGAGTGAGTTGTTTCCTTATTCTCCTATACTTTCCAAATATAGTTCTCATCTTATAAGTCTTGAATTAAGCGATGATAACTTGATTTGGAGTTTTTCATTTTAAATCTTTGATGTATCGTATTATTTCCTTGCTCATATCATTACTGATGCGGAACCCAGAACTAACTTGTAATAAAAAATTTCGTCACACAACTTGACAAAGAACAAGACGAAGATATCTTCCAGAAAGTTGCTCTACTACACCCCTAACCAACCAATGTGATTAGAAACATAGATAATCAAGCGATTCCAACTTTGAGAACGCCACAAGAAATTCTTGATAAGTTAACTTAGCATGGAAGAGATCCATATTAGAACGCCACAAGGTTAAACCTTGATAAGTTGCTAAATAATGGAGAATAACCAAATATTGTTCATAACATTATTTTTGTTCATTGGCTAATTGTGGCTGCCAGCTTAAAAGTGTTTTTATAACCTTCAAAACTCTAATTTTATTGTAGGAAGATGTAATTACAATATAGGAAGGGTATCTACTCAAATAGTCAAACCTGGATTAGTTTCTTAAATTATCTTGGAGAAATCTCCTTCCTAAACGGGCTGCACGAATTTGACTTCTAATATAGGCCAAATTAATTTAAAATAAATTCCATAAAATACTAAAATATCAAAATAATAAAACTGGCCTAAATGCAATTTGGCCATACATGCATTACGCGATCTGAAATCGTGTTGTATGTTCACATGTATTGAAGAGAGTGACTTGTTTCCTTATTCTCCCATGCTTTTCAAATATAGTTCTCATCTTGTAAACCTTGAATAAGTGATGGTAACTTGATTTGTTATGATTTAGAGTTTTCCATTTTAAACTTTTGATGTATGATATTATTTCCTTGCTCATATCACAAGTACCATTTGAGTCACGAATTATACCTCCACCAAAAGCAGAATGATTACTTGGACAAATAGATGCATTTGTATTAAGTTTAATCACCCCAACCGGGGGATTGGACCATTTAGAGATGCACTGGACCTTTAACCGTTTAACTTTCGACATAAGCGTCTTACTAGCTAGTTGATGTACTAATCGTGCTTCTTCCATCAGTAATAGCATGAATCCCTTCAGGTTAACTACTCTTTGATTAAAAATAATCGAATTCCTATGCATTTATAATCTCCAACAGCCAAGACCAAAATAGAGCGACTAGG
This sequence comes from Manihot esculenta, assembly GCF_001659605.2. Taxonomy (NCBI): domain Eukaryota; kingdom Viridiplantae; phylum Streptophyta; class Magnoliopsida; order Malpighiales; family Euphorbiaceae; genus Manihot; species Manihot esculenta. The sequence goes on along the minus strand of NC_035164.2, from coordinate 10,430,931 downwards.
GAAGACCTTGAGTTTGATTAACCTCATCATGTATGTTCTGTCGCAACCATTCTTGAATTAGCACTTTGGTGTCGAAAAGCTTAATTCTTATAGCATTCGGTACTAGCTTGCTCTAAACAAACCTAGCTCCCGGACACTCTCTCAACACATGAGAAATTGTCTCCACCCCAATCGTACATATTTCACAACTCGTGCTTGTACAAAGATGGCAATGGGCTCTCTTTATATTAGTTAAGACCCTATCATAAAGGACTTGCTAAAGAAAAGTTTGAATCTGTTTTGGTCCATTCCAATGCCATATGGCCTGCCAATCATTACTACTATTCTGGGGAGAACTACATAGAAGAATATGGTATGCTGATTTAACTGTAAATTGCCCTGAACTTGTATGTCTCCATATAAGAGTGTCGTGCTCTGGCACAGCCGTGGGTAGGGGAGAGGTAGTTACCTCCATAAGATCAGTAGCCGATAGGAAAACTTCTAGACGAGCCTAATTCCAATGTCCAGCGAGATTCACATACTCTGAGATAGATTCCTTCAACCAACTTTTAGGAAATGTAAAGTGAATGAGTTTTTTGTTTTCTAAAAGACAAGAGTCTAACTAGAAATTCGCAAATCTCCCATCTTCAATGGCCCACACGGCCTCTTCTTTAACCGTGTCCCAAACTGTTATGATGCCTCTCCAAAAATTAGAGCCTGAATATTTATATAAATAGCTGCTCGGACTTGGATTATGTATTTTATATTTTATTCTCAAAACCTTAACCCATAAAATTCTAGATTCTTTAATTACAACTTTTTTAATTAATTCATTATATAGTGTGTCTAAAAGCTTGAAGGAGAAACCAGTTTTTGTTAAGAGACTCCTAATGAAGTAATTCTTCTAGAGATTTGACAAAATGAAAGGAATGTCTTACTGGTAACACTAAAAGATAAAAATAAAAGATAATTACGAAATTTTATCCATACACATTTAATAGTTAATATTTTTAAATCATCAATAAATAATTTATAATTTATTTTATCGATTATTTTTATTATAATATAATTAATAAATTTTACTATTATTTCTTAAATTTCATATAATGAAAAATTATATAATGTACCGATGTTTTACATAAAAGAACGTATATGAACAATCCAAAATTTATAAGACGTGAGTGGAATAAACCAATTAAAAATATATACGTGAATGAAAGTGAATCCGATGAAATGGGAAAAAAAAAAATTAGTAATGGGTCTCATAAAATAATAACAAGTCGTTTATTTTTCTTAACAGTTAAAATTATTAATTTATTTTTTATCAAATAAGTAACTGCTATTTAATAAATTTTTTTTTTAATAAAACCTAAACTTTATTAAATTTTAAGAACGATCAACTCAGAAATACAATTAGAAGGTGAGGAAAAGATCTTAACCAGACTCGAAATATCATGACTAACTCGAGTAAGCACATGAGTTACACCAGTAGTAGATCTACGAACAAAATTAATAGAAATAGAAATCATTTTCGAGATAAGAGATTTACAATAAAAAATAAGACTACTAAATAATGATAAATCCTGATAATTAGGATCAATTATAGTTCGAACCAAAAGTTGAGCGTCTGACTCCACAATAATCGAGTATCAACCACTATTCTTGAGTCAGCTTAAAATTTTTCTACGAACCATGATCTTAGCTGTAAAAGTATCAAAATTATCACGAATTCGTTGTTGACGTGCTACAATAAACTCACCATTCCATCCGCTTAAAACACAATCCACTCCCATAACCTGATGTAGGAATAATGCAGTATCAACGTTTAATTTAATTTGTGATTTGTGATGTCCAGGAGAATGATGTTGGTAAGTTTTTCCATCAATTAGTCTTTTACTTATAAGCATAATTAAGCATTCATGGGAAATTTTTTAAATAATAACAACAATAAAAATCTGCTTTCATTCCATGAATTTAACATGGACGATGAGGTCTTCTCTACTTACTATTACTGCATTAATTTTTATTAAGATATTATTATTGGTTCCATCTGGCAACAAATTGCACATCTAATAAAATAATTTAAATAAATTTTTACACAATCATATATTTTTTTTAACTAAAAAATTAAATTATTATTATTTTATATATAATAATAATAATGGGTTCTCATTATATTTCCTAGCATTATAAAATACTAGACTAATAAGTATTAGATTAAATATTTATATACATATATATTTGATAAATATTTAATTTAAGAAATTAAAAACTTATTTTTATGTAAAATCCTATTTGCATTAGATGCATCTGACATCTTAGGTACAAGTGGTTTTAGCCATTTAACATATGATCTTTGAACTTAGTGCTCAATTACAAACATAAATAAACACTTTACATTTCTTTAGCATGTTATGAAATAAAATTTATTATTAATTTATATTAAAAATAAAAAATTATTATTAATGGAAAATTAGTAATAAGTTATTGTATTTGATAAATAACAATAAGTGCAATATTAAACTCATTAAACAAATATTTATTAATATAAAAAATAAAATTACTTTTTTAAACCATAGTTTAATACAACGAATAAAAGATAAAAAAATAATAAAATTTATTAATCAAATTATAAAAATGTAGTTGATACTATTTAAAATATCGATAATTAAATTATAAATTTTATAATTATTTTTATTTTTTAATAATATTATATTAATAGAAAAGTATTTATTTATATTAATTAATAGTTTTTTGTTTGAAATGGGGATTGGAAATTGAGAGAGTAGAATATGAGATCTCTCAAATTTTACTCCGATACACTTACTATTAGGTTAAACCTGTGAGTGCATATTAATTAATATTTTATTTTTTTAATTAATTATTATTTATTATATTTTTTAATTCAAACTAAATCTGTAAGTGCATATTAATTAATAGTTTGTCATTTTAATTGATTATTATTTATCATATTTTTTTAAGTTATAATAAAATTAAAAAATTATGAAAAACTTATAAAAAAAATATAAAATATAAATGATGAGAAAATTGAGAAAGACAAAAGAAATGAAGGAAAAAGAACCAAAAATATATGTGAAAATTGAAGATAATAAAAAGTTAAAAAGAAAATATAATAAAGAGTAAAATTAGAAAAAGAGAGAAAAGATTGAATATAAGAAACAAGATGATAAAGATGAGCAAAGCTAAGCAAAAAAAAATGAATATAAGAAATAAGATGAGAAATATGAGAAAAGATTAAAAAGTATGAATATGGGAAAAAATATTGAAGGGTAAAATTAAAAATGATTAAAATGAGAGAAACTAAAATTATAATTAAAAGATGAACCCATTATCTTATAATTTTATATTATAAAAACTATTATTTTTATAAATTTTTTATAATTAATTAATATTCAATTATAATTTTTTATATAATTATTAATCTTAAAAGAACCACTTACTATAGAATAATTTAATATAAATAAAATTCTTGTTTTATATTATTTTCTATAATTATTTAATATTTAAATATAAATCTAATAATACGATATATGATAATTATTTTAATATTTTTAATTAATATTTAAATTTATTATTTTGATAATTTTATCTAAAAAATAATTAAATGTTATCAAAATATTAATTTTTAATAATTATTCTATATAATTATCAAATAAAATTAATTAAACTCATAAATAAAAAATTTAAATGTGCATACATTAATTTTAAATGATAAATATCTAAAATTATTTTAAAAAATTATTCAAATAATAAAATAATTTTTTATTTTAAAATTTAAAATTAATCATAAATAATTAAATAATATAAGCGTAAAATCGACAATCCCATTATTCTCCTTCTTTCCACTCTTATATATAGTATAAATTTAATTTAAGAGATTTTAATTCCGTCAATGAATGAAAAAGGTCAATTTTTTTAAAAAAAAAAAGTGCAAAATTTTTTCTTATTGAATTTTTAATTCATTAGTAATTTATTAACATATGTTTAAAAAAATGAAAAATTAAACAATTGTTTTAAAACGTCCAATTCATATATGAATTTTGAATTCCGTTAATTAAAGTTTAAACATAAAGTTTTAAGAAATATGATTTACCAATGTTGTAACGACCCGAAAACCGGATCGCTACTGGCGCTAGGATCCAGATCGACTTAAGGTAGTCGGAACCCGTAGCAAGCCTAACATACATTCTGTATACATGTTAAATCCCATACATGATCATGCAAATACATAAAAACTTTAAACTTTTTCTTTCATCCCCAAGCTTAATCTGTGCATGCACATAACCATAAACATAAAACCCCACACTGGAGCCTTCATCAAATGTTCCAATGGGTAACATATCATACATTAAGGTTGGTTTAACATAAAAACATCATTAAAACATTTCATTAAAAAGATCATGTACCCAAAAGGGATTAACCATACACTAGGGCCAAGCACAATTCTATCTTCAATACAATTCTTTACATTACATAACATTATAGCATTTTCCAATACATGTCCACTACTAACTATTACATACACTATGCCTCTACTCTTGCCGACCTCCTGGTTTATCCCGTACCTGCAAACTTGGGGTTAAGGGAATGGGGTGAGCTACTAGAGCCTAGTGAGCAGAATAGTAAAACATTATATTAAAATCCATGCTTTCATGAAATGCATCACATCACAAACAAATCACATCAAGGATGGACTTGTCACTAATAGCCCTCTACATAATCCAATCATGCCAGGGGCGTAGTGCATGCCACACCTGGTCTTTCTCTTACACATAACATATCATACATATCTAACCGTGTCGGGGGTGTAGTACAGGCCACACCCAGTCTTTCTCTTACATTGTGCCAGGGGCGTAGTGTAGGCCACACCTGGACTTCCATATCATATCATATCATGTCTCATCATATCGAGGACTAATGGGTCATCCAACATCCATCCACATCAACATCAAATTATGCAATGCAACATATTCGTGAAATTCTAATGCAACAACCTAAAATATATCATGGCATTCGTGATGTATGAACATGCTCAAAATTTATTTGCTTGAAACATAAAGATTCATTCTACTCACCTCAGGCTGACTCTAAAGCAGCTAGCTCACTGCTGGGGTCCTCGGGTCCAAACCTACACAGGTGGACTCAAAATGAGGGACCAAACATACACTAACATAACTCTAAACTACTCCTCAAAAACCCCTTAAAACATCATAAAACAATCATAGAAATCATGCAAAGGAAGGCTGAACATGGCACTTTCGGCGGCAGGTTCGGCGGCCGAAAGTCCCTCCAGAGCCGAAACTCAGCCACTTTCGGCGGCACCTTCGACGGCCGAAAGTCCCTTCCAGAGACGAAACTCATGCACCTTCGGTGGCACCTTCGGCGGCCGAAACTCCCCTCCAGAGCTGAAAGTTTAACTTTCGGGGGCAGGGTTCGGCAGCTAAAAGCTTGCCTCCACAGGCAGGTTCGGCGGCTGAAAGTGCCTTCGGCTGCCGAACCTGAGTTCTTCCAGAAGTGGCAGAACTCAGCCCTTATGCACATTTTGCCTCCCAAACCTTCCAAACTCAAACACAACACTCCTAAACATGCATAAACACATTCATAAGCATATAGGGGTCTCAAACTATCCTATACCCCAACAACAACACATTTAGCAACACATATAACATACATTATACGTAGAACTCACATAAACCCTAACATCATGCATATACTCTAATCATGCAATAAACCCTCTTAAAACCCCTCAAAACTTTCATAAAACATACAAGAAGGGTAGGATCTAAGCTTACCTCTTGAAGATCGAGAGGAGATGCGATCCTTAACTTGGAGATGAGAGATATCTAGCTCATTGGGTCTCCAAGCTCCAAAACTTAATCTTTAGCTCAAAACTTCAAATACCAAGTTAAAACTTGTTAAAACTTGAAAGATTTGAAGAAAATCATCAAAACTAACCATGGGAGGGCATGGACTCACCTCTGTCCGAAAATGGGGAAGAAAACTCGCCCATTTTCGGACATGGAGCCTTTTATAGGTGGCTGGCCAGATCACCTTCGGAAGCCAAAGGTGACTCCAAAACTCCACCAAGTTCGGCGGACGAACCTGGATTTTCCTCCATGGTGCTTTTCTTCCAAAAACTCAATTTATTTCTTACTTAAAACTATAAAATACATGAAAATATTTTATAAAAACATGATTTTACCATTCTAGAGAGTTCCGACATCCGAGATTCCACCGGACGGTAGGAATTCCGATACCGGAATCTAACCGGGTATTACTAATGTTTTCTTAGAAATCAATGATTTTTTTAGCAATAGATTTTAAAATCTATTGATTAATTTACTAATGAATTTTAAAATTTTTTCTGGTGGCTACAAGCCATGAACCCTCCAAAATTTTCTGAATCTTCTAAGGGTACTTAAATAATTTTTCGTTAACTCTAAATAAATAAAAGTAAAATTACTATTAAATTTATAATTTTTTTTAAAATTCATTATTTTATCTTTATTTAAAAATTATATAATTAAGATATACTTATATTTTATAAAATCAAAAGTCTTTAATTCTTTTATTTATACATTCATTAATATATCTTAAATATCTATATATTTACTCATATAATTTTAAATATATGTATTATTTAGTATTTGTAAGTTTAAATATTTATACTATTTATTTTCTCTTGACCAAGATCATAATAAATTGAATGACAGTTTTTTCTTTTCAGATGAATTAAACAATTTGATTTATGAGATAAAATGAAAGAATAATTTTGATATACAGACAAGCTAATAAAATTTTTAAAAATTCAGAAATTTGATAATAATTCCCTTATAAATGAAATTATAATTGTAAAAAATATTTTAGAGCAATCACCCTCCTTCTTTATTCTTTTTTAATAAAAAAATTATTTCTAATTTTCAAAATTTCAACTCCAAATTTCCTATTTATTTTTTTTAAATATTCAAAAAGTAATTTGTTCATTCATTATTTAATTTATTTTTACACAATCAATTTTTATTATTAAAAGTGATAGTTATTTTTGTTTATTTCTTGTTTGTGATTGAAATTATATATTAGACCATTTGAATTTATAAAAATAAATTTTATAATTTTTTAAAAAAATTTTTTTGCTATGGTTAGATTATTAAATGGATTTCATAAACTATTTAGATTTTAAAAAAATATAATTCGGGAAAAAAATAGTTTAATAGATTATGAGTTAGATTATTAATTTTTTTAAAAGAATTTTAAATATGGATAAATCAAATAATACTTATGCAGATAATGGGTTAAATTATGCAAATTATAAAAAAAAAAATTAAAGTTATTCAACTTGCAAAAATTTTTTTCATATAAATTTTTTCTACCTACTTTTAATCACAATTTGAGAACTTTATTTTTAATATCTGTCTAAACAAAAAAAAAAAAAAAAAATTTAGAGTGAGTGAAATTAAAAGTTCTGCTGAAAAGATAAAATTGGATCCTGACTTCAATTTCTGGATCTGTCAATGTACCTTCTTAAATATAAAGTAAATTGTTATAAACAGATTATTCATTAATAAGTATAAATGATTTTTTAATTCGTTGTTATATTATACGCATAATTTTTTAAGGCATATAAAGTCATTAACAACTTTAAACCTTCATTGGTAAATTTATCAACGTATTAATAATTTGTTAGTAGCTGTAAACTTATTTTTTGAATCATGCGGTTTACCAACAAAAAATAATATAAAATTCATAATTTCTAAACTATGAATCATGTATAATCTAAGATTTCTATTAATATTTATTTCACTTAATCTTGATATAATCATATATATATATATATATAACATGTAGTAAACCTTAATTTAATTCACTGTGTAAATCCATATCTTAAATTGCAGAAACTTGATGCTTATTAGAATAGATGATGAGATATCATGGTGGACACTCAAGCACCATAATTCAAAAAAGTAATCACAAGATTCAAAGCCAAAGCACTATAAACCATATGATAGAGCATTTAATAAAAAGAGTTCCAAGTCATAAGGAGTATTCTAAAATGATAAACATAAAAGTCCAAGGTCTAGAGTATATGGAATTAGCTGAACATGTTGGAGCTCATTTAGGAGAGAATCATGTTGACAATCCATGTGGCATGCTAAGTAGGAGTTAATATGGTGTCTTAGCTGAGGTGATAGCCTAGGTGGAGGTAATTTGAATACATTTTTGGCAGCCTTGGAGGTCCTCACCAACTATCTAGTATGCACCTATTGTCCAAGACATAAGAGTTTGAAAATGAATGTTATAGACCACTTTTTATCGCAGATTTAAAAATAAAATATTCATTCTATATTTGGCCAACCCGTTTTTCAGAGATTGATACTTTACTTGTTGGAGTTGACTATTTCTTTTTATAGGTAGTTATTTTAACTTTTTGGTATGTACGCTTTAATTGTCCAACTATAGTATGGACTAATGGTTTGAATCATGCATTGGTAGAATTCCTCATAGTCACTTCTTCCTCTCTCTAGTAGTTTTAAAATTTTCAGAATAGAAAAGTTGAGAGAAAACTCCATTGAAGGAGCTCTTGGAAGGCTTAGGTCATTTTACTCATTGTGAGGTTATGTTCTTTGCAAAGTTCCACCTAGAATTTACATTTATTATAAGTTTGTTACTTGTAATATCTTAGGTTTATACTTGAGAAACTCCAGTATAAATTACTTTTTTTGTTTCAAGTGCCATTTACTCCATTATATCTTTCTTTTCATATTCATAGTGTTGATTAAAGTATTTCTATTCTCAAGTGTTATTCTTATTTTTCTTTGAATTGTTCTGAACATTATTCAAAGTGTATTTGAGTTTGGTTGATGGACGATCCTTCCATGACCGAATAATATGAGTTTTACTTCAAGAGGGATTCAACTAAGGCTTATATTAATAGAGAGTTTTGTACATGAAGAGACTATGCTCTTATGCTTCCTTTCCTCTATTTCTTTTCTCTTCCTCCTTTGATATTGTGTTTTGTGATATATATATTGAGAGTAAAAATAAAAGCAACAATCCATTTGCTTTGAGTTCTTTTGTATATATATATATATATTGCATGAAGAGGAATGATAACTTTTTTTCAAAGGAGAAAAATTTCTGTTGAAATTAATTGGCATGTAGCTTTTCTTTTCTTTTTTTTTTTTTTTAATTGAATGGATCTGAGTTAACTTACATGGGTGACCTGGACCTAAATTCCTTCATCTCCTACTCACATATTGTGAGTTAACTCTCATTTTAAAATTTTTTGCAATTTTCATGCTTTACAAATAGATCGTGTGGCCAGTGCATATTTCGAGAGCTCAATGGCTATATATTTGTTAGGATAATATAGCATCTCGATAAATGGAGCTTAGAGTAAATGCATTATGCAATACCCTATATCATTTATCACATTTCTTTCTCACAAGCTCTTTCTTAATTTTTTGAGTTCATAATTACGTTTGTCTCAAATAATAGATAATTGATCGATCAATAAACATAATTAATGTGATAATACCATAATAATCTTCCTCGTCTCATAATTCTCTTAATCTTTATTTAATATGTTTTTTTAAAAAATTTTCGTCATATTGAATCATTCATAATCCTTTAACAATAATCTAAAATAGTAAATATTATATTAAATTTTAAGTAATTGATTGAAGTCACGAGGGTATAAGGTGAAGATTACTTATAATCTTTAGGGCTTCACATTTCACTTGTATTGCCCTAATTGGATACCTATCACATACGTGGTATGAATCATGTATCATAGTATTAACTTCTTTTCCATGGAACATATATCTTTATAATATTTAATGCTATGCAGATGATAATTCAAATATCCAATATCTAACTTTGAGTTCACATATTTATTCAGAGTCATACTTAACATAACTCATATATGGCGTTTAAGACATATTAGTTAATTTAGTCGCATATGATTAAATTCTTTTTTGTAGGCGACATTAAAATTATAATTTTTTAAGCTCTCTATATTTTCACAATTGATAATAATAAGTATCTCATCTTTATTAATCCCATGGACAATAAAAGCCTATGTGAAAAGACCAATTTTTTATTTTTCTGACATGCCATTTCAAATATCAATATATATTCCAAAACATATATACAGGTATGTATATGAATTCACAAAATGATTAGGCAAAAACATCATTATTATTATTAATAATGTAATTTACATAAACATGTTAGGGAAAAAATCAATATCTACGCAAACCCAATGATTTCACGTACCTATTGAAAATATCTTTAGTAATAGGATTCATAAAGGAATCAATAGTTACATCATGTATAGATATATACTTCATGGTCACTTCTTTCTTAATAACTATATCTCTTATAAAATTATACTTTATATCAATATGCTTCATTTTTTCATAGTATTTAGGATCCTTTGTGTAGATGATTGCATCTTGACTATCGAAATTAATCGTCACAGGTTCAACATCATTATCACATATTCCCATATGTACTAGAAAATACTTTAACCATACAGCTTCTTATGCAGTTGCTGAGAATACCATGAACTCAGCTTTCATAGTGGACAATGCTATACATGATTGTTTCTTACTACTCTATGGTACAACTCCATTATTTAGCAAGAAAACATATCATGAGGTAGATTTTTTTTCATCCAAATCATCTCCCCGATCAGCATCAATATAGCCTTTGAGTAGCAAATCTTTCCCTTGATAATATAAGGAGTAATCGGTTGTGCCTTTTAGGTATCTTAGTATCTTCTTAACTTTTTTAGTGTTGATATCCTGGATCGAATTGATGTCTACTAACTAATCCAATAGCATACCAAATATCAAGTTTAGTACAAATCATAGCGTATATTAGACTACCAACTACATTAGCATAAGAAACTCTACTTATTTGTTCTTTTTTTTTTTTCAGAGTCTTAAGACACAATTTTCGGCTTAAACCTTTGCTTTTTGAAATAGGAGTGTTAATGGGCTTATAATTTTGCATACTAAATCGTTTAAGAATTTTTTTTTAATATATGACTCTTGTGAAAGAGATAATAATTTCTTTGAATGATTTCTTGAAATCTTAACTCCAAGAATATATGTTGCTTTACTTATATATTTCATCTCAAATTTAAATGATAGCCACTCTTTTATTTTTATAACATATTCCATATCACTACCAGCTATAAGTATGTCATCAACATATAGTGATAAGATCACAAACTTATTTTTAAATCTTTTAGTATAAACACAATGGTCTTCATCATTCATAGTGAAATTATATGACATAATTGCATTATGAAATCGAATGTATCATTTTCTAGGAGACTACTTAAAGCCATAGATAAACCTTCTAAGTCTACAAATCTTGTGTTCTTGATCTTTTTCAATGAAACCTATAGGTTGTTCCATATAGATCTTTTTTTCTAATTCTCCATTGAAAAAAGCAATCTGAACATCCATTTAATGTAACTCTAGATCTAAACTAGTTACAATAGACAAGATTATTCTTATAAAGGTAAATCTCACAATAGATAAAAGAGTTTTCTTATAATAAATCCCTTCATGTTGTTTATACCCTTTGGCCATTAAACGAACTTTGTATCTTTCAATAATTTCATTAGCCTTACGCTTGATTTTGAAAACTAATTTATTCCTAATAGCTTTTCATTCTATAGATAAATCAACCAATTCTCACGCTTGATTTGATTTCATAGGCTCCATTTCTTCCTCCATTGTCTTAAACCACTTATCCTTAACAGGGCATGTAAGAGCCTCGTTCATATTTCTCGGCTCCTCTTCATCTTGAGGAGTAATTATAAATGCTTTACCTTCGATCTCAAAATGATGACGAGGAATATGTAGACGACTAGTTCGTCTTAGTTGAGATAGATAGGATTATATTTCAACATCAATAGGAATTGGTTCATTATAGTTTGAAATACTCCCATTAGAAAAAGAATCCATTCCAAGTTCTATAGCAAAAGCGTTTTGGTCCTCAGTTTCATAAAGAGATAAGCCTTGATCTATCTCACCCTGTCTACAAAATTCATTTTCTAAGAAGGTGACATATAGTGAATTAAATTTAGTTATCGTGCCACTATTTTGTTCACCTATAAATACATATCATTTTGGCTATTCAAAGTATCTTATAAAGATACACTTCCTTCCTCTTGGACCTAATTTTTCATACTTGTGAGAAGGGTTATGAATAAAAACAACATACCCTCAAGGTTTTAGAACACTTAAGTCGGGTTCTCTATTAGTCTACAACTCATATGGAGTTGTGATAACTAATTTGGAAGGTACATGATTAAGATCAAATGTGGTAGTAAGCAATCCATCACCCCAATATGTAATAGCTTGTGCTATCATAAACCTATCCATTTCTAGCAAGCTTCTATTTTGTCGTTCTGCAATACTATTTTTTCACGGTTTATAAAGAATAATCAACTGTCGTTGAATTTTCTTTTCATCACATAATCTTTTAAACTCATTAGACAAGTATTATTGATCTTAATCAGTCCTAAGAGTTTTAATTTTTCTATCTAATTGATTTTCAACTAAGTTCATAAACTTAATGAAGGACTTTAAAGCTTCAGACTTTTGAGAAACTAAGTAAACATGTCTGAATCGAGTAAAATCATCGATAAATATGATGAAATAAGTAGCACTATGTTTAGCCCTAACATTCATTGCACCATAGATGTCATAGTAGATTAATTATAATTGAGCCTTAACTTTAGTGCCTTTTCCAAATATTTTTTGTTTTGTTATTTTTTGAGCTAGGTAATATTCACAAGTAGATAATTCTAATTTATTTATATTTCCTATTAAGCCTTCTTTGGCTAACATATTTATATATTGTTGGCCAATGTGATCAAGCCTAACATGCCATATATTGTTAGGAATTTGAATAACATTCAGTATAATGAAACTATCCATAAAATATACAATATCATACTTAATTTGTTCTAAAAATATGTCAATACCATCAATAAAAAATATCTCGATTTTTTAAATAAATTTATTAATAATTTTAAAATTAATTAATAAATAGAAAGTTTCCAAAAATTCTATAACAATTTCATAATTCATCCCAAATCTATTGATAATTAACACTGAAAAATAATTCATTATTAATTTTCACTAGTATTTTTTTAATATATATGAATAAATATTTTTATAATTTATATGTAATAAAAGTTTATTGATGAGTTGCAAAACTCACAATTTTTTCCTCATTTAATTCCTTGATTTTACTGTAATTTTGATATAAATATTTAATTTTAATTTGAATTTAATTTTGGACAGGTTTGTGGCGATGGGGGAGATGCAAGGATAAGATCAGCTTCAAGTGGAGTCAAATCGAATCAAACTCAATCAGATGAGGATAAAGATCATATTAGGACAGAGATAAGATAGGGATAATAGATTTTATTTTAAATTTTATCTTTTTATGCCTATATAAAGGGTCCTAGCATTCAACCTGGAGAATTATATTCTACCTCTCACTCTCATTTCTTCTCTTGCTCGCCCCACTCTCTTCTCCATTTTTTTTTTCTTTTCTTTTGCTTAGTTGTTATAATTTTATTATGGCCATGAGTGGCTAAATAATTATTTTTCAGTTAAAGGTTAAATTAAATTGAGATTTGTTCAAGTTGTGAGGTTATGCACTTTAAATCTCTTCATCTTATTTTTATTTTCTATTAATTTCTGAATTCGAGGAACCCCACCTCCATTGTTGTTTTCTTGAGAATTCAATGGGCCCATTGAATCTCTTGGGAAGACAACATATTGCTAATTAATCTAATTAAATTCGTAATTATTTAATTGGGTTAATAACAAGTAACAATTAATATATTAGTTTATATTAAGAAATTAGTAGATTTGATTTAAATAAAACACGTATTTTTATTGATCAAGTTTGAGTTCTTCTCTCTTAATGCAGTTGATTAATTAAATCTACACGCGTGTTGGGGTTGTTAGTTAACTAGGAATTAATTTAAGCGCGAAGCAGATTAAGGGATTCGCTTGTTTGACCACTATAACCAAACAATAGATAAAAATATGAAATATTTTTTTCTAACCAATGATCAACTGCAAAATACCTCAATTTGATTACATTAGCTGAAAGTTTTTTTAATTATTTGTTTCTTCAATTTCAATTGCATAAAGTTTATTTTTTTGGCTTGCCCAAGGCAAAATCACTTTCATCAAAAAAATTATCTTCTTCTCACTTTTTGTATTAAGCTATTCTTCTATTTCAAATTGGTCATTTAAATTAAACAGGATTAAGGTTTCTGTGGTATCAATACTCACAAGGGAAGTAAATTTTAAATTGACGGATTCGGCACCCGTCATTTATCTTTTAAAATAGAGTATTAGTGAAAAGGAAATAAGTTTTTAACTCTTTTAACATTTTTTTTTCATATGTGACGGGTGTCGAATCCGTCAATTTAAAATTTATTTCCCTTTTCTCAATTGACAAGAACTTGTAGACAGGGTAAGTGAGTATCGATCCCACAGAGACCTTAATCTTGTTTAATTTAGATGGCCAATTTGAAATCTTGTTTAATTTAGATGGCCAATTTGAAATAGAGAATAGTTTAATTCAAGAAGTAAGAGAGAGAATTTTTTGAGGACTCTATCCTCATTCGATTGAGTTTGATTCAATTTGACTCCACTTGAAGCTGATATTATCTTTGTTTAGGTGGCAAAATCTATCTTATCTCCCCATCGCCTCCCTGTATAGTTTGATTCAATTTGACTCTATTCTCATTCGATTTGATATCCGTTGGTAATCTATTAGTATTACTAACGAATTTCAAAATCTGTTGGTAATTTATAAATTTATAAAATAAGTAGTATTAAAATTTATTAACGGACTTAAAATCCATTAGTAAATCCATTGGTAATTCACTAACGGATTTTAATCTGTTAGTAAATTTGAAAAAGTGTTTAAATTACTAACGGATTTAGAATCCGTTAGTAATGTGTTCAAAAAATTATTAACGGACTATAAATTCGCTAATAATGTGTTCAAAAAAATACTAATGGATTTGAAAATCCATTACTAAATTTTATTATTTAATTAGTGAGAAAAAAAATGTTGAATTTACTAACGGACGTAAATTTAAATTGACATCCCGCGTAAAATTTTGACGTTCATTTTTTAAAAACCCACATTTTTTTATTACCAACGGAATTACTAAAGGATTTGAAATCCGTTAATAATTCTTGTAGAGAAAAAAGCCCGCTTTTATTTTCGAAATATAGTAACGGATTCAAATCCATTACTAAATCCGTTAGTAATCCGTATTTATAAATATAATATCACATTTTCTCATTTTATCATTCATTCATTTTATCATTTTTATTTCTTTCACTTTCTTTCCCTTTCTCTCATTTTCTTTCTTTTTCTGTTACTTTCTTTCATTTTACTTTCTTATTTCATTTTTTTTCTATTATTTTTCTTTCATCTCTTATCCTTTTTTATCTCATTATCTTCCCTCTTCTATTATTCTCTTTATTTTCCTCCATAATTTTCCTTTCACTTTCTCCATTTTCTTTCCCATTATTTTCTTCCCTTTCTTCTCTTATTCTTCATTTTCTCTATAATTATCTCATTTTTTTCATCTCATTTTTTTTCTATTATTTTCCTTTTATCTCTTATCCTTTTTTTTTATCTCATTCTCTTCCCTCTTTTATTATTTTCTTTATTTTTCTCCATAATTTTCCTTTCACTTTCTCCATTTTCTTTCCCATTATTTTCTTCTTTCTTCTCTTATTCTTCATTTTCTCCATAATTATCATTCATATTATTTCCTCTCATATTATTTTCTTCTATCATTTTCTTTCTATCTATATTTTTTCTATTATTTTCTCTTCATTTATTTTCTTCTCTAATCATTTTCTTTTTTTTATTTATCATTTTTCTAATCATCTTTTAACTCTACTCTCATTCTTCCTTCTTTTTCATAATTTTTATTTTTCTATCATTTTTTTTCTTTTCTCTTTTTTCTCTCTCTTTTTTTTATCATTTTCTCACATTTACTCTTCTCTTATTTCCATTTTCTATATATATTTCTAATAAATATTGGACATTACATGCCCCAAGAATGAAATGCTCCTCAGCCAGAACTCACACTTAGAGAACTTGGCATACAAGCCATGTTCCCTCAAGGTCTGTAGAACTAACCTCAGATGATGGGCATGCTTCTCTGCGTTCCTAGAATACACTAAGATATCATCTATGAAGACAATAACAAAGTGATCCAGGTACTGGCTAAACACTCTGTTCATGAGATCCATGAATGCTGCAGGGGCATTGGTTAACCCGAACGACATAACAAGGAACTCAAAATGCCCATATCTGGTCCTGAAAGCTGTCTTTGGCACATCTTCCTCTCTTATCCTCAGCTGATGGTACCCAGATCTCAGATCTATTTTGGAGAAACAACCCGCTCCTGCTAGCTGGTCGAATAGATCATCGATCCTTGGCAGAGGGTACCTATTCTTGATAGTGACTTTGTTCAACTGCCTGTAGTTGATACAAAGTCTAAGGGATCCATCCTTCTTTCTCACAAACAAGACTGGAGCACCCCAAGGTGAGGTACTCTGTCGGATGAAGCCCTTTTCTACCAGCTCTTGCAACTGTTCTTTCAATTCCTTCAACTCAGCTGGAGCCATCCTGTAGGGAGGAATAGAGATCGGTCTAGTTTCAGGCATCAATTCTATCTCGAACTCTATCTCCCTAGCAGGTGGTAACCCTGGCAGCTCGTCTGGGAAGACATCCTGAAATTCTCTGACAACTGGCACTGAGGCTGGCTCCCTGACCTGACTATCTAGCTCTCTCACATGAGCCAAATACCCCTGACATCCCTTCCTAAGCAACCTACGAGCCTGAAGAGCTGATATCAGACCTCTAGGTGTACCCCTCTTGTCTCCTCTGAAAATGACCTCTGACCCGTTCTGATCTCTGAACCTGACTACCTTGTCTCTGCAGTCCAAGGTAGCACCATGGGTAGATAGCCAATCCATCCCTAGAATGACGTCAAAGTCTGTCAAATCTAGAACCACAAGGTCGGCGGAGAGGCATCTTCCCTCAACAAAAACTGGACTGTACTGGCAGACTGACTCTGCCACTGACGGGTCACACTTGGGTCCACTGACCCATAGGAGACACTCTAACCCAGAGACTATCAGACCCAACCTCTCAACGGCTCTCGGAGCAATAAAAGAATGAGATGCACCCGGGTCCATTAATGCATACACATCAGAACACCCAATGATGAGATTACCTGACACCACGGTGTTGGATGTGTTAGCCTCCTGCTGTGTCATGGTGAAGATCCTGGCTGGAGCTGATGGACCTTCACCTCGGGAACCGGAAGAAGAGGCTGCCCCTCTCCCTCTACCTCTGCCACTGCCCTGAGTTGTGGCTGGAGCTGCTGGCTGTGCCACACTACCAGAAGCTGTCTGCTGGGGCTGGCCCATAAAAGGTGCTCTAGGACACTCCCAAGCCATGTGTCCCTTCTGTCCACATCTGAAACATGCATTAGTCCTAGCCCGACACACTCCCTTGTGTGGCTTCCCACACCTTAGGCATTCGGTACCATCTGAGCCTGAGCTCGAGCCACCGCCTAATCCCAGACTGGATTTCAACTTAATCCAGAACTTGTTCTTCTTCGGCTTCTTGGTGGTGTTACTCCACCTCTTGCTACCTGAGCTCTGAGAAGAGGGACCTGGCCCTCCTCTACCTGGGGTCTTAACTCCTGAAGACTGGGTCACTGGCTGCTTCACTGACCCCTCAATTATAGCACTAGCCTCCATCCTTCACGCCATATCCACCACAGTGTGGAAACTTTCCCTCTCAACTGACTGAATCAAAGAGGAGTACCTAGAATGCAGTTTCATAACATATCTCTTGGCTTTCTTCGAATCTGTATCTAGAGCTTGCCCTGAAAAAGGCAATAGCTCCAAGAATTTATCCGTGTACTCCTCTACACTCATGTGTTCTGTCTGCCTCAGCTGCTCAAACTCAATCATCTTCAGTTCTCTGGAACTGTCTGGAAAAGCCCATCCAGCAAACTCATTTGCAAATTCCTCCCATGTCATGCCGTCTAGTCTTGGGTCCACATAACACTTGAACCATTCCCGTGCCTTTTTGCACTTTAAAGTGAACCCTGCCATCTGAATGGCCCTGTAGTCATCTGCCCCTAGCTCATCAGTTATCGTCTTCACTACCCTCAGGTACTCAAAGGGATCATCCCCTGACTTGTATTTGGGAGCATCCAGCTTAAGGTAATCTGTCATTTTCACTTTGCTCCCACCGGCTGAGCTAGGTCTAGAAGGTTGAGTAACTGGGGCTGTTGGTTCTGTAGGTGGTGGAGGTGGGGGTGCGGCATTCCCCGAGGTGGGGTTTGCCGGGGTAGGATAGAAGGGTGAGGGTGGATAAGCTGGGTACTGCGGGTAAGGTGGATAGAAAGGTGGATAAGGCATGTAGATAGGGTAGGGGTTAAAGCTGGAGTAATCCGATGTGCCTCCCATCGGATACCCTGAACCCTTTGGGAAGGGTGGATAATGGGGTGGAAAACCATACCCCGAGGCCTGAGCACCTCCCTGTGACTCCCCTGTCCCTTCTTCCGACATGCTGACATCCAGATTCCCATCCCTCCTCTGGTCCTCTTCCATAACCTCCCTCACATCTGAAGAACTTCCTCCTCTATTTGTCCCCCTTCTGCTAGCATCAAAAGACCTTCTAGGGTCCCTTGACACTCTTTCTCTGTTTGATCTACATGACATTGCCCTAGGCAATGCAGGAGGACGGGCGCTCGTGCCCTCATCCTCAGGTGGTACTCCAGTCAATCGTGCAGATCGACGAGTTCCTCTCATCATGTTTTCTGAAAAACAGTACACATCACACAAACATTAGCATCATATGGTTCATGTGGGAACACATGAACCCGCATCACATACATATCATTCATATCATAGCATTAATGCACATGTATATAATCATGGCATTTCACATCATCAAACAAGACAGGACTCCACATCCTATCCTAGTGGACATGATCTTTCCTACTATGCTTGACCTTCTATACATCTATGAGCCCGACACTCTAGGTCCGACCATATGAACCTAGGGCTCTGATAGTATTCTGTAACGACCCAAAAATCGGACCGTTACCGGCGCTAGGATCCAGATCGGCTTAAGGCCGCCGGGACCCGTAGCAAGCCAAACATTTATCCTGTGAACCTGTTTAATCCCATACATGATCAACAACATACATAAAATTTTGAATTTTTCTTTCCCTTCAATCACCAAACTCAACCTGTGCATGCACTGAACATAAACATAACCATAAATATTGACCCCTTTTTGGGATCTCATCAATGCCCCAATGGGTGACATAACATATGTTAAATTGGTTTACATAAACATCATAAAACATAGATCATGTTTACAAAAGGGATTTCTATACAAACTCGGTTAAGCACAACTTCTAATCCTCAATCTCAAAATCAACATTTACATGACATAACTATAAATCATTTTACAATTTATCATGTCCACATTCTATCTATTACATACATATGACTTCATTCATCTCGACTTCTCTGCCTAGCCCGTACCTGCAAACTTGGGGGATTAGGGAGAGGGGTGAGCTACTAGAGCCCAGTGAGCAGAATAATAAAAACATTATATTAACATTTCATGCTTTCATGGAATGCATCACATCACAATCATATCACATCAAGGATGAACTTGTCACTAGTAGCCCTCTACATATCCAATAGTGCCAGAACGTAGAATGGGTCCTGGTCTTTCTCTTACATAGTGCCAGCGAGCGTAGAATGGGTCCCACTGGTCTTTTCTTTCCATACCGTACATATCATATCGTCACATCATAGGTCGAGGGCTATGGATCATCCAACGTTCATCCACATCAACAACAAAATATGCAATGCAACATATTCGTGAATTCTAATGCAAACAACCTAGTATATCTCATGGCATTAATGATGTGTGAATCATGCTAAAAGTCCATTATTTGCTTTAAAACGTAATGAGTTATTCCACTCACCTCTGGATAGCTCTGAACAGACACTGGAGCAGCTGACTCACTACTGGGGTCCTCGATTCTTCGGGTCCGAACCTACACAGGTGGACTCAAATGAGGGACCAAACATACATGAACATAACTCTAAACTACTCCCCAAAAACCCCTTAGAACATCATGAAACAATCATAGAAAAACATGCAAAGGAGGGCTGGACAGGGCACTTTCGGCGGCAGGTTCGGCGGCCGAAAGTCCCTTCAGAGCCGAAAGTCAGGCAGGTTCGACGGCCGAAACTCCCAGACAGAGACGAAACTCATGCATGTTCGGTGGCACTTTCGGTGGCCAAAACTGCCCTCCAGAGACGAAAGTCCTCTTTCGGGGGCAGGCTTCGGCAGCCGAAGGCTGCCTCCACAAGCGGGTTCGGCGGCCGAAAGTTCCTTCGGCGGCTGAACCTGAGTTTCTCCAAAGTGGCAGAAACTCAGCTCCAACATGCACAAACGCCTCCCAAACCTTTCAATCATGAATAAACCTATTCTACAACACTCCCAAGCATACACAATCAAGCATACAAGTTCATAGGGGTCTCAAACTAGCCTAAACCCCAACTACAACACATCAACATACCCACATTGCTCAAGAGCACACATTAAACCCATAAACTCAAAACAATCTAAACATGCATTTCTACTCCATAAACTTGTATAAAACTTGTTTAAAACACATCATAAGCTAGAGATCGACTCTTACCTCTTGAAGATCGAGAGTAGAGGCGATCTAACTTGGAGTTGGGAGAGATTTAGCTCCTTGGGTCTCCAAGCTCAAAACTTATCCTTTTGCTCAAAAATCTTCAAAACAAGGTGAAAACTAGTGAAAATCGTGAAAGATTTGAAGAAAGAAACTCAAGATCGGTGAGGGGCGGCGGAGAGCTCACCTTGGCCGAAAATGGGGGAAAAAGCTCGCCCGTTTTCGGCTAAGGGACCCCTTTATAGGTGGCTGGCCAGGCCACATTCGGGAGCCGAACGTGCCTCCGCATGCATGCCATGTTCAGCGGCCGAACATGAGGTTCGGCGGCCGAACCTGGACTTCCCTCACTTATGCTTTCGGGGGCCTAAAAGCACTCCCGAAGGCATGCATGTTCGGCGGCCGAACCTGAGGTTCGGCGGCCGAACCTGAGTTTTCCTCCAAGGCTATTTTCATGCAAAAACTCATTTCTTTCTTGATTAAAAATATAAAACACATTAAAACATTTTATAAAAATATGGTTTTACCCTTCTAGAGGTCTCCGACACCCAAGATTCCACCGGACGGTAGGAATTCCGATATCGGAGTCTAGCCGGGTATTACAAATAATAATATAATTTTAAATCTTATTGAATTAATAAAAAATAATATTAATAATAAAATTTATTATTTAGTCGAAATAATAATTATTTTAAAATTATTTAATTTTTCAATAGATTTACTAACAGATTTCAATCCGTTGGTAGTTTACTAACGGATTTACCAATGGATTTAAATCTGTTAATAAATTATTTTTTTCTCAATTTACTAACGGATTTAAAATCCGTTAGTAATAGTAATGGAAATTCCGTTAGTAAATCCGTTAGTATTACTAACGGATTTGAAAGCCGTTGGTAAAAATTTACCAACGAGCCTTTTAACAATGGATCGTAATCGGTTAGTAATCCATTGGTAATTCGTTTATCAACGGATTTTTATAAGATTACCAACAGAAAAATCCGTTGGTAATCCATAAATTTTTTGTAGTGAATATTATTTTTCTAAATACTTTAGGTTGAAATTTTCAAAATCTTTGAATTCTAACCTACCCCAAAACTTTGGTTGATAGAATCTCTACTAACTAATCCAATGTACTTTTATAACTTCCTCGTCACCATCTCACCAAAAATTTGATAACTAGCTATTAAGTTTTGCTGAAAATTATTTTGCCTACTTAAAAAGAGCCATGGTATAAGCAAGAATAGTAAATAAAATAGATATAATCATTGTTACTTGGCATGCCTATGACAAAAGTTCTGATTTGCCATATGCGCTTCCATATACTTGGGTGAATGCTAGAGGAAGAGGAGAGTGTATATATCAACCGTTGAGTAGATAAACTATACATGAGCTACCTAAAACTAAACCATACATTGTATTGACCATTATATGCATCATTCCAAACAAGAGAATATAACATACTGGTAAGGGCTATCGAGATAAAGAGAATAATAATATCTTATTGATGAGTGAATAATTACTTCACTACTTAATGATTATAGTTCAAAATACTATGATCAGTTAAATCAACTACTCTATCAATGCCAACCGGATGAATTATAGGACTAGGCAATATAAAGTTATCTAACTCAGACACCTAACGAATCCAATCAAATGGAAGTACTCTAATTATCCTCTATATTCATCCTAGTTCCTATTTAAAGAACTTTTCTACTAGCTAATAAACTTTGCTAAATCCATAGCTACGGCTCTTTTGTTTGGCTTGCTAGAAAGAAGATTGTGGGAAAAATGAATTCTCTTAAAACCATTAAAAATAAGTGAGACGAATTATAGAGAAGCCCCAATATTATTTTTCCAAATACTTTAGGTTGAAATTTTCAAAATCTTTGAATCCTAACCTACTCTAAAACTTTGGTTGATAGAATCTCTACTAACTAATCCAATGTATTTTTATAACTTCCTCGTCACCATCTCACCAAAAATTTGATAACTAGCTATTAAGTTTTGCTGAAAATTGTTTTGCCTACTTAAAAAGAGCCATGGTATAAGCAAAAATAGTAAATAAAATAGATATAACCATTGTTACTCGACATGCCTCTGACAAAAGTTCTGATTTTCAAGCTTGAGTTTTTAAAGTGGACCCAATCCTCCAAAGTCGCTAATGCCTACTATCTAGAATATTCTAAGAGGATCGGTAGACCCAAATATCAATATGAAGATAGTAATTCTTGTATGTGAAACTTATAGAGAAACTCGTGGTTAAGACTAGAAGGTGTATGTTTGTTGAATAAAATATGAGACTTAAAAATTAATCGATTAAGTTGAACTCATAGTATAGAACTAAAATATACGAAATAAAATTTTCGCTTCATGTCTTTCCACACAAGTAAACAATAGAGTATCATCTGTAAATAAAACATCAACGATTTCTGAAGCACACTGAGAGACCTTGATACCTTGAATGAGACTCCTACTTTGAGCATCCAATAGTTAGTAGGAAAGAACTTGAAAAAGAAACAAAAAAAAAAAAAGAATTAAGAAGAAAGAGGATCCCCTTTTTTAAGTTCCTTGGAAGGGCTAAAAGAAGTTATTCGAACACAATAACTAGAAAGAAAAACTCATAATCGTAATACAACGCAATGCTAAATGCACCCACTGTAAATAAAACTTATTTTTAACAAAATTAAACGTAGAAAACTCTAATCAACCTGATTATACACTTTATATATATTCAGTTTCAAAGCCATAGTATGCATCCGACTAGGAGAAGTCTTTAAATAATGAAAAACCTTATAGACAATCACAATATTATCCTTAATGACCCTACTAGGAGTAAAAACATTATGATCATTAGAAATTAGATAATGTATCCATGGCTTCAGCCGATTGACCATAATTTTAGAGATGACTTTATGCGTAAAATTATGCAAACTAATAGAGTAATACTAGTAAATTCCAATTAGATTACGATATTTTGAAATTAGAATAATAGTAGTTTTATTTAGCTCCTTCAACAAGTACCTATTTTCGTAGAATTTACAAACAGCTCGACATAGTGGACCCACTATGTGCAATTATTCTAATAATATAAGCAAAAGATTCATTTTAGGACATGGAGCTTGAGTTGCACCTAATTGAACAATTACTACCTTTACCTCATTACTAGAAAAGTGCATCAACAAAGTCTCATTTATTTTGGCGTGACTAAAGCAGATATCAGAGATAGAACCTAATCACAACCTGGCAATAGCCTCGATTGATAAAGATCTTGAAAAATTTCTAAATTAGAAATTGAACATCAGTTTCCCATTCTACCCTACCCCCTAAAGCCAATTGAAGACAATCAATATGATTGCGTTGTCTTCTCTGAATTGCTGATAGGTAAAAGAAATGAGTATTTCAATCCTCTTATTGAAGAGAGCATTGCCTCCAATATGCTTCATCTCACTACAAAGATCATGAAGTTGGGTCATCAACTGATCCTCAAGAGTTGTATTAGCAGATCAAAAGGTTTGGTGTACAAGTTGTCATATTGTCTCTAGATGTCAATGACTAAGCTTATATCTACAAGGCTATAGCAGATGCTTAAAGGAAAACATAGGAGAATCACGGCATGGAACATCTCGAGCGTTCTGTATCACATTTGCAAGTCAATTCTATTATTAAAGTCAATTAGCTAAATATATAATTACACCCCTATATTAAGATTAACTTAACACTTGAACTAATTTATTCAATATTTAAATTTATAAAAATTATAATAATTAAATACAAATTAATCATATCAACAATAATTTATAAAAAAATATTAAAAATTAATTATATATATTATTGATTGTACACTGATTTGGTAACTGTGTTATAAATTTTATTATTTTATAAAAAATTAAAATTTAATTGGTAAAATTTTGAGTATAGGTTGTAATAAATTAAACTTTTTCTTTTTTTTTTTATAAACCATCAATAATATAATTATATTGTGTTTAATTGTTACGATTATTATAAATATATGTATTTAATAAATTATAATTTTAATTTAAATATTTAATAAAATAATATAAATATATAATTGGCCGTGGCTCGTCCTCTTTTCATGGTTCCTAGCTAGCTAGTTGTTGTGTTTTTCAACATAATTCAACAGTTCTTAAATAGGTATAGCTAATTATTATAAACATATGGAATAACATAATCATATCAAATAGCAAATTTTTTCATCGAGTATGAAATATAAAAATTAAAAAAGACAGATAATAATAATAATAATAATAATAATAATAATAATAATAATAATAATAATTCTTAGAAGGCTTGCTTAAAGACGGGAACTATAATGGGTGGTCAACGAGCTCCAGAAACCTTGGCCTGATAGAAAGGTTTTGCAAATCAATTTCATTTTTATCCTTCAATTTTAAAGTAATGTCTACTTTTCAACCAAAAAAAAGTAATGTCTAATTTTGTTGAAAATTAAGTTCTTAATTTAATTTATTTAAATTTGTTGATTTACAATTAGGTTTGCCTTTTTAAATATAAAAATCATATATATTTTTAGTATTATAGAAATTATTTAATAATGTACATTAATTATTCTTATATTTACTTTTATTGTATTAATTATAATGATAAAATTATCAATATTAAATATAAAATTAATATTTTGTTATTAAAAATTGAAATACTATTATTTTTAATATTTTTATCAAAAATTGACAAAATTGATCCTAATTAAATTAAAATTTTGAATAAAATTGAGGTAAAAACTTAATTTTAAATAAAATTAGATTTTACTTCAAAATTCAAGAGAAAAATGGGATTTCTTTTAATATTTATATATATAAATTTTAAAAATTGAACGCACAAAATAATTTATATATCTTTAACCCTACACATCATGGCATATAATAATTAATTAAATACAACTGTCTTCATGCCTTTAAGTAGCCACTCACTATTTTCAATTCAACTTATAAATAAATAAATAGGGCTGACACTGGTGGATTTTTAAATTAATTAAATAAAAATAAATTATTTTTTATAAAAAATATTTATAATTATTTTCAACAAATAAACATAGTTAAATTAAAATTTTAATTAATGTATTCAAATATTCAGTTAGAGGAGATTTAATTATTTATAAGTTACATTCCAATATTTAATATAAACTCAATTTTATATAAAAATAAATTTAATAATTATTAAATTAATTATTTATATCTAGAGTTTTCTTTAAAAATATATTTAAGCATTTATATTAAAATTGCAAAGTCAATCTCTTTAAATATTTGAAGTTTGTTATGCAAGGATTTAAAAATTGATAGGTGACAACTTTTAAAAATGCAAAAATGTAATTAGCTAAAACATCAAATAATTATTATTCCCTTTCTTCTAGACTTCCAGCTGTCAAATATGCTTTAAAGAAAAAAAAAATAATATTCTTGCAGCAGAAGAGTAGCACCAAGTACAGGACTCATGCCCACAGTTGAAGTTAATTTCTTTTTTAATCTCCAATTAATTAATTAATTAATAAAGGTCAATGGTAAGATTTGCTTCAGTTTCTTGAAACATTGATTATCTTTATGACCTGTCATAACAGTTAGATAACTATCCCTATACATACCATCCTAACTGCTTCATGTTCATGAATCTCTATTTTTCTTTTTTTCTTCTTTTTTTTTATTTATTTTTAAATATATATATAGAGAGAGAGCAGCTGCTAGAATGGATTTTCTATTAAATTTAATGGTCAACCCCTTCCTTTTTAAACTTGTTGCTCAACTTATTGACTTTTGGATGAACTTAATTATTCAATTTAAAGTTTAATGATGTTAATATATTTTTATTTTTAGAAAAAATGGGTGTATAATTGGATGATTTGCACTTTGATATATAAAAATATTTAGCTTCTTTGTATTTTGAAGAAAGACATAATCTTTTCAAACATCCATTTAAATTTATGAATCATAATTATATTCAATTATTATTTTTAATTTTTAATATAATCACATCTATTTAATATAAATTTATTAAAAATTTTATATATATCATTTATAAAATTAATAAATTTCATACGCTCGTTTAAATGAATGATAGTAGAGATGACAAGTATTCGATTTAAACCAAAAAGTCAATAGAATAGAATTAATTTGAAAATTCGATTTGATTTTTTATTAATTTTGATTCAATTTGATTTTTAATTTTAAAAATTTTAATTATTTCAGTTCGATTTAATTTTGATAAAAAAAATTAAAAAAATCAAATCGAACCGATTAATGATAATAATATATTATTTTCAATAATATAAAGATATTATATATATTATGGTTAAAATATTTTAATTAAATTTTAAAATATTAAAAATAAAGTGTAAAAAAATAAAAAAATTATTAAACATTCAAATCGATTAAATCAAACTGAATCAAATCAGCTCGATTTGATTTAATTTCTAATTAAAATCGATTTGATTCGATTTTTATAAATACTAAAATTTTAAACCACATCTTTAAAAATTAAATACATAGCATTTGCACTTTATAGTGCATTTTGATTTCTTAAAAGGTGAGAATATCTTATTTATATTTTAAGTGAATTCATTTTTACTAAAACTCTAAATATTATAAAATTTATAAAAAATATTTTGTTGAAAATTTTCCATTAATAAATGGACCCTTAGAGTAGAATTAGACGTGATATATTTTATTAATATTTTAAAATTATTTAACTTTCTGGTCAATTTGAAATATTTTTATAAATAAAATTAATTAAAACGTGAATATCTCCCATTTCAAAAAAAAAAAAAAAAAACGTGAATATCTCGTCAATACTAATTATACAGAAAAATGGTTTTAAATTAGGTGATAGGGATAGGGTGGATGTAAACATACAATGTTTTAATATTCCTTACTTACCTAAATAAATCATTTGACGATAATGATGTTATTATATATTTTAATAATTTAACATTTAAATAATTACACTCATAAATTTAATCTGATAATAAAAATTTAAGATATAGTTAAAATTGTAATAAATTTTTAAAAATAAATTTTAATTACCGTACATAATTTTAAAAAATTAGATTACAATTGTAAATAAATACAAAGCATTGATTTTTTTATGTTTAATAGAATATGGGTGAATGACATTTAATTTAAGTTAAAATAATTAATTAAATTAAATCAATTTAAAATTTTAATTCAGTTTTATATATTTTTTTTAATTTGGCGCATTTTAATTTTTAAAAATTTCAGTAATATCAATTTCATTCTATTTTAATAAAAAAATATTAGTAAAATCGAATCAAAATGAATAATTATTTTTAAATGGTTTTATATGAATGCATGCATATATAAATTATAAATTTTTTTTTTAAATTTGTAATTATTAGCTAAAATTTGCTATTTTTTTTTCTTGTATATATTATTTAATAGTTATTATTAATAAAAAAATAAAAAAAAAACATTTCAATTAAATAAAAAAAAATATTAAAAAGTCCAACCTACAGCAATGAACTTTGATTCAGATTGGATTTTTTAAATTTAATTTTAATTTAATTTATATAATTAGGTTAAATTTTAAACTAAATGCACGGAATGCTATAGTTACTTTATAATAATTGTGAGCGGAAATTATTTTTATTGAATGTTTGGGAATAAATTGTCATTTTAAATATGTTGGTGAACTAATATAGGACTATGAGTTTAGATCAGCTCAGTAGCTTATTATTAAATTAATTTAACTGTGGTTCGCATGTTATTTGTTTTATATTTTATTTTTAAGATTGTTTAGATAAAACATTAAAGCGAATACTATGTGAATACAACAATTATATATTATTTTGTTGTATAGCTTACTAAAATACTGCATTAAAATGTGTTTTAAGTTAATAATATTGAAATCATTAGATTTTTTAATTTGTGTTCGAAGCAATTAATTGCACTAAAAATTTTAATTCAACAATAAAAAACTTTATATTTCATAAAAATATAAAGTGTAATAGCTTTAAAACTTTTAAATTCTTTTTTTTTATTAGACTCAAAATGATTAATAATTTTTAGTGGTTAAAATTAAAATAATATATATAAATTTTAATTTAATTTAAAACCTATATTATACTAATTTGTATAGAATTATTTAGGGCTGAGCAGAATACAGTTCAAATTAAAATAACTAATAGAATCAAATAGAATTAAAATTTTAGTTCGATTTATTAAGAAATTCAATTCAGTATAAATTCAATTTTATTTTTTAAAATTAATTTAATTAATTTGATTCGATTTTTTTAAAAAATAAAACTCGATTTAACTAAACCAAATCATATATTTATAGAATATTAGATGTATTTGAATTAGTTATGTTATGGTGTAATGGTTGTATTATGTTTCAAACCTTTAAAGTCTAGGTTTTGAATCCCGAAGTTATATATACATAATCATCTTGCCATCTCTTTCACAGTGTCTTCATTGCTCTCGCTTTCTCATTATCATTCTTGCCCTCTCATTGTTGCTCTCGCCCTTTCGTTATCGCTCTTGCCATCAACTTTCTCATGGAATTAGCTTCGCGCACTCACTATCTCCCTCACGCTCACCCAATTGAGTCAATAATGTTAGACAGATTGAGTAGATTTTAGAGGATAGGAAAGTACACTCTGGATAAACTTTAAATCAAGATAATAGCAATAGTATGATTACTTTTAATGTAAAAGATCCATCAAAGTGGCAAGTAAAAAATATAATTTATAATGATGCTTACAAACTTAATACAACACTATCACACTTCTCTCACTTGAGCTCTCTAACTCTCTTCTCACTTTCACTCCTAAAATCATTTTCACTCATACATACTTTCTCAAACTAAGCATAAAGGCCCCATTTAATACAACTTTCAACTACTATATTAAATACTTCATTGAATACAACTTCTAACTACCCTTATTAAATATAACTTCCAACTACCCATACTAAATAACACATTAAATACATTAAATTTATTCTCCAATATTCAACATTCTTCTACATTAAAAGTTCTATAATTAGTGTTGACTTTAACACTCCCCTTCAACAGTAATTATCTTTTTGAGATTCTTCTTCGAAGTCATGCCAAGCAACTTCTGGAATTTTTATGCCTTCACACTGTTGAGGCCCTTTGTAAAGATATCAGCTACTTGATCTTCTATTTTTATTAGCATCATTTGAATCTATTCTTGCAGAACTTTCTCCCTTAGATAGTGATAATACATCTCCACATGCTTTGTTTTGGCATGGAACATTAGATTATCAGTAAGACGTATTGTTGATAGATTATCACAGTGTAAATATATTGCATAATCTATTGATTGGCGCAAATCCTTCAATAATTGAATTAACCAGGTGTATTCCTATGCTGCTGATGGGTGTCGAAATAACAAAAAATAACCTATTAAAATATCAACAATTAAGAATTGTATATAGTGATAATAGGATCGAATCTACAATTAATTGACACTATGACTATCCAAACAATAACTTGGGCAAATAAGCAATAGTAATAAAATAAGAGGGGATTTTGATGATAAACTAAAATAAAGATTAAAGCAATGTAAGAAAGTAATAATTAAAAGAAGAACAAATCAATGAGAACAAGCTCTAATTGAAGTATATGATCCATTTCAGTTTAGAAATTGATCATCAATACTTAAATTCTTTTATTCATCTCAATAAATTAGTTTTAGTTATAGGAAACGCTCCACATAACCAAATCTCTCCTTAGGTTTAGATTAATTAGAAAATATTCACTAATTAATCACTAGCCAACAAATCGTCCAAAGAACGTCCTTGGAATTTTTACTTATCAACTGTCAACTGCTTTAAGTAATAGAGAGATCTAATTCTAACTTACCAGCGGCGTGGTGAGTTTGAGTTAGATTATGCAATTTTTTAGTTGTTATAGTAATTGTTATTTGTGTTTGAACAACCTAAGCAATTACGGATTTCAAGTATTCAAACTAACAATATACTACTTTGAAATAAAAAATAATAGGCCCTATTGATCCAATAACAAAGCAACGATAAGATGAAGAACATAATTTACATAAATATTGAAGAATAAAATATTAACAATGGAGATTAGATCTCCCAATTCAACTATGATCAATGATGCTTTTCTTTAGTCATTATTTTATATCACTCTATTTTCTTTTTGTTAATACTTTAAATATGACAGTGATATATGCTTTTTTTACTATAATATTGTCATATATGACTTTTATTATCATGGATAGCAAAATTGAGGATCTATTGATGCTTGTTAGTTTAAGTAATGAACAATGTGTTTGCTTCAATATGCACAATTACAACTTAAAAAGACAAGCTTTTTTTTATAACAAGCTTATATGAGCATTGCATTAATTTTTATCTATTGATAATATATATTTTAATTAAATAATAGAATATATTTTATGTCTTCCGTCATTATAATATTGACAATTAAATAAAAACTTTTGCTCAAAATATATTAGAATAGTGAACAGAATAGGAGATTTTTTTTTCATAATCTTTTTTACAATCACTAAAAAATTGTCATTATATTAATTTTATATCTTAATATCATTTCTTTTTAAAGCGATATTAAACAATTTATGAATGTTATTTATCTTAATAAAATCTTTTTGCACTGTAATTCATTTACTAAACAACTAATATTTAAAAAAGAAATGAAAGAAACCTTATATCTAAACTCAATATTTAT
This sequence comes from Manihot esculenta, assembly GCF_001659605.2. Taxonomy (NCBI): domain Eukaryota; kingdom Viridiplantae; phylum Streptophyta; class Magnoliopsida; order Malpighiales; family Euphorbiaceae; genus Manihot; species Manihot esculenta. The sequence goes on along the minus strand of NC_035164.2, from coordinate 10,399,388 downwards.
TTCTCATTGATGAACATAAATCTATATCACATCCCAATAAATAAAGCAATAAATATTTGATTGACATTTGCATTGATAGACATATTCTCTCCCTTAGTAGCTCCTGCATTAGACGTTGTTGTACTGACATTAGATGATGAAAGTTGTGCATTAAGAGTTGATCTTGCATTCCTCTTTAAATCAAAATAACTAATATACGCTTCGATAGTCTCTTCTTTCGTATTGTAAGATTTGTACAAACTCTTACTAACTCCAATAACATTAGGCGCACATTCATGCCATGATGTGTATATTCATGGATTATAACCTTAAAAAACAATATAATAGCTCCCTATTCTCCTTTCTTTACCCATAACAGTATATGAATAGATAGATGATGAAGATGATGAAAGAGAAGAGAACTATAAAATGGAGTATGTGTCGAGGATGAATATGAAGATGAAGAGAATTAAAAAAAAAAAGAATGAAAATGATGATGAGGAAGTGAAAAAACGAGAGGGCCTCTTTGTATTTTCTTTTTGATGTTCTTGAGTAAAACTAGAAGGATATGAAGAGAGAAAAAAAAAAAAGAGAAAATATAATAAATGAGAAGTCATATAGTAGTTGGCATACTCATAAAAAGTATAACTTTATATTGAAAATTGAAACACTTTCATTGATAAAAGATAATATAGAACTTGAATTTTAAATTCAACTTCAACACATTGTTCTAAAAAAAAATTTCTGAAGGACAATGTAGTCAAAACATATTTAGAAATTACTTAATTAACATTATTGATCCGCATTAATGAGAATCAACTTGATTATTTAATCAAGATTCAATTAAAATATAGACCTTGAAGTGAATCATGGAATCCAAAAGTGAAAAGTTAATGAAACCATGCTTCTTTTTTTTATTCTTTTCTAAAGAAAAATAAAATTCTGACTTTTTATGCAAATAATGTTTCTATTAGATTATTAGGGGATGATTTTATAGATTAAAACATATAATGTTTTATTTTTTAATATTATTAGTATAAAGTATGCACATAATTTATAATATTAAATATAAATATTTAAAGAATTATTTTAATATATAATATTTATATGTGATATTTTATATAAATAAATATGACAAATATAAAATAAATTTATTTTTAATATAAAATTTAAATTAAAGAATTATACATTTTATTAATATAAAAATTTTAAAAATTATATTGTAATTTATCGTTAATTTTTTCAGATTTAATTTAATTTTTGATTATAATTATAACAAATCAAAAAACATATAAGTTAATATAAATATTTGAATTTTTTTAATAAACATTATAATAAAGATTTTTTTAAAGATTTTTTTAGGGGAATGAACTTTGTAGTCGTCATAGTTATAGCAAAACTAACTATTTATTTTTTTTTTAAATTTTAAAAACACACTAAACATATATTTTTTATCTTTTCAAATTGTTAATTATTAAGTTTTTATCTTTTTAAATGGTTAAGTATTTATTACATATGTTTCTTTAAGTCATTAATAATATATGAAGTGGTCAAAATGCCATTTTCTTTAATTAATTTTTATAATATTAAAATATAATTATTTAATCATTATAATTTTAAAATAATAATCATTTAATCTATGCAATATCAAAATAATAGTTATTTAATCTTTTTAATTCATAATAATGACCGAGTCAACAGTTTAAAAAGTTATGATTAATTTATGGATTTATAATAAAAAGATTAAATAATTAATTTTATTAAATTATAAGGATTAAATTAATTTTTCTTTTATGAAAACTGTTCATAGATCATTTATTTTAAAAAATCTTTTAAAATCAATGGTTAAAAAAATATTGAAAAAAAAAATCGTAATACAGACAAAGACGTGACATAACACCTAGCTCGAGCGTTTTGGCTGGGTCAGCATCAATAAATTCAATTTGGTTTGATTTGTAAAAAAAAATTAAATAAAGTTGAGTTTGTATTTATCTGTCAAAAATAATTTATATTTAAATCATAAATATTAATAAAATAATTTATTTTTATTATTTTATTTTAATTTTAAAAATAAAATATATTAATAAATATATATATATAATTATCAATAAAATTTTTAAAATTAAAAAAATATTTTTAAAAAGAAGTCTGTCTTTAAAGTGATTTAAAATTTTTTTATTAAAAAAATATTCTTTTAACTAATTTTTTTAAATAGCCTAAGGTAATAATTTGAGTTGGAGATTACATTTAGGTCCACCTGAATTCGATACGAACACAATTAATAAATCGTGTTAAAAATCTAAACACTAATATAACTCTTTAATTATATATATTATATGATATAATATGATTAATTTAATCATATTAAATTAATATTATACAATATGATCCATCTAATACAATTTAATACAAATACTATTAATATGATCTGATACGTTAACATATTTTAACATAATTCAATATTATTTATTTGAAAATATAAATTTAATATTTTTAATATTTTAAAATAATATATTATATGAAATTTATATATTTATTTTTAAATTTATAAATTTATTAATAGATTAAAATAGAGCTCATAAAAAAGTGAGATTTTAATATATAACAAATTAACATTTAGCAAAAAAATTATAAGATAATATAATATTATATATATATATATATATATATATATATATATAAATTTTTTAAAAACAAAGTAAAGAGGGAAATTATAAAAATATAATATTTATATTAAATGATATATTTTTTAATAATATAACGATAAATTGATAGATTAAAATACACTGTGGATAATTATTATATTACTATAAATGAGTTTGAGAATGTCGAAGTGCTAGTGCTCCGACTATCAAAGAATTAGCACCTCTAACATAGTGATCATGATAAGCACAAAGAAACTCTTGCTCAGCGCTTTTCAAAGCTAAGCATGCCTTTTTGTTTGAAAACCACACCATCTATAAAAAAAAATTATTAATCGTTACTGTCGCTGTCCATTGGTGAAAATAGAAAACACTGTAAATTTCTGCTTCTTGAGAAAGAAGAGACCAACTCAAGTCTCCTAAAATGATTTTAAAGCTCCAAAAAATTTAAAACCTTTAAGTGTGTTGTGTAGCAAATTATTTTTTTTTAGACCAAAACATGTTATTTCTTGCCATCCAAATATGTTTTGTATAAATTACAAACTATTGAATTTAAATGTTGTTACCACCATTAAATAACTATAAAAAAAATTAATAAATGAAGAGTTAATATCTTCCACAACATATCCTCTATACCTCTAAATTTCTCTAGCTTTACAACATGACATAAGAGCATGATTAAAATCCTCCCCCATCACACCATAAACAAGCTAAATCCACCTCAATTCCTCTCCTTAATTGATAAAATATTTCTCAACGCTTGCCATATAAATCTTTTGAAATATTAGAAGTAATTAAATATATTTTTTTAAAATTAAAAGCATTAAGTTTTTCCTTTCTAAAAAACTAAATATTAAATTTTTAAATTTAAAAAAAAAAAAAACTGTCGGCTGATGCACAGGTGAATGTCCTTATCATTACCTCCGCATTCAAATGTAGCACGTGATATGCACATGAATTATCATTGCCTATGTCATCTTTTTCTAACCAAATTCCAAACTACATCATTTATTTATGGGAGATTTACAATTTAATTCTTAAGTATTATTATTATTAACAAGTCAGTCCCTATATTTTTAGAAACTGATTAAAACGTCCTTATCTTTTTTCTCCGTCAACAAAATAGTCCTTCCGTCTATTTTTGTCGTTAAAAATATAGTAAAAGACTAAATTACCCCACATTATTTTCTCCTCCTCTTTCTCTTCCTCCTCCTCCTCCTCCTTTTTCTTCTTCATCAATTCTTCCTCTTTCTTCTGCTTCTTCTTCTACTTCTGCTTCTCCTTCTTCTTCTTCTTCTTCTTCTTCTTCTTCTTCTTCTTCTTCTTCTCCGTCTTCTCCTTTTTTTGCTTCTTTTTCTTCTTTTTCTTCTTTCTCTTCTTCTTCTACCTTCTTCTTCTTCTTCTTCTTCTTCTTCTTTTTCTTCTTTTTTTTCTTCTTTCTCTTCTTCTTCTTCTCCTTCTTCTTCTTCTTCTTCTTCTTTTTCTTCTTTTTCTTCTTTTTTTCTTCTTTTTCTTCTTTTTCTTCTTTCTCTTCTTCTTCTTCTTCTCCTCCTTCTTCTTCTTCTTCTTCTCCTCCTCCTTCTTCTTCTTCTTCTTCTTCTTCTTCTTCTTCTTCTTCTTCTTCTTCTTTTGAGGAGGAGGAGGAGGAGAAAAGAAAAGATAGGGACTATTTCGTTAACAAAAAAAATGATAAGGACATTTTAATAGATGTAAGAAAAGATAGGGACTATTTTATTGAGAAACAGAAACGATAAGGATGTTTTAATAGATTTCTAAAAATATAGGGAGGGACGATTTCGTTGACGGAAAGAAATGATGAGGAATGACTATTTCGTTGATGGAAAGAAATGATAAGGACGTTTTAATAGATATGAGAAAAGATAGAGACTATTTTATTGACGAAAAGAAATAATAAGGACATTTTAATAAATATGAAAAAAGATAAAAATATTTTAATAGATTTTTAAAAATGTAAGGACTAACTTGTTAATAATAACAATATCCAAGGACTAAATAAAGGATTTTATTTGAGAGTAAAATTGGATTTTAAAAATTTTCTCTCTTCACCTTTATCTAATTTTAACGGAAAAGAGGACTGAAGGACTATTTCGTTGACGGAAACAAAACATAAGGATGTTTTAATAGGTTTCTAAAAATACAGGGACTGACTTGTTAATAATGGCAATACCTAGGGACTAAATTGTAAATCTCCCTTTATTTATTTATGGCCTTTATTTATACTATATATATATATGTGTGTGTGTGTTTTGGTTGAAATTTACTTAAATATATTTGTAAATTTATTGATAAGAATGTTTTAATTTTGTTAATAAATTTAAAAAATAATATTTGAAAGTTATTATTTTAGTTTTATTGATGAGTTTAAAAAATAATATTAAAAAACTGTTTTAATTTTAAAATTATCGTATTTTAATATTATTTAAATACTTAAAAAATTAAATAAAATAATTATTATATCATTTACTTATATTCGAGTAGTTTTCTCAATAAAATTGTTTTAATAAATAAATTTAGCTAAAATTTTATGTGGATTAGAATTAATAAAAAACAATAATTTTATTAGATAAATGATATGACACAGTCATCGCCCAAAAGTATCATGTGTTGTCACCATATAATGAGATTACGTGGTAGAATCTTAATTGATTGTGACACTCAGTTACTGAGGTCTCAGAGATAAAACCAGGTCAATCGGAATTGATATTCGGAATAATAGAAGACTCGCTCCGTGTGTATGAACGAGCCTCCCGTGACATCTAGTTACTGTTAAAAGATGTGTAGATTCTCATTACACTTACAATCATAGGATCTCTTATCCACTAACCGGTACTAGTCGGATTTTTAGAAAAGTCACTAACTAACCATATCTTATTACAGTATAAAAGCAAATGATATACAGAGTTTAAGGTACGCATTCTAACAAACTCTTCTTAAACTCAAGCAATCTACTTACACTTGCCCTCTTTGATAACTTACTGACTTGAGTATGGAATGGCTACCCATAGGTACCAACTACCTCACCTTCTCTTTTTTACATAGTGGCAGATGATTTCAGCTCCTTTTCAGCCACATCATTTGGTTCCATTGCTGTAATCCCCATTGAGTTTTTTTATTCATTTTGGATAAATCCGGCCAAGCCCTTCCATTCACCTCTTCTCTTAGAATCCTTTTTTCATCTCTCATTCTTAAGATGGTTGAAAAATAATGACTTGTTGCAAAGTCTGCTACTAATAGAGGAGCTATTGTCTCCTCCACCGCTTGCAATGGACAGGAAACTCCTCCCATGGTCAATGAGACAAACCTCAACAATTTGAACAACGAGCAGATGATGCAATATATTAAGAACCTGCAAGCAACTCTAGAGTAGTATAAGGTTCGGGAAGAGGCTTCATTCATGACTCCTAGAATAAGGGAGGAATCATCCTTCGAAACTCCAAAGACTCGGACAATCCAAAGGTAAAGCAAAAGTGGAGGAAGAGGAATCATCGGATGATGCTCTAATAGATGTTGACTGAAAGTTGGTTCGTGTGGTACAAAGGTACCAAAAGGAATAGGAGGAAGATTATGGCTTTGATGATACATCGCTCTTATCAGAGGAAATCCTCATAGAAACCTTTCCCATGAATTTCAAGCTACCCATTTTGGACAAGTACGATGGGATGAAAGACTCCAAGAGCCATCTAGCTATCTTTCGGACTACAATGTAGCTCTAGAATGTCAATGATTTTGTGTTGTGCCGAGTCTTCCCATCCACCTTCACAGGTTTGGCCTAGAAATTGTACCAACATCTCAGTTCAGGTTCTATTAGTAGTTTTACTCAACTTACCATGCTTTTTAAGTCTAAAATCATTACCTGTATACCTCCTAAAAAACTCTCCTCAAACTTAGAAAAAACCCAAAAAGGAGAATGAGATTCTTTAAGGAGTTTTAACTCATGTTTCAACGCTTAAGCGATACAAATTGAAGAAATTAAACATGAAATAGCATGTGAGGCACTGAAGAAGAGGACTCATATTATAAAGTTCATGGATTCATTAATAAAGAACACAGCAGCCACCTATTAACAGCTAATGGACAAGGCTCAAAAATACAATCGATTGGACGATGAAGTCTAGGCACTGAGAGGATAAGAAATTAAACCAGAAATTAGAGAGGCAAGGCTATGAAGGGGATCAGAAGAGCTTTTCTGTGTCATGTGGGGGAGATAACCGAGGTAAGTATAGGAACTATACACCCTTAAAGGACTCATAAATGCGTATTCTCATGTAGATCAGAAAAAATGACAAGGAGGTTAGATGGACTGCTAAGCTCAACACTGATAAGGCGAGTATGCAAGACAGAAAAAAGTATTATCGATTTCACGAAGATCATAGACACACTATAGAAGAATGCAATCAATTAAAAGACGAGATTGAAAGACTCATCAGGGATGGAATTCTGAGGAGGTTTGCTAGTAACGACAAGAAAGAAAGGAGGTCAGAATATGAAGTAAGAGCACCAATCAATTTTGACAAAAATGAACCCATAGGGGTTATTCACATAATTGTTGGAGGACCAAGTGATAACTAGGGAACAAACACTGATCAAGATGGTCGCCTAAGGAAATAAAAATTCATGGATATTAATCTCTCGAGTCAAACTTTAAGGCTTTATAATAGAGGATCTAGTTGATAGAATAGGATAACAAAAGGGCATTTTAGGCTTAGTAAATTGGGCGAGAACTGGAAGGGACCATTCAAGGTCTCCAAAGTTACTCATTCTAGTACTTATAAGATGGTCAAGTTAGAAGGCCGATTTATTTATTCCATTCCTGGAACCTTTATAATTCATCAAAATGATATCAACAAAGGTATGATGTATTTTACCTATGTTTTGGTGTTTAAATTAGAATGTCCCAAATGATGATTGACCAAAATGTTGGGCCAAAGAGTGAAATAAGATGGGTGGCTAGGGAAGTCATAAGGCTGGTAATCGCCAGGCGAGTTTTCAGGTATTAGTCTCAAAAGACAATAATTAAAAGGCAATTTTTGCAAAGAAGTGCCACAAGATAAGTAACCGCCAAGCGAGTCTTTGGTTGTTAGTCCTAAAAGACAATAATTAAAAGGTAATTTTTGCCAAAAAGCGCCATAAGGTGGGTCACCACCAGGCAAGCCACAAGACGGATAACTATCAGGCGAGTCTTCAGGTGTTAGTCCCAAAAGACAATAATTAAAAGGCAAATTTGATCAAAAAGTGCCACAAGGTGGGTTACTGTTAGGCAAGCCACAACACAGGTAACTTCCAAGTGAGTCTTTGGATGTTAGTCCCAAAAGACAATAATTAAAAGGTAATTTCTGCCAAAAAGCACCATAAAGCGGGTCACTGCCAGGAAAGCTACAAGGCGGATAACCCCCAGACGAGTCTTCAAGTGTTAGTCCCAAAAAACAATAATTAAAAGGTAATTTTTGCCAAAAAGCGCAACAAGGCGAGTCAACGCCAGACAAGCTATAAGGTGGGTAATTGCCAGATGAGTCTTCGAGTGTTAGTCCCAAAAAATAATAATTAAAAGGCAATTTTTGCCAAAAAGCGCCACAAGATGGGTAATCGCTAAGCGAGTCTTCGGATATTAGTCTCAAAAGACAACAATTAAAAGGCAATTTTTGCCAAAAAGTGCCACAAGCCGGGTAACCGACAGGCGAAATATCCGGGTGTTAGTCCCATTAATAAAAAATTTTTAAGGGCATTTATACCTAAGCTAGAAAGTAGATAACCACCAGGCAGATTTCTAATTGTTAGTCCCATTAAGAAAAATTTTAAAGGCATTTAACTGATGGCAAAGGTTCGAGTGTTAAATCCAATTTATTAATCCACAAGGCATTTTCTCACCAGGCAGGGATCTGCGTGATGGTCCTACTAATTAATAAGCTAGTGGTCCAGTACCATTTCTTGTACGTACTAAAAACCATTATAAGACAGGGAGTGAAAGATTTTATACTACTGATATGATGGTTGGTTTTAATGCGGCTTGAGAAGCAAAGCAACACCATTTATCACCATAATAGTCAAAGAGACGAGAGTATGGGGAGCCAATTCGGGCATACCACGTGTCTAAATCCTGAAAAACAATCGTAAGCTTTGAATATGAAGAATCAAATATCAATGGAGGAACTTCTAATATGGCACAATGATCACCTAAGTGTATCATGCATTATTACCATACAACGGGGCCACGTGGCAGAATTTTAATAGACTGTGACACTCAGTTACTCAGGTCTCACCCACAAGAGAGAAGACCTAATCAACTGGATGATCGATGCTCAAAACTATAGAAGGCTAGCCCTGTATATGAACAAGCCTCCCATGACATCTAATTGTTGTTAAAGGATGTTATACAGCATATCTCTTATCCACCGGTCTATACTAGTTGAAATTTCAGGAAAATCACAAACTAACCCTATCTTATTATAATATCAAAGTAAAGCATATACAAAGTTCAAGGTGTGTATTCTTACACACTCTTCTTAAGCTCAAATAATCTACTTACACTCGCCCTCTTTGATAACTTACTAAATTGAGCATTGGAGTGGCTACCCATAGGTGCCAAGCACCTCACCTTCTCTTTTTTATAGAGTGACAGATAATTTTTAGCTCCTTTTTTGGCCACATCATTTGGTTCCACTGTCGGAATCCCCATTGAGTTTTCTTGTTGATTTGGAATAAATCTGGCCTAGCCCTTCCATTCAGCTCTTCTCTTAGAATCCTTATTTCATCTCTCATTCTTATGATGGCTAAAAACTCACGAGCTATTACAAAGTCTGTTGCTAACAAGGGAGCCATTGTCTCCTCCACCCCTAGTAGTGGACAAAACATTCATCCTATGTTCAACGAGAAAAACCTCAACAATTTGAACAATGAGCAGATGATGCAATACATTAAGAACCTGCAGGCAACTCTCGAGTAGTATAAGGCTCGGGAGGAGGCCTCATTCATGGCTCCTAGAATAAGGGAGGAAGCATCCTTCGAAACTCCAAAGACTCGGATAGTCCAAAGTTAAAGCAAAAGTGGAGGATGAGGAATCATCGGATGAGGCCCCAAAAGTTGGTTTGTGCCATACAAAAGTACCAAAAGGAACAAGAGGAAGATTATGGCTTCGAAGATGCATTTCACCTGTCAAAGGAAATCCTCGCAGAGACCTTTCCCATTAAGTTCAAGCTGCGCAGTTTGAACAAGTACGATGGGGTGATAAACTCCAAGAGCCATCTGGCTATCTTTCGGACTACAATGCAGCTCCAGGATATCAACAATTTTGTGTTATGTCGAGTCTTCCCATCCACCTTCACAGGTTTGGCCTAGAAATGGTACCAACATCTGAGTGCAGGTTTTATTAGTAGCTTTACTCAACTTGCTATACTTTTTAAGTCTAAATTCATTACTTATATACCTCCTAAAAAACTCTCCTTAGGCTTGTGGAAAATCCAAAAAGGAAAGGGCGAGCCTTTAAGGAGTTTTATCTCACATTTCAATGTTGAAGCGATACAGATTAAAGAATTAAATCATAAAATAGCATGTCAGGCACTGAAGAAGGGGACTCATAATATAAAGTTCATGGATTCATTAATCAAGAATCTAGTAGCCACCTATCAGTAGCTGATGGATAAGGCTCAGAAACACAGTCGAATGGACGATGAAGTCCAGGCACTGAGAGGATAAGAACTTGAACCAGAAAATAGAGAGGTGAGGCTATGAAGGGGATCGAAAGAGCTATTCCATGTCATGTGGGAAAGATGACCGAAGTAAGTATAGGAACTATACACCCTTAAAGGACTCACGGACACTTATTCTCAAGTGGATTAGGAAAAATAATAAGGAGGTTAGATGGACTGCTAAGCTCAACTTTGATAAGGCAAGTAGGCGAGACAAAACAAAATATTATTGATTCCATGAAGATCGTGGACACACTACAGAAGAATGCAAGCAACTAAAAGACGAGATTGAAATACTCATCAAGGATGGAATTCTGAGGAGGTTTGCTAGTAAAGACAAGGAAGAAAGGAGGTCAGAATATGAAGTAAGAGCACCAGTCAATTCTGAGGAAAACGAATCCGTAGGGGTTATTCACATAATTGTTGGAGGACCAAGTGACAATTAGGGAATAAGCACTGATCAAGATTGTTCACCTATGAAAATAAAATTTCACAGATATTAACTTCCCGAGTCAAACTTTGAGGCTTTATATAAAAGATCTAGTCAACAGACTAAGGTAACAAGAGGGCATGTCAGGCCTAGTAAGTTGAGCTAGAACTGGAAGGGACCATTAAAGGTCTTCGAAGTTACTCGTCCTGGTACTTATAAGTTGGTCAAGTTAGATGACCGAGTCATTTAATCTATTCCTGGAATCTTTTTAAATCATGAAAATGTTATCAACAATGATTGATATATTTTACCAATCTTTTGGTGTTTAAATCAGAATGACTAGACGATGATTAACAAAAATGTTAGGCCAAAGAGCACCACAAGGGAAGTCACCACAAGACAAGCCACAATGCAGGTAACCACTAGGCGAGTCTTCGAGTGTTAGTCCCAATAATTAAAAGGAAATTTTTGTCAAAAAGCGGCACAAGACATGCTACCGCTAGGCGAGCCACAAGGCGGGTAACTGCCAGGCGAGTCTTAGGGTATTAGTCCCAAAAAATAATAATTTAAAGGTAATTTTTTCTCTAAAAAGCGCCACAAGGCAGGTCACCGCCAAACCAACCACAAGACGGATAGTGTTAGTCCCAAAAGACAATAATTAAAGGGCAATTTTTGCCAAAAAGCGCCATAAGGCTAGTTACTGCCAGAAAAGCCACAACGCGAGTAACCTCCAGGCGAGTCTTCGGGTGTTAGTCCTAAAAGATAATAATTATAAGGCATTTTTGCTAAAAAGCACCACAATGCGAGTTACCATCAGGCGAGCCACAAGGTGGATAACCGCTAGGCGAGTCTTCAGGTGTTAGTACTAAAATAAAATAATTAAAAGATAATTTTTATCAAAAAGCACCACAAGGCGGGTCACTGCTAGGCAAGCCACAAGGCGGATAATCGCCAAATGAGTCTTCAGGTGTTAGTCCTAAAAGACAATAATTAAAAGGTAATTTTTTTCAAAAAGCACCATAAGGCAAGTAACGTCTAGGCAAAATGTCCAGGTGTTAGCCCCATTAATAAAAATTTTTAAAAGCGCATTTATGCATAAGCCGCAGAGCGGATAACCACTAGGCAATTTTCTGGGTGTTAGTCCCATTAAAAAAAATTGAAGGAATTTAACTGACTAATAAAGATTCGAGTGTTAAATCCAATTTATTAAGCCACAAGGCGTTTTCTCTCCAGGCAAAGATTCGGGTGATGGTCCTACTAATTACTAAGCTAGTGGGTTAAGTACCGATTCTTGTACTTAGTAAAGAACATTAAAGACAGGAGGTGAAAGATTTTATACTACTAATATGATGATTGGTTTTAATGCGACTTGAAAAGCGATGCAACACCATTTAACACTAGAGCAGTTGAAGAAACGTGAGTATGGGGAGCTAATTCGGCTATATCACGTATTCAAATAGTGGAAAATAGCAGTAAGAATCGAATATGAAGAATCAAAGACTGATAGGGGACTTTTGAAATGGCACAATGATCGCCCAAGAGTATCATGCGTTGTTACCATATAATGGGACCATGTGGCAGAATCATAATAGACTATGACACTTGGTTACTCAGGTCTCACCTACAAAATAGAAGACCCAGTCAACCGGATGATCAATGCTTAGAACAATAGAAGACTCACCCTATGTGTATGAACGAGGCTCCCGTGACATCTAGTTACAAATAAAGAATGTTATACAGCAGATTCCCATTACACCTACAATCACGGGATCTCTTATCTACTAGCTGATACTAGTCGAATTTTCAGAAAAGTCACTAACTAACCTTATCTTATTATAGTATAAAAATAGAACATATATGAAGTTCAAGGTGTGCATTCTTACACACTCATGTAATACCCGGCTAGACTCCGGTATCGGAATCTCTACCGTCAGGTGGGACCTCGGATGTCAGAAACCTCTAGAAGGGTAAAACTATGATTTTATGAAATGTTTTCATGAATTTTATGTTTTTAAGTAAGAAATTAAATGAGCTTTTACATGAAAAGTCTTTGGAGGAAAACCCAGGTTCGGCCGCCGAAAGTCAAGTTCGGCCGCCGAACATGCATGTGTTTTGGAGGCACGTTAGGCCCCCGAAAGCATGAGTGAGGGAAGTCCAGGTTCGGCCGCCGAACCTCATGTTCGGCCGCCGAACCTTGCATGCATGCGGAGGCACTTTCGGCCCCCGAACGTGGTCTGGCCAGCCACTATAAAAGGGTCCCTTAGCCGAAAACGGGCGAGTTTTTCCCCATTTTCGGCCAAGGTGAGCTTTCCGCCGCCCCTCACCCATTTTTGATGTTCTTCCTCTAAATCTTTCAAGATTTTCACTTGTTTTCCCTTGGTTTTGAAGATTTAAGCTTTTGAAACAAGTTTTGGAGCTTGGAAGTCTTGGAGCTAAATCCCTCCATTTTCCGAGCTAGGGTCGTTCTTCCTCTCGATCTTCAAGAGGTAAGCTTCGATCTATACTTCTTTTATGTTTTATGAAAGTTTTATGCAAGTTGATGGGGTAGAATGCATGTTTAGGCTTGTTGTTAGGTTTATGAGTTTATGTTGCGATTTGAACAATGTATGTTGGAAATGTGTGGTTTGAAGTGTTGTAGTTGGGGTATATTATAGTTTGAGACCCCTAGGTGTGATGTATGATGTGTATGCATGTGTAGAAACAAGTTATGCATGTTTTGAGGTGTTTTGGAGGCTGTGGACACAAGGAAGCCGAGTTTCTGCCCTTCGGCAGAAACTCAGGTTCGGCCGCCGAAGTAACTTTCGGCCGCCGAACCCCCTTGTGGAGGCAGTTTCGGCTGCCGAAGCCTGCCCCCGAAACTCAAGTTTCGTCTCTGTCTGGGAGGTTCGGCCGCCGAAAGTGCCGCCGAACCTGCATGACCTTCGGCTGCAGAGGGACTTTCGGCCGCCGAACCTGCCGCCGAAAGTGCCCTGTTCAGCCACTTCTTGCGTGTTTTCATGTGATGTTTTCAGGATGTTTTAGGGGGTTTTTGGGGAGTATTTTAGAGTCATATTCAGGTATGTTTGGTCCCTCATTTGAGTCCACCTGTGTAGGTTCGGACCCGAGGAACCGAGACCCCCAACAGTGAGTCAGCTGCTTCAGAGTCTCTTCAGAGCTAGCCAGAGGTGAGTGGAATGAACTTTAAGTTTTAAAGCAACTTAATGAAATGTTTTAGCATGATTCACGCATCATGAATGCCATGAGATATATCAGGTTGATTGCATTAGAATTCACGAATATGTTGCATTGCATACTTTGTTGTTGATGTGGATGAATGTTGAATGATCCATTAGCCCTTTTATGTCATGATAGCCTATGTGAGTCCAGGTGTGCCTGCTACGGCTCTACGCCCCTGGCACTATGACTGATTATGGAAGTCCGGGTGTGCCTGCTACGGCTCTACGCCCCCGGCATGTATAAGTAAGAAAGATAGGGGCTAAATGGTGACAAGTTCATCCTTGTTATGAAATGTTTGTGTTATGGCGCATACATGAAAGCATGATTTAAATTGATGTTTTATTATTCTGCTCACTGGGCTCTAGTAGCTCACCCCACTCCCTTTATCCCCAGAGTTGCAGGTACAGGATAGATCGGGAAGTCGGCTAGAGTGAAGTTAAGTCGTGTATGTTGTAATAGATAGTAGTGGACATGAACATGATGTAACCAGTATTTATGACCATGTAATGTAATGTAATGAATGATTGATGATGTATTGAGGATTATAGTAGTGCTTGACCTAGAGGTGTGTGAATCCCCATTATGTACAGAGTGTTTAATGAGTAATGATGTTAATGACCATGATTATCCAAGCTGATATGTATGATGATGATACCCCATTGGAGTATTTGATGAGGACTCCAGTGTGGGGTTTATGTATGATTTTGTGCATGCACAGGTTTTGCTTGGATAAGAGAAAAGAAAAATTTTTACAGATCATGTATATGTTGTTATGTATGGGATTCCACAGGTTTACAGGAGGTATGTAGGCTTGCTACGGGTCCCGGCGGCCTTAAGCCGATCTGGATCCTAGCGCCGGTAACGGGTCGGATTTCCGGGTCGTTACAGAGTGGTATCAGAGCCCTAGGTTCATATGGTCGGACCTAGAGTGTCGGGCTCATAGATGTTCTAGAAGGTCAAGCACACTAGGAAAATCATGTCCACTAGGATAGGATGTAGAGTCCTGTCTATATGATGTTATGATATGCCATGATGATATGCATGAGCATAAATGCTATGATATGATGCTATGTATGTGATGAGGGTTCATGTGTTTCTCCATGAACCATATGATGCTAATGATTGTTTATGCTATGTGCTGTTTTTCAGAAGATAGAATGAGAGGAACTCGTCGATCTGCACGATTGACTGGAGTGCCACCTCAGGACGAGGGCGCTGATGCCCGTCCTTCAGCTTTGCCTAGGGCAATGTCCAGTAGGTCCAACAGAGACAGAGTAGCTAGAGACCCTAGAAGGTCTTTGGATCTAGGTAGAAGCAGATCAGTAAGGGGAACGGTGCAGGGAGGAATGTCTGAGGATATGGAAGTAGATCAGAGGAGGGATGGCAGTCTCGGTGTGAACATGCCGGAGGAGGGCATGGGAGAATCAGAAGGAGGCACTCAGGCCTCGAGTTATGTCCAGCCACATCACTATCCACCCTATTCACACCATCCAGGGTATTCGATGGGAGGTACATCGGATAACCCCAGTTTTAGCCCTTATCCTCCACATATGCCATACCCACCTTACTACCCACCATACTCTCAGTACCCCATGTACCCACCTCCACCTCCCTATACCAGTACAGCAAACCCTACCCCAGGGGATGTTGCACCTCCACCACCACCAGTACCTACTGTCCCGGAAACACAAGTACCCAAACCTACCTCATCTTGAGGGAGCAAGGTCAAGATGACCGATTACATGAAGTTGGGTGCTCCTCAGTACAGAACAGGTGATGACCCATTTGAGTATCTGAACAGGGTCAAGACTATTACAGATGAGATAGGGGCTGATGACAGTAGAGCCATTCAGATGGCTGGGTTCACACTGGAGTGCAAGAAGGCACGTGGTTGGTTTAAGAACTATGTGAACCCGAGAGCGGACAGTATGTCCTGGGAGGAGTTCGCAAATGAGTTTGCAGGATGGGCTTTCCCTGAGAGCTCTAGAGAGCAGAAGATAATAGAATTCGAACAGTTGAGGCAGACTGATCAGATGAGTGTGGAGGAGTACACAGACAGGTTCCTGGAGTTGTTGCCATATGCTGGGCAAAATTTGGACACAGATCAAAAGAAGTCAAGTAGATATATTATGAGGCTGCACTCCAGGTATTCCTCTTTGATACAGTCAGCAGAGAGGGAGAGTTTCCATGCCATAGTGGATATGGCTAGGAGAATGGAGGCTTGTGCCATCGTTGAGGGGAAGGTAAAACAGTCAGTGGCACGGTCATCTGGTTCCAAGACCCCAGGTGGGGAAAGGTTAGACTCTTCTTCTCTGAGTGCAGCAGTTGCAGGCAGTAAGAAGTGGGACAGAGGCCACAGAAAATCTAAGAAGAATAAGTTCTGGAACAAGATCAAGTCAGGTCTGGGTTTAGGCAGTGGCTCAAGCTCTGGCGCAGAGGTTACAGCATGTATGAGATGTGGGAGACCACACAAGGGAGTATGTCTGGCAGGGACAAACACATGTTTCAGATGCGGACAGGCGGGTCATTTGGCTCGAGATTGTCCTAGGGCAGCCTTTGCCGCACCGTCTCAGCAGACAGCCTCCGGCAGTGTGGTGCAGCCAGTAGCTCCAGCCGCAACACAGGCCAGTGGCAGAGGCAGAGGGAGAGGGTCAGCCTCTTCTTCAGCAGGATTCAGAGGTGAAGGTCCATCAGCTCCGGCACAGATCTTCACTATGACTCAGCAGGAGGCCAATACATCCAACACCGTGGTGGCAGGTAATCTCATCATTGGTTGTTCTGATGTGTATGCCTTAATGGACCCGGGTGCATCTCATTCTTTTGTTGCTCCGAGAGTCGTGGAGAGGGTAGGATTGATGGTCTCTGGGTTAGAGTGTCCCCTATGGGTCAGTGGACCCAAGTGTGACCCGTCAGTGGCAGAGGCAGTCTGCCAATGTAGTCCAGTTTTCATAGAGGGAAGATGCCTTTCCGCCGACCTCGTGGTTCTAGACTTGACAGATTTTGACGTCATTCTAGGGATGGATTGGTTATCGACCCATGGTGCTACCTTGGACTGTAGAGACAAGGTAGTCAGATTCAGAGATCAGGATGGGTCAGAGGTCGTCTTCAGAGGAGACAAGAGGGGTACACCTAGAGGTCTGATCTCAGCTCTTCAGGCTTGTAGGTTGCTTAGGAGGGGATGTCAGGGGTTTCTAGCTCATGTGAGGGAGTTAGATAGTCATGTCAGAGAGCCCGCCTCAGTGCCTGTGGTGAGTGAGTTCTTAGATGTTTTCCCAGACGAACTGCCAGGGTTACCACCTGCTAGGGAGATAGAGTTCGAGATTGAGTTAATGCCTGGTACCAGACCGATCTCTATCCCTCCCTACAGGATGGCACCAGCTGAATTGAAAGAACTGAAGGAACAGTTGCAAGAGCTGGTAGATAAGGGTTTCATCCGACCGAGTACTTCACCTTGGGGTGCTCCGGTTTTGTTTGTGAGGAAGAAGGATGGATCCCTCAGACTTTGTATCGACTACAGACAGTTGAACAAGGTCACTACCAAGAACAAGTACCCTTTGCCGAGGATCGACGATCTATTCGACCAGCTAGCAGGAGCAGGTTGTTTCTCCAAAATAGATCTGAGTTCAGGGTACCATCAGTTGAGGATAAGGAATGAAGATGTACCGAAGACAGCTTTCAGGACCAGGTATGGGCACTATGAGTTCCTTGTGATGCCGTTTGGGCTGACCAACGCCCCTGCAGCATTCATGGACCTCATGAACAGAGTATTCAGTCAGTATCTGGATCACTTCGTGATTGTCTTCATAGATGATATCTTAGTGTATTCCAGAAATGCAGAGGAGCATGCCCATCACCTGAGGACAGTTTTGCAGACCTTGAGAGAGCATGGCTTGTATGCCAAGTTCTCCAAGTGTGAGTTTTGGCTTAGGAGCATATCATTCTTGGGGCACATTGTGTCAGAACAGGGTATTGAAGTAGACCCCAAGAAGGTAGAGGCTGTAGCTAACTGGCCTAGACCCACCACAGTGACCGAGATCAAGAGTTTTCTGGGTTTAGCAGGTTACTACAGGAGGTTCGTTCAGGACTTCTCAAAGATTGCTGCTCCTATGACCAAATTGACAAAGAAGAATCAGAAGTTCTTATGGACCGATCAGTGTGAGGAAAGCTTTGAGGAGCTTAAGAGGAGGTTGACTTCAGCACCGGTGTTAGCTCTGCCAAAAAGTGATGGTGACTTCTCAGTATTTTGTGATGCGTCCCGTGTGGGACTGGGTTGTGTGCTAATGCAAAATGAGAGGGTGATCGCTTATGCTTCTAGACAGCTGAAGAAGCATGAGCTGAATTACCCCACACATGACCTAGAGATGGCAGCAGTGATCTTTGCACTCAAGATGTGGAGGCATTACCTTTATGGGGTAAAGTGTGAGATCTTCACAGATCATAAGAGCCTGCAGTACATCCTGAGTCAGAGAGAACTGAACATGAGGCAGAGGAGATGGGTAGAGCTGTTGAGTGACTATGATTGCAAGATTCAGTACCATCCGGGTAAGGCGAATGTTGTGGCAGACGCCTTAAGCCGGAAATCACTCGGCAGTCTATCCCACATTTCAGCAGAGAGGAGGCCGGTGGTGAAGGAGTTCCACAGACTTATGAGTGAGGGATTACAGTTGGAGTTGTCTGGCACAGGTGCCTTAGTGGCTCAGATGAGAGTGGCACCCGTGTTTCTGGAGCAGGTAGCTCAGAAACAGCATGAGGACCCAGAGTTGGTCAGGATAGCCAGAACGGTTCAGTCAGGCCAGAGTAATGAGTTCAGGTTTGATGATAAGGGGATCCTCCGCTACGGGAACAGATTATGTGTGCCAGATGACATTGGTCTGAAGGGAGATATTATGGGGGAAGCCCATAATACCAGGTATAGTGTTCACCCTGGAGCCACCAAGATGTATCAGGATCTGAAGAGAGTATATTGGTGGCCAGCTATGAAGAAGGACGTGGCACTGTTCGTGTCAGCCTGCGATGTGTGTCAGAGGGTGAAACTAGAGCATCAGAAGCCGGCTGGAATGTTGAATCCACTACCGATTCCAGAGTGGAAATGGGAGAATATAGCTATGGATTTCGTAGTGGGGTTACCGGCGACGTCCAACAGATTGGACTCCATATGGGTGATTGTGGACAGACTCACCAAATCTGCTCACTTCATCCCTGTCAGGAGTGGTTACTCTGTGGACAAGTTGGCGCAGGTGTACGTAGATGAGATTGTCAGACTGCATGGAGTTCCGGTATCTATAGTGTCAGATAGAGGGCCCCAGTTCACCTCCAGGTTTTGGCGGAGTCTGCAGAACGCTATGGGTACCAGATTAGACTTCAGTACTGCCTTCCACCCACAGACAGACGGACAGTCAGAGAGGACCATCCAGACAATAGAGGATATGCTCAGAATGTGTGTGCTAGATTTTGGCAGTTCTTGGAGGCAGCATCTACCTTTGGTGGAGTTTGCCTACAATAACAGCTATCATGCTAGCATAGGGATGGCTCCATATGAAGCTTTGTATGGGAGGAAGTGCAGATCACCTATCTGCTGGGAGGAAGTAGGAGAGAGGACTCTTGCGGGTCCGGAGTTAGTAGAGCTTACCAGCAGGGTGGTACCCATAATCAGAGAGAGGATCAAGACTGCTGCTAGTCGGCAGAAGAGTTATGCAGATATCCGCAGAAGACAGCTAGAGTTTCAGGAGGGGGATTTGGTTTTGCTCAAGGTGTCTCCTATGAAAGGAGTGGTTCGATTCGGGAAGAAGGGTAAGTTAGCTCCACGGTACATCGGTCCTTTTGAGGTGCTTCAGAGGATCGGTAATGTGTCGTACAAGCTAGACTTGCCTGCTTCGATGGAGAGAATCCATCCGGTTTTCCATGTTTCTCTATTACGGAAATACGTGTCGGATCCTGGAAAGGTTCTTAGTGAGCCTGATGTAGAGATCCAAGAGGATCTCACCTATGTAGAGCAGCCAGTGCGGATCCTTGACACTCAGATCAGAAAGCTGAGGAACAAGGAAATCCCGATGGTGAAAGTCCTTTGGAACCACCACAATATTGAAGAATGCACCTGGGAGACACGGGAGTCCATGCTCCAGCAATACCCCCATCTGTTTTGAGGTGAGTGTTAGTTGTTCTATGTGTTGCATGTATGATATATTGTATGCTATGTTGTATGTTATGATTGATGCCATGCTTTGTATGTTAGTTGAGGAACATTCGGGGACGAATGTTCTTAAAGGGGGGAGAATGTAATACCCGGCTAGACTCCGGTATCGGAATCTCTACCGTCAGGTGGGACCTCGGATGTCGGAAACCTCTAGAAGGGTAAAACTATGATTTTATGAAATGTTTTCATGAATTTTATGTTTTTAAGTAAGAAATTAAATGAGCTTTTACATGAAAAGTCTTTGGAGGAAAACCCAGGTTCGGCCGCCGAAAGTCAAGTTCGGCCGCCGAACATGCATGTGTTTTGGAGGCACGTTAGGCCCCCGAAAGCATGAGTGAGGGAAGTCCAGGTTCGGCCGCCGAACCTCATGTTCGGCCGCCGAACCTTGCATGCATGCGGAGGCACTTTCGGCCCCCGAACGTGGTCTGGCCAGCCACTATAAAAGGGTCCCTTAGCCGAAAACGGGCGAGTTTTTCCCCATTTTCGGCCAAGGTGAGCTTTCCGCCGCCCCTCACCCATTTTTGATGTTCTTCCTCTAAATCTTTCAAGATTTTCACTTGTTTTCCCTTGGTTTTGAAGATTTAAGCTTTTGAAACAAGTTTTGGAGCTTGGAAGTCTTGGAGCTAAATCCCTCCATTTTCCGAGCTAGGGTCGTTCTTCCTCTCGATCTTCAAGAGGTAAGCTTCGATCTATACTTCTTTTATGTTTTATGAAAGTTTTATGCAAGTTGATGGGGTAGAATGCATGTTTAGGCTTGTTGTTAGGTTTATGAGTTTATGTTGCGATTTGAACAATGTATGTTGGAAATGTGTGGTTTGAAGTGTTGTAGTTGGGGTATATTATAGTTTGAGACCCCTAGGTGTGATGTATGATGTGTATGCATGTGTAGAAACAAGTTATGCATGTTTTGAGGTGTTTTGGAGGCTGTGGACACAAGGAAGCCGAGTTTCTGCCCTTCGGCAGAAACTCAGGTTCGGCCGCCGAAGTGACTTTCGGCCGCCGAACCCCCTTGTGGAGGCAGTTTCGGCTGCCGAAGCCTGCCCCCGAAACTCAAGTTTCGTCTCTGTCTGGGAGGTTCGGCCGCCGAAAGTGCCGCCGAACCTGCATGACCTTCGGCTGCAGAGGGACTTTCGGCCGCCGAACCTGCCGCCGAAAGTGCCCTGTTCAGCCACTTCTTGCGTGTTTTCATGTGATGTTTTCAGGATGTTTTAGGGGGTTTTTGGGGAGTATTTTAGAGTCATATTCAGGTATGTTTGGTCCCTCATTTGAGTCCACCTGTGTAGGTTCGGACTCGAGGAACCGAGACCCCCAGCAGTGAGTCAGCTGCTTCAGAGTCTCTTCAGAGCTAGCCAGAGGTGAGTGGAATGAACTTTAAGTTTTAAAGCAACTTAATGAAATGTTTTAGCATGATTCACGCATCATGAATGCCATGAGATATATCAGGTTGATTGCATTAGAATTCACGAATATGTTGCATTGCATACTTTGTTGTTGATGTGGATGAATGTTGAATGATCCATTAGCCCTTTTATGTCATGATAGCCTATGTGAGTCCAGGTGTGCCTGCTACGGCTCTACGCCCCTGGCACTATGACTGATTATGGAAGTCCGGGTGTGCCTGCTACGGCTCTACGCCCCCGGCATGTATAAGTAAGAAAGATAGGGGCTAAATGGTGACAAGTTCATCCTTGTTATGAAATGTTTGTGTTATGGCGCATACATGAAAGCATGATTTAAATTGATGTTTTATTATTCTGCTCACTGGGCTCTAGTAGCTCACCCCACTCCCTTTATCCCCAGAGTTGCAGGTACAGGATAGATCGGGAAGTCGGCTAGAGTGAAGTTAAGTCGTGTATGTTGTAATAGATAGTAGTGGACATGAACATGATGTAACCAGTATTTATGACCATGTAATGTAATGTAATGAATGATTGATGATGTATTGAGGATTATAGTAGTGCTTGACCTAGAGGTGTGTGAATCCCCATTATGTACAGAGTGTTTAATGAGTAATGATGTTAATGACCATGATTATCCAAGCTGATATGTATGATGATGATACCCCATTGGAGTATTTGATGAGGACTCCAGTGTGGGGTTTATGTATGATTTTGTGCATGCACAGGTTTTGCTTGGATAAGAGAAAAGAAAAATTTTTACAGATCATGTATATGTTGTTATGTATGGGATTCCACAGGTTTACAGGAGGTATGTAGGCTTGCTACGGGTCCCGGCGGCCTTAAGCCGATCTGGATCCTAGCGCCGGTAACGGGTCGGATTTCCGGGTCGTTACACTTATTAAGCTCAAGCAGTCTATTTACATTCGCTCTCCTTGATAATTTACTGACTTGAGCATTGAAGTGGTTGCCCATAGGCACCAACTACCTCACCTTCTCTTTTTTGCAGATGACATATTATTTTCAGTTTCTTTTCAGGCACACCAATAAATAATTCAAAATATTTTAAAAAATTCAAATTAATTTAATTTAAATTTTATTTAATTAAATTAATCATAAAGTTTATGTAAATTTTAAATTTTTAATATTTTTCTGTTTAAATTCTTATAATAATTTTTAGTATAATTTAAAATATTTCTAAAAAGTAGCTCTAATCAATTAAAATTATGAAGGTTTCATAGAAAAGGAAATATTTTTCCTTTTAATTAAATAGGTTTTGTAAAAAGTATTAAAATATTTATAATAATACTAATAAAAAGTAACATATTTAATATGTGAAGGAAAAGTAAAATTTTATAATATATAATGAGTGTCGACCAAAATAAAATAAATTGTGATAGTGGTGAGTAGAATTGATCATAAAGACCAGAAGAATTCTATTTAATGAATAAAAATAAAATTAAAAATGAAAATGGAGAAGTTTAAATCCAAGGGAGTAAAATTTAATCCAATGAGAAAATAAACTAAATTAATCAAACAAAGAAGAGCAATTAAATTTAAGAGAGAAAATCAATATGAGATGAATTTAGTCAAAAGATCAATCTTAGTTTCAGTTTTATTAGTTGATCACAAATGCAAAGATAATTTCAAATTATTTATTGATAAACCAATTATATATATCAAAAACGCTTCAGATACCCCATCATTTCTTAGTTTTTAAACTAGCTAAAAGACGCTTGTTAACTAGCTCTAACTTTGAACAACCGTAGGAGACGCTTCTAGAATTTAATCTAATTACCGTATTAAAAATTAGAAAGATATGATTCTAACTAACAAAAACGCAAGATGCTCGATTCATTTAAGATAGATTATATTGTTCATTTGGAATGCATTACGTAACCTAATTCACCACTTATTTCATATTAAGCTAAATAATTATGGATTTAATCAATCTGAATAGCAATATATTATTCTAACAATTGCACAATGGGCCTTTATTGTAATAATCAATAGAGTAATAATAAACTCTAGTCACTAAAATAATATAAATACCAAAAGATAATAAAGAAATAATAAAATCAATTAGATCTCACAACCAATTAAACTAAAACTTTAATTATCCTTCAACTGAAAAGAGAATTTAGCCACACATGTTCATGGCTGAAACACAACAAGAAGACAAGTATTTTTAGCCTTTCAAAATTAGTTCAGAGCAAAATATGATTATGTACATCAAAATGCCATCTTTATATAGTACTAAAAATCGTTGTTCAACCTAAATACTAGTAACCAAAATAAAATGGAAAGCGTTTTTCTAAAAGAGTCGAGTTTCATAAATATTGGCAAATGAGGATTTTTTTTTTTATCGCATATCAAATTTAGAACTGAACTCTAATTCTTCTCATCAAATATGTTATGCCTATAATATAGTCCATAACACAGTATATCTAAGAGTTAGAGTTCAAGCATAACTATTCTTCTTTATTCTCTTATGAACTTAGTTATGCCCACGACTTATTTTAATTTCAGAAAGTAGAGTCCAAACACGATTTTTCTCTTATTATTTTTCAATCCTTGCTTATCCTACCAAGATGTCAAAACTCAAATAAATCAACCTATTTTAAGTAGAATCAAACTCAAAATCTAAGTATTTTAGAACATCAAAACTACACAAATATCTAGATTTTCAATTCTCCCACACTTAGCTCAGGCTTGTCCTCAAGCATGTACTCATTGATCATTCTATCTTAAAAACTCACATGCAGTTATTCACAATGCTTAAGATTAATGGCTCAAAGATTTAAGCTAATTCACATTAAGCAACTAGCATGCCACAATAAGATTTCATCAATGTATGCAAATCATAAAAGAAATACCAATGCAATCTTTAAAGCCAAAATACAACAAACTCATTTTCAATATGTGAGCACACAATTGAGTTAAATAATTTTTAAGTTAATGCATAGAAAAACATATACCCAACCAATTAAGGAAGTCCTAAAGTTGTAATTTTCATCAAGGAAGGAATTTAGTTTTCTTTCTATTTATTATTCTTTTTCATTTATTTATTTATTTGATGGTCTTGGTTTGAGATTTTTATCGACTCCTGTAAGGGTGTACTCTCCCAATGCTAGTTTTTCCCATTCACAAGAGACATTCCTTGCTTAAGGGGAATGGGCTCGAACCACCCAAACCAACTAGTGATGGTAAACCATCTCATTAGTAGTATGTTTCGAACTATTGATGGCCTATATGGGGTATAATTCTCCCAATCATAGGCTTTCTCCATCCACAAGAGATATCCCTTGCTTAAGAGGAATAAATATCGTACGACTTGAACCAGCCAATATTGGTGAAACACTTTTTTTTTTTTAATATCCTACCTTCCTTGGGGCATTATTCTTAATTGAGACTCATCAAAGCAAGTTGAGCAAAGTTTTAGAATGCACTAACATATCCTTTAACAAGCAATATTAGTTCATTTAAATAGGAATTTGCACATTTTAACCTATAGAGATAAATGCTAGAATCACTCATAATTTGCATAAAAAGATAAGAGGAAGCCATTTGTACTAGCTACCTAGAGTAATTCAATCTAACTCTAAAAGTCACAACTCTTTACATATTTCTTTTTCTTATTTTTTTTTCTTTTTTTGTATATAGAAAGGAAAAGAAAAAGAAACAAGAAATAGACAATTGAACATAAAACAAAAGATAGAACAGAACAAAACCTAAAATAAAAAAATAAATGTAACAACCCAGAAACCGGACCGCTACCGGCTCTAGGATCCAGATCGACTTAAGGCCGCCGGGACCCGTAGCAAACCTAACATACATCCTGTCACCTGGTCAAATCCCATACATGATCAAAACATTAACATAAAAGCTTTAAACATCTGATGTATATAC
Organism: Manihot esculenta; assembly: GCF_001659605.2. Classification (NCBI taxonomy): domain Eukaryota; kingdom Viridiplantae; phylum Streptophyta; class Magnoliopsida; order Malpighiales; family Euphorbiaceae; genus Manihot; species Manihot esculenta. Next base: position 10,373,919 of record NC_035164.2, on the reverse strand, counting down.
CGAGCTTGAACTGTATGCTTCATAACTGGAAACATAAAAGAACCCCATACTAGAGCCCTCAACAAATGCTCTAGCTGGGTCAACACAACATACATCAAGCTTGGATCACATCCGATGAACTAAAACCTAACCGGTGCATGCATCATAATCATAAGTATAAGACCTCCACTAGAGTCCTCATCAAATACTCTAGCGTGGTAAACATCACATGCCACAAGTTTGGTTCACACACAACTCAACATTAAAACATTTCATACATCATGTACAAAAAGGGATTAACCAGACCTTAGGGCCAAGCACAATACTAATTCATAAACATAACTCTACTTTACATTACATTACATCACATTATCTTACAATACATTATATCAATTTACATTACATGTCCACACTAAAATACTACTCTATTACCTAAGCATGACATTACCCTTGACGTCTTCTTGAACTACCTCTGACCTGCAAACCTGGGGGTTAGGGGAAAGGGGTGAACTAAAAAGCCCAGTGAGCGGAACATGGAAAACAATAATAAATCATATGCTATAATGGAATGCGTCACAGCACAAACATTTCACATCACGGATGGACATGACCACCAAAACTCCCTCTGTCTGTGCCCAGCCCTCAAAGGAGCTCCTCAGGACTTCTGTAACATAACATGGTACCCGGCCCTTCGGGCTCCTCAGGACTTCATTATTGCCCGGACCTTCGGGCTCCTCAGGACTTCATTATGCCCGGCCCTCGGTGGGGCTCCTCAGGACTTCATTATCATATCATAGCTAGGGCTATTGGGGTCGCCTTGGTCCATCCACATCAACAGCAAATTATGTAATGCAGCACATTCGTGATTTCTAATGCAAGCAACCTACTACATATACATGGTATTCATGATGCGTGAAACATGCTTAAAACATTTGAGTTAGTTCTACTCACCTCTGGCAGATGCTGGACTGACGCTGCAATAGCTAACACTGCTGGCCTCCTCGGTCCCTCGGGTCCGATCCTACACAGGTGGACTCGAATGAGGTGCCAAACACACTCTAAACAACTCATAAACAACTCCCCAAAAACCCCCTCAAACATCCTCAAAACATGCATAGAAGACAACCATGAAAGGGCTGGACAGGGCACTTTCGGCGGCACTTTCGACGGCCGAATATCCCTTCCAGAGCCGAAAGCCATGCAGGTTCGGGGGCACTTTCGGCGGCCGAAAGTCTCCTCCAGAGCCGAAAGTCTGGCACCTTCGGCGGCAGGTTCGGCGGCCGAAGCCTCTCTCCAGATCCGAAAGTCCTGGCCTTCGATGGCACATTAGGCGGCCAAAGCTGCCTTCCATGCAGGTTCGGCAGCCAAACATACCTTCGGCGGCCGAACCTGGTTCCCTCCGAACAGTAGGTCCGAATCCGTCACAAGCAAAACCAACCTTCAAACCACCCAAAACCTCACATGCTCTCTCCCAAACATGCAAACACACTCCCACATGCATATAGGGGCATAAACTAACTTAAACCCCCAACATAACATCATATAAACCAACATTGAGCATAAAACCCACATAACCTTAACATGCACATCTACCCTCATATAAGCATTAAAACTTCTTTAAACTTACTTAAAACTTTATGAAACATAAAAGAAAGCAAGGATTTACACTTACCTCTTGAAGATCGAGGGTTGGTACGATCCTAACTTGAAGATATGGAGAATCCAAGCTCCAAAGATCTCCAAGCTCCAAAACTTCAATCTAAGCTTTAAAACTCTTCAAGACAACCATAAAACTTATAAAAACCTTGGGAGATTGAAGAAAAGACATGAAATCAGCCAAAGGAGGGCATGAACACACCTGAGCTCGAGAATGGGGAGAAAACTCGCCCATTTTCGGTCTGAGGGCCTTTTATAGATGGCTGGTCAACCACCTTCGGCGGCCTAAGCTGCTTCTGCAACTTTACCACCTTCGGCAGCCTAAAGTGCCTCCTAAACTATCCCATGTTCGACGACCGAACTTGAGGTTCGGTGGCCGAACCTGGTTTCTTTCCTCAAAACCTTCGGAGGCCTAAAGCACTCCCGAAACAGCCCCATGTTCGGCGGCCGAACCTGGGTCCTTCCTCCTTGGCCTTTTCTTTTCAAAACTCCATTTCTTTTCCATTTAAAAACCATAAAATCATGTGAAAACATTTTAGAAACACATTTTACCCCCCTAGAAGATTCTAGCATCTTCAGAAATTTCAGATTCCAACCGAGATTCCGCCGGAAGGTAGGGATTCCGATGTCGGAATCTAGCCAGGTATTACAATAAAACTAAAAATAAAATAAATAAACTAAAGAAAAATAAAGCTGGACATCATGAACATAGACATATGCTCTCTAAACTTCTTCCCCACACTTAAGTCACAATTCCCTCAATATGGAATAAATCCATATAAAGTAAGTCATTAAAAAATTCCTTACCCACACTTAAAATTTATATTTAAATCAACAAATAACAGAAAATAGAGATTCAAGTACTTTCCTGGTAGGTGGAGAAGATCTGCTGATAAGCTATAGTATCGTAGGTTTAGCTATGGGCATAACCAAATGCACGAACTTAATAAAATCATCTTGAAGGTCCTATGCATATCATATCTTCATATCTTCATATATTTGTGATTTTGATATAGACTTGGAGAGAGAAATCATCATCCATGGATGCAGGGGCGTGGTGGACATTGCACAATAGGTTGGGCGTTGAATTTATGTCGAGATCTGGTGGTATCACATTGTGGCTCTCAGTGACTGATGATGGAGATCCATTGCATGATGGATTTCGCCCGGTGAAGATCTTGCTCGTTGAGCGCCAATGGAGTAAGAGTGAATAATTGACTCTTATCTAGGAGCCATGGGGAGGGTGATGTGTGGCTGCAATGTAGTAAGAAGAAAAAAAATAAAATGATTAGGGTTGTATAAGTGTGAAGAGTAAAAAGTAAAAGTAAAATTAAGAATAAAAATAAAGAAATAAATAATAAAATAAGTCCCCATTAACTCCTGCACTAAAATGTATCGTATTGGGTATAATATAAGAGCTTAGACCTATCAAATCATATGACTGAAGAAGAAGACTTGATTATAAAATAAAATAAATAAAACAGAGATGAAAATTTGAACAAGAGATTCTGGCTTTGTATGTATCGTGGGCTTGGTTATGAGCATAACAAAAAAATATGAACGTTTCTCTGAGAGTATCCTAAGTGAAATAAGCACCCTTAAAATACATCATTGGCCTTACTATATCATGTTACCTAAGAGAATAAAAAGGAAAAATCTAGGCTATCAAACGAAAGCAAATTTTTTTTTTGAATTAAAGAACAAAGTAACAAAAAAAATTAATTAGAGGGATAAGAGAAGAAATAACTCTAATTTATAGTCTTAGCTAGACTTTATTTGAATATCATGGCCATCAGACAATGATTTCAGTTCCATTTTTATTTCTTGCACAATAGAAGGTGAAAATTGAGTATGAATAATAGGTGATTCCTCAATAAAAGAAATATGGTGTAATGGTTTGTTTGCTTTTAATTCATATATCACTTCTTTTAAATAATCAAAATTTTTCTTCATATTAATTGAGCTGGATTTTTCAAAATTCTCACAAAGTTTATTATTCAACACATCTCCATATTCCAATTTAAGCACTTGCTCAATTAGAGATTTACTGGCATCCACTCTGCACATATTAGAAACATTATTAGGGTGTTTCACATTATTATAAACATTAAATTCATTGACTTCCCTATCAAACTCCATGGTGAGAGTGCCATCATAAGTATTTATTTTTGTTCTAGCAGTAGATAAAAAGTGTCTCCCTAGTAAAATATCAGAAGAAGTTGAAAATTTATTATCCTCTATAGGAACCACGTAAAAATTAACAGAGAATATTAAATTATCTACTTGCACTAAAGCATCCTCTAATATCCTATCAGGATAAATAATAGAGCAGTCAACCAATTGAATCACTACACCCGTTTCTTTTAATGGACTAATATTCAAAGATTGAAAAACTTACAAAGGCATGATATTTATTGATACACCTAAATCACACATTGCTTTTTTCACGCCATCATTGCCAATTTTAATAGGAATAGCAAACATACCTTCGTCCTTGCATTTAGTATGAAGCTTTTTTTGGAATACAACAGAAATATTTTCATCCATACAAACCTTTTGATAACCTACTAGCTTCTTCTTTTTGATACATAATTCTTTTAAGAATTTCACATAACGAGGTACCTGTTTAATTGCATCGAGCAATGGTATATTTACCTTTACTTTGTGAAATCTCTCAAGGATTTCCTTCTCTTCTTTCTCTTTCTTTGATTTGGCTAGCCTTTCTGGAAAAGGAGGTTTGATTATCCAATTATCAAGTTAAGCAGGTCATGGTGTTGGTTTACTATTTGTTTCAGATGCTAAAATTTCAATCTTCAAGTATGCACTTCCATCGTGCCCACGGCTTATCTCATAAGGATTTTGTAGCAACTCTTTTGCACTTCTCAATGTAACAACACTTACGTTCTGCTTAGGATTCACTATGGTCTAAGAGGGTAACTTACCTTGATTTTTCATTTTGTTCATTGATACTACGAATTGACTCATTTGTGTTTCCAAATTGCGCAAACTCGTCCGGGTCTCTTATTGAAATTGTTGATTCTCTTATTGAAATTATTGAGTATTAGTTGCCAAACTTTTAATAATATCTTCCAAGGACATACCTGAATTGGATGAAGATGCTTGCTGCTGACATTGTTTAGGCTGATAGCTTTGAAAATTTTATTGTTTATAGCTAAAATCCGAGTGGTTTCACCATCCTGGGTTATACATATTTGAGAAAGGATCATGCTTTCTTTGTGGAGGACCTAGCAACCCATTGACAATATCCAATGCTGGTCATCTTCTTGAAGTGACAAGCACATATCAGTGGGATGGCCTGTATTGGCACAAATTCCACAAGCCTTAGCCTATTGGGCCTTCTCTGCAATAAGATTTTCAACTAAAGTGGTTAGATGAGAAAGTCTAGATTCAACAGAAGAATTACTTAGCTCGTAAACTCTCCTATGAGAGTCTTGTATAGGTACAAATTGCTGTGAATTTGCTACCATAGTGGATATCAATTCCTTAGCCTCTCGGGGTGTTCTTTTATGTATCACACCTCCACTTGCAACGTTCATCATACGTCTTTTCATGGTTGTGAGTCGCACATAAAAATAGAGCATGAGTTGTTTATCTGTAATGTCATGCCTAGGACGGCTTGCACATAGGTGTTTAAATCTCTCCCAATAATTATGGAGAGTTTATGTTTCCTTTTGCTTGATTCCCAATATTTCCCTTCTAATTGTTGATGCTCTAGAAGCGGTAAAGAATTGGTCCAAAACTAATCTTACCATTTCTCTCCATGTAGTGACTGAACCTGGAGGTAGGTAGTACAACTAATCTTTTGCATTGTCAGCTAGAGAGATAGGAAAGGCTCTTAGCTTAATTTGTTCTTCTATAACTCCTTATGGTCTCATGCTGGAGCATACCACATGAAATTTTTTTTTAAATGTCTATGAGGATCTTCCTTTTCAATTTCCCTAAAGATAGGGAGGAGATGAATTAATCCTGACTGTAGCTCAAATGGTGCATTTAATGCAGGATAGGTAATGGAAAGGGGTTGAGGATCATCCATTGTCAACATCCTGTATTGCTTGCTTTTCAACCATTTTTCTTCCACGTCAGATTCACCAAAAGAATCATCCAAGTCAGATGTTGTTTCCTCCGTGCTCACGACCTGTTTGTTGATAGCAATCTATTCCTCAATAGCGATCTCTTCTTTAATGAAAACCTGTGCTTCAATAACAATATGTTCCTCAACATCGGGTTGCACCTGATTGCTAGTGCTGGACGATGAAAGGTCTTTATTTCGTTGTTTAGCCTCTTTTCTCAGCTTTCCTAATTTTTGGATTGAACTCGAGTTGGCCTGCAAGATTATAATGTGTCGTTCAAAAAAGAATTAATAAAATTTTAGAATTAGTTTCTGACAACGGCGCCAAAATTTGATGGGCATCGAAACTACTAAAAATAAATTTCTGCTTAGAATAAAATTTGTGATAATAGTAAGTAGGGTTGATCCCACAGAGACTGATAAGTAAATTAATTTTATTAAATGAACAAGAAATAAAAATAAAATAAAATAAAATGGAGGAGGTTTTGAATATAGAGAAGTGAAAAATAAATAAAACTAATTCAAAGAAAGAAGCAATTAAATTTAAGAGAGAGAATCAAGATGAGAAATATTCAGTCAAAGGAATAATCTTAGTTTCAGTTTTATTAGCCGATCACAGATATAAAAATATCCAAAATTAATTATTGATTTAATCAGTTATAAATATCAAAGATGCTTTAAATATCCAATCCTTCCTTAGATTTTAAACTAGTTAAGAGACGCTCGTTAACTAGTTATAGCTCTTGAACAATCATAGGAAACGCTCCTAGAATTTAATTCAATTACAGCATTAAGATTTAGAAAAACCTGATTCTAACTAATAAACACGAGACGCTTAGTTCATTTAAGTTAGATTATATTGTTTCTTAAGAGGGGTTTACGCAACCTAATTCACCACTTGTTTCAAATTAAACTAAACAATTACGAATTTAATCAATTTGAATAGCAATATATTATTCTAGCAACTGTGCAATGGGCCTTTATTGCAATAACCAATAAAATAATAATAAACACTAGTTACATAAATAATATAAATATCAACAACAATAGAATCACATAAATTTTACAATCAATTGAACTGAAACATTAATTATCTTTTAACTAAAACATTAATTATCCTTCAACCGAAAGAAGAAACTTAGCCACACATGTTCATGAGCTAAAATACCACAATGAGAAAAGTGTTCTCAGTCTCCTAAACTAATTAAGAATGGGAGATGAGAGATGAGATGAGATATATCATATTGTCCTTTTTTATCGTGCTAAGTGTCCTTACTCAACCTAAATACAAGTAGCTAAAATTAAAGTCGAGCACATCTTGGCATATAAGAGTTATCTGTTTATACTACAGTTCGTCTGGGAGTTAGAGTTCAAGCATGACTCTGTCTCTTATCCTTTTGTGAACTTGGTTATGCCCATGATTCTTTTGAGTTTAGAATATAGAGTCCAAATAGGACTTTTCCCTTATTATTCTCCAATCCTAGTTCATCCTACCAAGATATCAAAATTCAAACCAATCAACCTGTTTTAAATAAAATCAAACTCAATATCTAAGTGTTTTAGAATATTAAAACTACACAAATGTGCATATTATCAAATGTACTTTTCATATCCATTTGAAAAACTTAAAATTCATATATGATGTATATACAAGCAAGATTCTAATAGCTTAATCTAGTTATGGGAGCAAAAATCTCATTATAGTATATGCCTTCCTCTTGGTTGTAATCTTTAGCCACCAACCTAACTTTATTTCTAATTATATTATCTTCATCAAACTTGTTTCTAAACACCCACTTGGTACCTATAGTAAGATGATGTTTAAGGCTAGGAAATAAATTAGTTGAGTTCTTCTTGCATAAAAATAACCTAACTCTCATCACTTATAGCCTCACCTATGGACCTAGGTTCTATATAAATCTTAATGCAATGTTATTACATATATGTCCAATAGAGGATCCAGTTATAACCCCTTTGAAGTATCACAAATTATTTGATCTTTGGGATGATTCTTTTTGTAGGTCCAATCTTTTGACAAGTCACACATTTTATTTTTTCCAAACTTATAATATTTGGAAGGTTATCAACTAATTCATCCTTACTTAAACTTTTTAGAAGATCCATGCTAGCATGAAAGAATATTATATACCAAACCTTAGAATTATTTCTAATAAAATACTTCATATCTTAGTTAGATATAGCTTGTAAATCAAATACATAAATATTATCAACTTTTTCCCTAAAAAAAAATACTTTATTATTTGATATTCTAGAAACAAAGTATGATTTTAGTTTAAAGATGACTCTATAGCCTTTATCACATAACTAACTAAAACTTAGCAAATTATACTTTAAACTATTAACTAAAAGCATTTTATCAAGAACTGAAGAATTTTCCTTATAAACCTTACCTATTCCCATAATTCTACCTTCATTATTATCTCCAAAAGCTACTTAGCTACTACTTTCCTTCTTTTCAAGAGAGATAAAGCGGTTAGAATTTCTTATCATGTGCTTTGGATATCCACTATCCAAATACCATTTGCTTTCAAGCTTTGAAGATGCCAAGCACACATACAAAGAATAATTCAAATAATTTTAGATACCCAAATATATTTGGGCCTTTGGGGTTGGTCATTTCATTTTTAAATTCAAATATCTTTCTATATCCAAGATGAACTTTTCTAATAGCACAATTATAATTGGTGTGGCCGAACTTTCCATGATAATAACAATGACTTTTGAACCTTTTTGTTCTAGGTTTATAAATGAAATTGTGCTTGTGTTCTCATATAATTGTTTATCTATTCTCCATTTTAAGTATGTGAGCAAGAGGTATGGTGATTGTGATGATTACGTGAACTAAATTTATGCTCTATAATGATTATTTATTTTATATGCAAATTGCCTAGGTGTAGGTCTTATATGGACATTTTGTCTAATGGCCTAGGGTACATATGTATTCTTTTTAGGTCCATTGCCATTAGGAGCTTTAGGCTCATTCATTAAAGTTAGACATCTTAGGACTAGATTCACTTAAGTTAGTAGTTTTGATAAAAATAGTTTTAAAAGAAGTTACTTGAGTTTACTTATTATAACCAACGGCATACTTGATGGAAAGAGACTTTCAAGAGTTTAAAATTTCATCAAGTTTGTCTTTACCTTTTAAAAACTTTGAAAGAGGACTTTTGAAATCAAAGATTTCATTTTTTAAAATTATGTTTTCTAATGAGAGCTCATTTAATGATTTTTTTTTTAATTCATCATTTGAGGTTAAAGATTCCTTAGAGGAGGTCTCACTTTTTTTTCCTCAAGCTAACTAGCTCATTTTTCAAAATTTTATAATCTTATAACTTTTTTTTCTGGTTCATCATTCATCATTTTGAGAGTACTAACATGATTATCATGTGAAAATTCAACATCATCATACATAGTTATCTCATCAGAGCTTTTCTCTAAAGTTACAAAGCAAATGTTGATAACTCCATCACCAACCTCCCCCTCTTCAATATCGATTAGCTCATCCCATGTTGCTCTAAATGCCTTCTTGTTAAACTTTTTATAGGCTTCTTCAATTTGGGACAAGTTACTTTGAAGTGACTTGATTTATTACACTCATAACATATAACATTCCGACCTGACTTTAGTTGTCTGTCCTTCAAGATCTTGCCCTTCCAACCTGACTTTAGTGGTTTGCCCTTTCAGCTTGACCTTAATGGTCTGCCTTTCCAGATTTTATCTTAGTGAGACCTTCCTCTTTGAGGTCTTTCTTTTGGAATGTCTAACCTTAGTTTTTTTTTTTCTTTTGAAGATCTGACCTTGGTGGTCTATTCTTTTGGAAGGTCAAACCTTGGTAGTTTTCCTTTTGAAAGGTCTGACTTTGATGGTCTTCCTTTTGAAAGGGTCCGACCTTTCTAGTCTTCTTTTTGGAAGGTTGAACCTTGGTGGACTATCCTTCTGGCCTTGGCCTTCCAACCTGACCTTAGTTGTTTGTCCTTCAAGGTCTTGCCCTTCCAACCTGACTTTAATTGTTTGTCTTTCAAGGTCTTACCCTTCCAACCTGACCTTAGTGGTCTGCCCTTCCAGCTTGACCTTAGTGGCCTGCCTTTCCAAGTCTTGCCCTTCTGGCATTGCCCTTCCGACCTGACCTTAGTGGACTGCTCTTCCAGCTTGACCTTAGTGGGCTGCCTTTCTAGCTTTGCCCTTTCCGACCTGACCTTTATGGTCTACCCTTCCGAGTCTTGACCTTTCGACCTGACCTTAGTTGTCTGTCCTTCAACTTCATGCCCTTTCAACCTGACCTTAGTGGTCTACCCTTCCGGCTTGACCTTAGTGGCCTGCCTTTTCAAGTCTTTCCCTTCTGGCATTGCCCTTTCGACCTTACCTTAGTGGTCTCCTCTTCTAGCTTGACCTTAGTGGGGTGCCTTTCTGGTTTTTCCCTTCCAATCTGACCTTAATGATCTACCCTTCGTAGTCTTGACCTTTCGACCTGACCTTAGTTGTTTGTCCTTCAACGTCGTGCCCTTCCAACCTAACCTTAGTGGTCTGCCCTTTCGGCTTGACCTTAGTGGCTTGCCTTTCCAAGTCTTGCCCTTATAGCATTGCCCTTCCGACCTGACCTTAGTATTCTGCTCTTCCAGCTTGACCTTAGTGGGCTGCCTTTCTAGCTTTGCCCTTCTGACCTAACCTTAATGGTCTACCCTTCCGAGTCTTGACCTTTCGACTTGACCTTAGTGGTACTTTCGGGTCTTACCTTAATAAGACCTTCCTCTTTGAGGTTTTTTTTTCAAAAGAGATCTTTCCTTTTAGGGCCTTCCTTCTTGAGAGAGGAACCAATAGCAAAGCAATATGATACCGTAACATCTCATAAGGAGAAGACGCCATTTTGTGAGGGTGAGAGTACACTAGCAGGTACAATAGCATGCAGATAAAAAGCTAATTATTGCAAGCATTGAAAAGACAGAAAACCATACAAGTGGGGCAGCAGAATGAGATCACACAGAAAGGTATGTATGCAATTTCACAGACTGCACAAAAAATAATAAATATAGCTTGTTAAAAGACTAAAAAACCATAGAGAGAATATGTCTTGAAGAGAAGGGTAAGGCAAAAACGAACATTTTCAAAATAAAATTGATACTACTCATATACTGTTGCAAATTGCAATTGAATTATATATATATATATATATATATATATATATATATATATATATATATATATATATATATATATATATATATATATATATATATATATAACTGAGAATGCAATAGAATTACCTAATTTTAGTAATAAATTATTGAAAATTAGCGATGGATTTATGATAAATTATTAATATTACCAGCACACTTAGTGACGGTAAACATATAGTACGCCATTATTATTTAGCGACATAATTATGAAAGCAAAATTACATTGTTTGGTATAATGGTGCAGATTTCCATCACAAAGCCCCTTGCTATTTTAATTTCAATCAGAGACTTTAGCAACAAGGGTCTCATAGATGGAATCAGAGCCGGTCCCAATTTGTCACAAAAGCTTTTTGAGAGGAAGTATCCTTTTGCAACGGAAGAATTTCATCAAATGCCTCGTCTTTTTTATTGCTTTAACTCATCGATTACAAGATTTTTTTATTAATAAACAAAATAACGCTCAGACCTTTTAATATTATATATATATTAAAATGATAATTACATATTTTTAATTAATTTAATGACTCAATTGATTAAATTACTGACTGGCCAACTGCTACCTGCACCGAATAAATCTCAAGTGGAAAAGTTTCACCTAACTTCCCTTTGCATTGTTTTATGTTTCCAAAAAGTTAGGCATCTAATAGATTCCTCGGACTTTTTATCCTTGTTAAAGTCCTAGTCAAATTTTTACTCCTAGAAAAAGCATTATTGATCTTTACTATTTGAAAAAAAATAAATTTCTCTAAACGAACTTTTTCATTTGATAAAAGAGTAATTCGCAAAAAATATATATATAAATTTGTGTGATTTTATATCTTAATTTAAATGTTTAAATTTTCAACATTTATATTTAAATATATTTTTTTATCAATTTTTAAAATTAAAATTAAAATTAAATAATTTAATTATTAATATATAATTTATATTTTTAATAATAATAAAATTTATTTTATAGTAATAATTATAAATACTTTATACTAAACAATTATTTAATTCAAAATAGTAATATATAAAAAAATTAAAAATAATATATAAATATTATAAAATTGTTATATATATTACTGTAAAATAAAATATTAATATTTAAATTACTATTATTTTTAAAATTAAATATATCAGTTAATTATGATTAAATATGAATTAGTATTATTTTTTATATTTAAAATTAATTTATATTTAAAAATAATAAAATATTATATTTTACATGAAATCTCAATTTTTATATTTTGATTTTTAAAAATTGAAAAAATTATATCTAAATATAAATATTGAGCTAATTCATTTAAAATTTAAATTAAAATATAAAATGATGTAAATATTTAATTTTTTCAATCAATTTGACTTTAATAAAAATAGAATTACCAAAATAGCCGATGGTAAAAATATGTTCAAAATTGAGATTTTCTTATTTAACTTTAATTTTCTTTTTATTAGAATGTTACAAGGAGAGTAGGAGATTGGGAGGATTGATATTGGATTTCTTAGGTTGATTTCAATATACTTATTATCAAGCTAATTTTACGAGTTTATTTATTTTTAAATAATAATATTTACGACCACGGTCGTAAATTTAATGATGTTGATTTTTTTAAAAGATTTTGTTTTATTTTTGTTAGAATTTTTTTTAGAGAAATTAAAATTTTATGAACACTAAACTTCAAGATCATTCAAAACAGCATAATGGATTGAAGAAGAGAAATCTTCTATCCAAATAATCTCACCACCATTAATACTATGAAGGTATCTTATTAAAGCATGAGCCAATCTTATTTCCTTCTTTAAGAGTGTGGGAAAACACAATCTGCCTAATCCTAGTACTAGAGGCAGGATAATCAGATGAGACAATTATATTTACTAGCTCATGAGAGTCCATCTCAATAATAATAGTATCAAAACCTAATTCAGTTCCAAATATTATTATAAAATAACTGTATATATTTAAATTATAGTCATAAACAAGAGCCTAATCAAGAGAGTTAGAGGGAGCCCTATTAGTTATATGCACTATAGTCTATATATAGTCTAGTCTTTTATGTATTTTTAAATATTTATTATATTTTAATAAAGATATTTATTTATTTATAAACATTTATTTAATTGACTTCAAAAAAAAATATTTATTTAATTGAATTTTTAGTAAAGATAAAATCTATGAGATATAATTATTCAAAGAAAATTATAATGTGATTATAACCGTGAGATTTCTATTATATTGAAGCAATGTCTCTAAATATTTATGATCAATGTTCTTATTACTATTTGACAATAATTAAAACTATTGATACTGATATTTATTATGTTTGAGAAAATAATTGGTCTCGTAAGTTGAGATATGTAGAACTAATATGTAGGTGTTTATTTTATAAATAAGTATATTGAACTAACCGCTTGAGAAATTCATATGGAGAATAATTTGTATTTATGAGTTACTTAAGTGATAGTTGTGTAAATGATTATTTGACTAGAAATTAATAAGTAATTTTATATAGGAACTTTTATATTTTGATTCATTTTACATGTTATTTAGTTTATGAGTGATAAATGAGGATGAATTGAGTATAGAATAAACTGTATGAACGTGTTTATGTTATTGAAATAGGATTTATCATCCTAGGTTACTTAGGAAATATTTTATTTATTCTCTTCTATCATTGATCATGAAATTTTTATACAATGTCAAATAAAATTAACAAATTAAATTTGAAATTTCATTGAATAGATTAACGGTAGAAGGTTTTTATAAGAGAACTAATATGATTTAACATAACAGACACACATCATACATTAAATGCTAAATCAAAATATTAATAATGAAAAGATATTAATTATATTAATAAACCATGCACTAAAATGTTAAATCAAACCACCGGTGACATTTCAAATATTTGAGTAATTTTAGTATGTTTGGTAGAAAATATTTTTAACTTTTAAATTAATTAATGAGTTAATTATATTTACCGCCAATATTTTTATAATACAATAAGTTATACAAATAAAGAATAGTATGAGAAAAAAAAAAAGAAATCAAATCTAAATAGAATTTGATTGTATATAAATTTTACGATATCAAGATAAAATTATAATTTAAATGGATTATGATTTTAATCTAATTAATTAAGTAGGGATTTAATTAAATTTGTCTAAGATTTATATGACTGGTTATTAAAATTTTGATCCATAATTATAATTTATTTATTTAAATAAATAAATATTATTATACTAAATTCTAAAAATTTAGTATAAAAGTCTTTTATATATCTTATAGCAATTTTTGGTATACTAGAGAAATTGCAGAAAAAGTTAAGAGATGGTAGCGCTCAAAATATTATATCCTTTCAACCCTAATTAGTATATGGATATTATTAAAAATTATACACTTGAATGATTTGTAATTTATAATAATCCAATCAATATAAACGATTTCATATCTTGTTAAAAAAAATATTAAAAATCATACACTTGAACGATTTGTAATTTATAATAACCCAATCAATACAATCGATCTCACATCTTGCTAAAAGAAATAAAAGATATTTATTTTTTTATATCCTATTATTTTATTCATTTAAACATAATTCATGTTGGTAAGTTTTTTTTATTTACTGCGTTTAATTCATTTAAAATTCACACTTGATCCCTAAGATTTTTCTAAAAAATTTTTTATTAATTGATGTTTTATTTTTTTTATAAACCCCTTTAAAAATTTACAAAATATCTTTAATGAATATAATAAATTTTAAATTTCTATTAATTGATTCCTTCAAATTTTTAATTACTTTTTAAGTAATTTTCAATAGTTAATTATAATTAAAATTAAAACATCAAAATTAATTGTTTGTAATCAAACCAACACAAAAGTTTATCTAAATAATATTTTGAAAGTTTTATATTTACATATGAAAATTCAGTTGATAATTTGTTTTTAAAATTAAATGAAACTCAATTTAATAATAACAAATAATATAATCTTATATTAATTTTCTTTCTATTTAAATTTAAATTTTATTTTATTTATATATGTACAATTATAAAAAAAAAAACAAATGATTTTATTTCTCTTACATTTATATTTTACTTATTTTTAATTTTTTACAAATTTTAAATTTATTAATTTAGGTTATTTATTTTTGTCTAATATGTTTACTTTACATCTTACTAATTTTTAATTTCTTATCCATTTTATTCAATAGAAATTTTATAATTTGAACTTTTTTATTTTTTTTATATATATATAGTTACAGAAGATATGAAATCTAGTTATTTTGATATTTAGTATTTTTAATTTTTTCATTTTCTATTATTAATTTGATTAATTTTGATTTGAGAATTAACTATAAATTTATTGAAAATATATTATTTATACCTAACTTTTATAAATTTCTTGATAACTTCTTGTTATTATTGTATTATGTTTGTTATTTAATCAATAATATATATTTTAATTTTATTATTTTTCTATAATTTCAATTCGATTCTAAACATTTTTAAAATTGTTTGAAAATTCCATTAATAAAACTCTTTAATTCAATTTATTAATTAAATATATATTTTTATTGCCATCCCAATAAAATTTTTTTGGTTTTGCCTCTGATCATAGGTTAATGACAATAATTTCACACTCACTCCTAAAATTTTATTTCTTAAATCATAAAATGTAATAGTAATATATAGTTGTTTGGATCTCAACGTCAAAGATTGACAACTGGAGACATAACCGATGACAACCTAAAGCCAATACAACTGTTGTGTGGTCAGAAATGACTATCTCCAAACCTATAAAACCATGTGCATGTATTTACTTTGGCCAAATTCTCAACTAAAATTACACCAACCACCAAACTCCTAAGCAAGGCCTCTTCTGAACCTGGTTGGAAACATTTTGCTGGTGGTACTATATCGCCTGTGTGAACAGATACCTCTTGTGAGAAAATAAACTATGGGGAGAATCGCTTTGATCATATTATTTCATTTCCTTCCTCAAAAACTAAATAACAAGACAAGTTAGCTCCAACATATCGAACGGTAAATTTTGGGCAAATGAACAACAAGCCAGGATGCATGAATAGAGACTAGATATGAGTAGCAAACGAGCACTCTATGAAAATATAATCAACAGACTTAGGTGCAGAAGAACAAGGGAGACAACTCATGGGTGCACCAACTTGAGAGTGAAAGAGATCTGTATGGAGTGCAAGAAGCCCAATGCACACCTAACGAATACAATGTATCACTTTTGGAGGAACATTCAAGTTCCACGTCTTCTTCCAATAAGGGTTCTCAATACTTTGAGTAGAACTTACTCCTCCTAGTGCAACATCTGGAAAGCTTTCACTTTTGATAGAGAAAAATGTCATTTCTCGTGAAAGCCCACACTGGGTTTTCAATCGAGGTCTTTCAGGTTTTCACTGTAGTGAATTTCTTGGATTTACAAGTTTTTTCTGAATTTTCATTAATAATATTATTTCCCATATAAATATATATGTATATAACATGAGAGAAGAATGTCTTCAATCAAATCAGCCTCAAACGGGAGAAATATCTGTCCTACTAATTCAGAGTTTCATGAATTATATCCTGAATAATAGGAGGCGTTTTAGGGCTTTTTATCAATTTAGGTATAAAAGATTTATGAAATGTGGATTTGAGGTTGAAAAAAATTTAGAATTGAACTATCAAGTGACAGCTAAAGAAGTGTGTGCCACTTATTTGATAAGCTCCAGGATTTGGTGTCATTATTATTTTTTTTATTATTTCTAAAAATGGCCAGACCCACTTAAAGATGTGCGAGGTTATTTTTTATTTTTATTTTTTATTTATTAAAATATTATAATTATATTAATTAATTAATATATTATTTTTATATTATATTAATTTAATAATTATATTTATATTATATTTTTTTATAATATATTTTATTAATTTTAATATGTTTTTATAATAATATTATAATTAAATAATACTAATTATAAATTTATTTATCTATTATTAAATATATATAAGAATACTGAATTAAATCATTAATACAAAAAATAGATTAATTAATTAATATGAGTATTTATTTTTTTTTAAATGGAGATTGAGAGTAAATGAAATCTTTCAGATTTACTCGGATACATTTACCACTAAATTAAATTTGTGAGTGCATGAATATTTAAAATTATAAAAATTACATGTATTTTTATTGGAATGCTATTATATAGTCGTACATAATCATACAATAATATTAATGTCCTAATATTTGAGAGAGTTATGAAATATATTATTATATGATTTGATAATTACTGGGCTTTATCTCTGCTAAACCTAAATAAGTAAAATACGTCCAAGGTTTTAGAAGCCCACTTTATTTAGCCAGTTTAACATCTTTGGTCCTGATCCAGACACGGGGACAGATCGGGCCGCTCGCAAGTCCAGATCCAACACGAGGAGTTCAGCCCAGTGATGTGACTTGAAGAAGTACAGCAGTCTTGTCCGTATACACATCGGGAGAATTAAATGGCCGCCTGACATGGAGAGGAGTCCCAACTATTGTAAATCTCATTATTCTGAATTATCATGATTAAATATATAAAAATAATTCGGTTGCAATTAAATATATAAAAATAATTTAATACTGTTGTAAATATTTATTTAATAATTTTATTATTTTAATAAATTAATATAGTAATTTTTTAATTATATAATAATATTATTTTGTAACTCTACAAATTACTAAAATCAGTTATTAACAGTTATTATATTTTATAAAAATATTTTTAATATATAAGAGTATTAAAGAGACTATACACAAAAATATTTAAAATTATAACATTATCTATTATTATATTATTAAACGTATATAAAATCACTTCACTAAATTAATTACTTAATTTATTTTTTTAATAAATTATAAACAATACATATAAAATATTTAAAATTATTATATTATTATACTATTAGATATTATATGAGATTACTGAATTATAAATTATAAAAAAAAAATAAATTAATTAATTAATTTAATCACATAATAAATTAATTAATAGTATAATTTTATTTTATAATTCTAAATATTAATATATTTTATATATTAATATTTAATATATTTTGTTATTAATATTTAAATTAAAAATATTACTCACCTTATATAATTTTAGTGTTATAAAATTAATATTATTATGTAATTATATATATTATTATAAATTAATATTATTATGTGGTTATATATTACTGCACAAATCAATTTAATAAAAATAAATTTAATTTTTATAATTTTAAATATTTATATTAAATAATTAATTAATTTTTTATTAATTATTTAATTTAATATTTTTTATATATATTTAATAACAGGTAAATAAATTTATAATTAGTATTATTTAATTATAATATTATTATAAAAATATATTAAAATTAATAAAATTTATTATAAAAAATTTATTATAATAAAAAGTATAATATAAATATAATTATTAAATTAATATAATATAAAAATAATATATTAATTAATTAATATAATTATAATATTTTAATAATTAAAAA
Organism: Manihot esculenta; assembly: GCF_001659605.2. NCBI lineage: Eukaryota > Viridiplantae > Streptophyta > Magnoliopsida > Malpighiales > Euphorbiaceae > Manihot > Manihot esculenta. The sequence goes on along the minus strand of NC_035164.2, from coordinate 10,355,475 downwards.
AATAAAAAAATTATAGACTGGTGCCACTTTAAATGGCCAAGTCATTTTTAAAAATAAAAAAAAAATATATAATGTTTTGGCACCATTTGAAATGGCCCTAGATCTTGATGCTTATCAAATAGGCGCCTGACATTTTTTTTCTGCTGTAACCTCACAGTCCAATCTTAAATCCATAATTAATTCTTTTTCAATCTCAAATCTACAAATAAAAAATTTTTTACAGCAAAAAGCCCAACTTTTTATTTTTACAAGTTAAAAGAAAAAAAATTAAAAGTTTTTTTTCCAATTAAGGTGAAGCGGATGCTACCGTAATTTTAAAAGTAGGGTAAACATTTTTTTCTTAATAATTAAGAAAAATTAAATACATTATCATATTTTTAAAGCGCAGTAAGTAAATGTGGTAGTTTACTTTTTAATTAATTTAATTTTTATTTAATTAGCTATTATATTTAATTTATTTAATTTATTTAATTATATATTAAATTTATAAAATATAATTATAAAAATTATATTAATATTAATTAATTTAAATTATTTATAATATAATATTATATTTACCATATTTACCAATTTATATATTACTTTATATAATTTAATTAGTGCTAAAGATATATACAAATATATTAATCATATACAATTTATTTTACAAATACATTAATTAATGCTAAGAATATATATAATTTATTTTATTAATCATATTTATCAATATAAAAATTATAAAAAAAATTAAATAAAAAATATATTTAAATGTTTAAAAATAATGAAATATTATAAAAATAAATTAATATATATATAAATAATAAAGTTAAAATATAATATTAATAATCATGTAAATGTTTATTTTTTTTTATAGATATCGAGTTTTATATATGACTGACAGTTAGTTAGCTTGTATTGTCACTTTCAGCGTATTCATATTTGTGGAAGCTATGAGAATATTAAAAACTATATGTGAAATATTTTAAAAGAAATATGAGAGAATAAAAAAAATTATGAGAAAAAATATAAAATAAAATAAAATAAAATGTTTTATAATTTTTACTATTCATAACTATAATAAAATTCGGTAGAATCAACTTTCACTTTGATTCCGAAGAAAAAAAAATGTTTTTTTTATTTGAAAAGGAAAAAACCTCCTAATAATAAACTCATTCTGACCAACCATGAATGTGTTCAACCAACCAGCTGTCTCGCAATAATGAGAATTTTCACTATCATATTTTTGTTACGAAATTTCAATCACCTTTATTTTATGTTTTCACCATTCATCTAAATCAAATGAATAACTCTTTAATTAAAATATATTTTGGCATTATTTAATTATCATCTTGATCAATATACCCTTATTTAATAAAATTATTTAGCTTAAATAAACAATTAATCCTCTAATTTTTACTAAAATAATTCTAATGACTCTAATTTTAAAAACGTTCCATTTTTATCTTTAATTTTAATTTTGATATTATTATAATTTTAATATTTATTTAATTTTTATATATAAATTATTTTTTATATTCACATATTTAATCTGATCATAAAAATATATGAATAAGTATAAAAAATCTCATCAGAAACTGCTCACATGCTTAGAATAAGACATCTGAAAATATAAAAATCACTTCATATATCTCATTCTAGGCCTAAATAATTTTTTATTAAAAAAATAGAAAATAAAAGACATGATCACATGCATACCTTAGGACAGGAACATTATCAACTCACTTTTTATCTTCTTAATGACTTAGTTGTGTTTGGCATCAAAACTCTTTTTTTTTTATTACTATAAACATTTCCTTCATCAAAGTTTGAGATATATATATATTATTTTAAAATTACTTAAAATTAATTTTAAAAGATTACTTTAATATTTATACTATTAAAATAATTTATTTTTATTTTCAATATTTTTGTAATGAAATTTTTAAAAAATGTTTTCTTAGCAACCACGATTCTATAATATATATTCCAGAATAGATATATTTAATAAATTTAATTTTGTAAATCATTTTTATTTGTATTATATACTAACATCAACATCTATAAAAACATGTTCTAAATTAGTTGTTACTTTTTCTTTTTGGTTTATATAGTGTCCTTTTTGAAGGTGTTGGTCCTCTTTCTAGAAGGTGCATGGAGTTTTTCGATTTGAATTTCGAGACTAGAAAGAGCTGCATGCAACCATTGCATTGCTCCGTTCATCATAGTATTGTTATTGATGACTTCATTTCAGCGGATCAGAGGAGAGTTTGGGCTTTTTGTCCATTTAGCGTGAAAATGAAAAAAAAATTACTAATTTAGATGTATTAATATTATGAAAAAAATTACTAAAATGAAAAAAAAAAATATTAATTTAATAATATTATTTATATTATAATTTTAATATATTAATATTTAATAGATTTTATTATTAATATTTAAATAAAATATTATTGTTATTATATAATTTCAGATCATCATATAATTAATATTATATTACGATTAGATATATAAAAATAATTCAGTTCAGATGTATAAAAATAATTCTTCTTATATATTTATCTAGTGAAATTTTTTTTTATTATTTTTAATAAATTAATATACTAATAATGTACCTATTTAATCACATAATAATGTTATTTTATAGTATTAGAATTGGATATAAATTTATTGATATTTAATTATTATATTTTATAAAAATATTTTTAATATATAAAAGTATTATAAAAATTAATTGTAAAGACTGCATATAAAATTAAAATTAATAAATATATTTAAAAAAATAATATAAATAAAATTATTAAATTAATATAATATAAAAATAATATAATAATTAATTAATATAATTATAATATTTTAATAATTAAAAAAAATAAATAAATCTCTATTTAGAATGGCGCCAGACCATTATTTAAAAAAAAAAAATTAGCATTTTTATAAAAAAGCCATCAAAATTGTTTGATGATAATCAAATCTCAAATTCATAAATATTTTATTTTTTATCCTAAATTGATAATTTTTTTATTTTCAACTCTAAATTTATAAAAAGTTTGATTATTCTCTCTATTTGAAATGTTAAGTTTATTCCTCATATGAGGCTAAATGAACTAAATTATTTATAAATTATTTAAGATTTAACTCGATAAAAATTTAATTAGTCTTGTTCAATTTTTAAATAATTACACATTATTCGATTTATTTGTAAGTTCATAAATAGGTTCTCAAATAATCTCGTAAATAATTTTATTAAATAAAATGAGATTAATATTATAATATAATTATACTTAAATATACACAAACTTTCATGATTCAAACATAACTTTTTTAAAATTTTAAAATTTTTTTTGGAGTAGAATTCGAAATCTCTCAGATTTACTTGCACCTATCATCAAGATAAGTCTTTGAATACTTCTAAAGTTTTAATTTAATTACACCTTTAAAATTTATAGATATTTAGATCATTAAAATTTATAAGTTTATATAAAAATTTGTAAAGTAACTTATATATATTTATTTAATTAAAATTATTTAATTTTAAAATAAAACTCATATAAATAAATTAAATTATTTATAAACTATTCCACATTAAATTCGATAAAAACTCGATTTGTTTAAATTTATTTATAAAACGAATCAAATTTGAATTGATTAATATTTGAATTGAGTTGAAAATTAATAAAGTTCAAATTTAAAAAAATTTTAATAAATCAAACTTAAACATTTCAAAAATTAATTCGACTCAATTCGTTAATAGCTATAATTCCCCTAATCCTCTATTCAAGACTTGCTTCTTCTGCTATTGCAAGAGTTGGTGCGACTATTCTTTATGGAGTGGGGTTCATCCCTAATTTGAATATGTGGAGCTATTCTCTGCATTTCTTGTCTTGTATGGTGAGACAGAGACGAGACGAGACGAGACGAGGCGGTAGAGTCAGTGGATATGTGTCCCTCGTTGATCTAGGTCCTTTAGTTTTAATGGATTGAACTAAGCTAGTTAGGCAATGTACAAATGTGATATTAGCCTCATATTTATCTTTCCTTGCAATGGAAAAATACAAATTTTCTCCCATTTTTTTAAAGCTAAGCTAATTTTGATAAATGTATAAAAATATTGAATATAGTCAAGAACATTTATTATTATATAATTTTTAAATTTATTTAAATAATTGATAATATAGTTAATTTGATTTTGATTATTATGATTTTATGAGTTAAAGATGTTCAAATATCAAAGTGCTTTATGTATTAATTTCAAATAGTATAGAAGTAAATATATTACTAAAACAGCACTTAATTTACATTTGTTTAAAAAAAATTGATGGAAAATATTTAAAAAATTATTTTTATTTTTTAATTGCCGAGTTAAAAATATAAATAATTTATGTATAAAAATTTTTTTAAAATAAGGATCGAGAAAATAGAATCTGACATCTCTCAAATTTTTTCAGATACAGTTACTATAAAACTAAAACTATGAATGCAATTTATATATATATAGTACTATGATGAAAATAAGAAAAAAAAATTTTGAAAAATAATCTTTCTTTTAATTAAAAAATTTAATTTATCAATTTTTGAATGCTTAAAATGTTAAAAAAGTAAAAAATATTTTTTTTAAAAAAATAATGGAGACTTACCCATATTTGGAAAGAAGGAATTAAAAATGGAGAAAAATAAAAAAAATGAAAAATAAAAGAAAATATTCGCTTTCCCAAAATAAAAAGAGACAGGAAAATAACGTTTCATTTTCTTTGTTTAATTTTTTCCTTAATTTAAAGAAAAAAAATAAATTTTATTTTTTCCTCATTCAAAATACAAAAACAGGAAAATAACAGAGAAATTAAAGCATTTTTCATTTCTTATTTTCCTTCATTTCTGTACAGAATATCCAAACTTAAATGTTAGGTTGATGAATAATTTCACGTATGGACAAAAATTATCTGATGTGATATTTACGATATGATAAATAAAATCCTGATCTAACGGCCAATATAGCCGAGTTCACGCAAAGTAGGAAGCACTAGAACAATATCTTAGGGGGGAAAGCAATGTGACGAAGGAAAGGAGGAGGAATTGATAGAAGAAAAAAGGAGCCCACACATTGAAGTGATAAGTTCCAAACTTGAGTCTAACACGCCAACTGAGTGGACAACTGTCCAAACGTAGCCATCAAAACTTGGAAAAGAAAAGAAAGCTTCCAAAGTCCAGCCGCCTCCTTTGAACGTCAAGGCCACAACACATCATCCCCATCTACCCTTCGCTTCCTGTAATTGGCAATTACATACATGTCCATTGAATTTTAAATTTTTACTTTAAAATGAAAATTTTATTAATTGTATAATTTTTATTTATTCATTTTTATGAATCCGATAAGATTTCAGTATGATTTTTTTATGAAGGATCATAACTAATTCAAAATTATAAAATAAATTCAGTTTAATATAATTTTTAATATTTTAGTTTAAAAATATATATAAAAAAACATGTTTTCATTTTAAATATTAAAAAAGTTAATAGTAAAAAATTTTTATATTTTATATTTTATATTTTATTATAATTATACTTTAAAAAAATTTTATACTTTAATTTTATTATAATTCTATCTTATATTTTTATTTTTTTTATTAATTAAATTATATTTTTTTAATATTTAACTAAATGCATCCTATTGTATTTATATATTTAAAATCTTATAAAATTATCAAATTACTTTTTTTACTATTAAATATATTTAAAAATTACTATTACTATTATTTAATTTTATTTTAATTTTTATTAATAGTTTTATAATAATAATAATTTATTTTAATCTTATTTTTATTATTTTTTAAAAAATTATTCTTTCAACTCTTAAATATAATACTAATCTATCAATTTTTTTTAATTATACTTAATATTTAGAGTAAATTTTAAAAAAATTAATAAAATAAATAATTATAAAAAGAAATTTATATTTTTAGTTTTATTATATTTTATTCTAAATTTTTAAATTAATATCAATTTATTGACGTCACATGTTGATATAGTGAATGATATGATAATTTTATTAATTTTTAACGATAAAAAATAATAATAGAATATAATTAAAATAATTTTAAAAAATTAAATTTTAATTAATAAAAAAATATATAAAATATAATTGTAACAAAATTAAAAGGGCAAACTTTTTTGAGGTATTAACTCTATTAAAAAAGAAAAAGAAACTTCTATTCAGAGAATAATACGCTAATAATTGCTTTATTATCTTTTTGAATGACAAAAATCTTTTGAGATATTGTAATTTCGGAAACTTGAGTAAAATTCAACAACACTATTATATTCCTTTCCTATTTAAAATTTTTTAATCATACGTCACATAAAAAAATCGTTTTCAATTGTTTTAATAAATTTTTAATTGAAAATTTTTTCAATACCCTCAACATTAATGGCCATTACTTTTTAGAGAAAAATATTTAAAAAATAAAAACAATTTTTTTTAATATTACGCGAGTAAAATTATGTAGTAATTGTTGTATCTTTTCTTTTGAATGCGATGTCACAAGATAAGTTGAGGTGTATAATTTTAGATCTAATTAAATAGTGGGTCTAACAGTTCACATGGGGAAGGCCAACAAGATTCACAAAAAGACAACTCTTTCCATTCAGCAAGAACCAGACATGTACCCATTACAAGACAATTTAATCAAAAAACCCCCCCTACCCCCATCAGATTCCTAACCACAATGGTCTGATCTGATCTGATCTGATGAAACGAAGCACAACCTCCCCAACCCATAAAAACATAGCTAATACTTATTTATTTCACAGTCATTATGTATATAGCAATCAACAGCAGGTGTAAATTTATGGGACTTGCTAATCTCCTTATTAGCCCATTTTCACCACCCTGCTTTAACTATCTAACAAGTTCTAGTCACTACAAGATAAGGGAAATAAAGTAAATGATAACACTTCTTATCCAGTGAAAGCTTTCACTGTTTTGCAAACGTCTAAAAGAGTAATATAGGCCACATCTCTAAAGAACACCAGTGTTCCTGTAGAGTGAATTGCAATTTCCTTTCTTTACTGGAACCATATTGAAGCATCCTGCTGCTTTGGCAAAGAATCCATTACCAACCCCTGCAAGTCCTCTTTGTAGTCGAACGAAGACAGATCGTATGGAGACCCGAACATCAGATTGAAGCTGTTGTTGCAGTTGTTGTTGCTGTGCTGCTGATTGCTTTCAAATGCAGAATTCAAAGCTTTAAACCTGTCAAATTGACCACTATCCTGTGAAAACATTTGATGGTTATTGTGGATGTTTGACTCGTCGAAGATGTTTCCTTCGATCACGTTGCATTGACCTCGGAAGTAGTTGTCTGGTTGATGGTGAATCTTTGGCTGGAACAGATTGTGACTTTCAGTGATTCCACTGTTGCCAGAATTTGTGTTCTTGTTGCCTTGGATACTTGTGTCATAGATTGACATGAGCTCACTGATCATCTTTTGCCCATCTTCTGGAACTCCTGATAAATCAAAGGCAGGTGGAGCTGCGTTCACCATTGGAGCAGCTGGCTTTGGTTGAGCACAGGATTGAGGAAAGATCACAGGCTTCACTTCATTAACATGAAAATTTGACCCTGCAAACTCTAAAGAAGAGCTTCTGTATGGGCAAGTTAATTGATGATTATCCCTAGATGTCCTGTCATGGAAACCCAGGCGAAGTTGGCTGTAAGGACATTGAACAAACTCACATGTATAGATCTTCTGATCCACCATAATGTTTATATCACTGGAAGGCTTTCTCTTTCTAATGAAGTCAACATTGGTAATAGTTTCCCCCTTAATTGGATAAGGTTGTCGAATGGGCAGCCTTTCCCTCATCCTCTCCATTCCAAGATTGGAACAATTAATGTTCTCAGGTTTGCACTCCTGCACATCAAAATTCGTCTCATCTTCAACCCCTTCAACATCATACTCACTGCAATCATGAATGACCAAAGACCCACTCCCCCCAGCTGATGAGAGAGGGGGGCACAAATTGGGGTAAAGCTCTCGTGCCAAGGCCTCCTCTTGGTTGATAATTGCAAGCCAAGTTGCACTTTCCTTGGCCGTCATCTTGTCCTGCAAGCACTTGGACTGTCTCACAAGCTTACGAATCTTGGCAATGTCAGGAGACATATGCTTAATGACTGCTGTAAGAACCCCAACCTTCCATGCCTTCTTCAAGTCATGAGGCTTCTTGTAAGGAGGAGGGCCTTGATCCTTAGGTAAGCCTAGTTGCGGCCACCACTCTTCATTTCCAGTAGGCCACCACGGTGGAGGAACACCTTTCTCCAACGGAAATCGCCTCTGAGGAGGGTCACAGTGCTGCATCAGTGCTGATAAGAGTGAACCAAGGGTGGTATCTTGAAGTTCTTGCAGGGTGTGTGGAGTTGGACCAATAGAATTACAACCCTCATTCTTGCCTGGGATTGAATTGTCTGCTTGATACTTGGCTATAGCAGCCGGACCATTTCGATCAAACCGGACTTTATCCTTCCACCACTCTCTAAGATTATCAGATGCTCCAGTCACCGGCTTTCCCTTCTCCGGGATAATCCCATAAACAAAACCTTGAGCTTTACAAACCTCCATCATCTTTAACATATATTTTAAGATACCATCTTGGGCCCTAGACATCTTCTTCCTCCTAGCCTGCTCCTGGGACTGCCGCTGCTTAGCGATATCAATACCTTCCTTGCTCTTGTTCTGTTCTTTCAACCTTTTAAGACGCATTTTGTCCTTCCACATCCTACGCTCGAGCTCATCAACATCAATCTCCTCATCACTATAATCATCGTCCACTGTAGGCTCCGGTTCAGGTTGTGAAGCAGCTACATCTTCCCCGATCGGAGCACAGAAGAAATCCATGTCACCACAAAATCCTATTTCATCATACATCATCATCTTTAACCTGTAGGGATCTCGAATGGCTTAGTATTCTCAACCTTGAATTCCCGAAACTGTCTTATTGCATCCTCCGTAATTCCAAACCTGTGAAGATCAACAAAAAGTGAAGAATTAAAAATCCAGCAAATACCATATGGCTTTCTAGTTGATAAGTTACGTGTATGGTATCATTTTTCCATCAATCTTATCAAGGAAGAAACAGAGAAGGCTACATGAAAGTTCAAATTTAACTATCAGCCTTTACATACACTACAGAAATATTTATGGACACAACAGATCGACACCCATAACGTGCTGCAATTTTACTGGACAAGGTAATTCAATTACGAACCTTCCACAAAAGACGTAACTTCCAAAAAAAAACAATCTACAAAATTTTAACTTGAACAAAGTAGAATACCCATGAATGATCAATTGAAAAATGATAATTAGATCACTTAGCAGCAAACTAGAGCAATCAAATTTGATGTTTGATAGAAAAGCAGATTATATATGAAATCGAATCTTGTCAACCATCAAGTGAACCACCCAGATCTCACCATGTTGAGCGGAAAAAATTGTCCAGACAATAAGGTACAAGTCATGAGAAGATGCCAAACAGCTTGGATCTAACACAAAACTGAAAAATTCTTGTTTTAATATCAAAACCCACATCACAGAAATAACCGAACTGAAAAATACCCATGAAAGATCAATTGAAGATGATAAGCAGATCTATTAGCAGCAGAGTAGAGCAATCGAATTTGATATTTGGTAGCACAGTAATTATACATGAAATTGAATCTTGTCAACTATAAGACAATCAAGTAAACCACCCAGATCTCACCGTGGATTACAGGTGGGGAAAGACTTGGAAAGAAAATTTTCAACGTTGAGCAGAAAAAATTGTTCAGACAATAAGATGCACATGAGAAGATGTCAAACAGCTTGGATCTAACACAGAACTGAAAAATTCTCGTTCTAAATCAAAACCCACATCACAAAAACAACCAAACACCAAAATCCAAACCCAAAAGTTGCAACTTTCAGAGAATAACAGAACAAAAGAGAAAGAAAAACAGCAAACACAGAGACCCAAAATTGGAAAAAAAAAGTGCCAGAAGCCGAAGGAAAATAAATTGAAGAATAGAGTTGACACAAGAAATTACTTGAAAATCAAAGAGGGAGTTATCCTTTTCCTTTCCTAAGGAAGAGAGAATCAAGGTCAATCCTGCAACAGAGAAGCTGTTTCTACAGAGCAGGGAGGGAGAGAAATCAGAAAAGAGAAGTTCCCTGGTATTATCCTCAGGAGACGGCGTTAGATAGATAAAGAAAAGGAGAATCCTTGGTGAGTGTGTAAGTGGGCGGTGGGGTTAAAGTAACAAAGCACTTAAAGACATGGAACCATGAGAGAGGAGAGAGGAGAGAGGAGAGAGGAGAGAGGAGAGAGGAGAGAGATTAATCCGATATAAGCGTTGAGATGTCCGTTCGTGAGAGTCTTTAAGATAAGAAAGTGAGTGTGGGAGCCGTCGTGTCCCTGTAAGAGTAAAATCTCATGATCTTTTTATTTTTTTATTTTTAAACAGCAGAAAATTCTCATGATCGTTTCGCTCCTCAGTAAGGCATGTAAATGAATCGAATCGGTACGCCTCTCTATCCTTACTCGATCTAATAAAAAGAAAAAAGAATTCCTAATTTAATTTAATAAATTACTATTTAATGCTTATACATGATAAAACTAATTATTAATATTCTTTTATTTTTTAAAAATATCTTAAATAATATTTGTAATTTTAAAAACTCAACTTAAAAAATCATTCCTGTTAAATTTTAGTATCGCTATTATTAATATATACAGTATGAGGTCAAAAAGAAGGTGACTGTAAAATTAACGATAATAATATTAAAATTTAAATAAATAGTGATTTTAGCTGAGTTTTTAAAATTATAATTTATTTTATTATATTATAAAAATTAAAAAATATTTTTTCATTCCTATTAATAAAGAATTAAATTTTAATTTATTAGTATTTAATGAATTTAAAATCAATTCATTTATAAGCTGTATAATTTTTTTAACTATAATGGTATAATTGCTTTACATGGCTAGATTATAAGGTATGATTCATGAGTCCTTCTCTTTCTCGGTCGTAGCAGAATGTTCTTAGTTTCCTTTTGTTTCCCCTATCATTAGTTGTTAGATTAGTTATATTTTTCCCTCTCCACTATCAAATAATAGCTTTTTTCTTTTGTTTTGTTAGTTACCTTTGGTCTGAAGATCGATGCTTTACTAGGTAAGGGGGACTTAAGTAGATATAGGGCTAAGGTTAGTCGCTGGTGTGGGCTCAGCCATTATGCTGCATGAGGCTCCTTACATGCATGCGGTGGCAGCAGTTCCAAGGATTTAATGGCCAATTCGGACCAAATATGATTTTCCCTCAGATTGCAAGAAAGTGTGATCGCGACTCCACCATCCTGCAAGAGTTGGTTGGATATTGTTGCTTGGCCGAAGAGCTTGCAAGCATGATAAGGTCGTAAGCTTCTTTGTCTTTGGCGAATGAATGCTCTTTGGAGGAAGTTTGTGTCCCTTACCTTGATGGTCACCCACCTGAAAGCTGTCGATTTGGTTGGAAGGCTTGCTTGTGCTGGGGAAGAAGTGATGAAGAGATTGCTAGGGTTCTAAGAGTTGCGGGTCCTAGAGAATTCAAGGGGTTCAGCTGGGTATGCTTCTTTAAGGTGCTTTGGATTGAGTTTAGTTGTTTTTCTCTAGACTTATCAATTCATAAGACAATTATATAATTATATTTAATTAAAAATAATTATAAATTTAAATTATAGTGGTATAAAATGTTCACTCCATGCTCTAATGTGAACTATTTCACACAATCTAAGAGTGAATAGTTATGTTAGTTTAATTAATTTTTTATATACACCCATGTCTCAATTGAAATAATATAGGAATGCATCGTTTAGGTTTTTTTAAAATTTTATTTTTAAAACAGTTCGGCTCAAACTAATACAAATAACGTTTGAACTTACTTTTTCACTTCCAAAATGTTTAATCTAAATTATTTAATAGTTTTATACTAGTTATTATATACAATTTTTAATTTTCCGTACTTTATCGATGTGCAATTCTTTTCCACAAATATACAGTTGAATATCACACTCTTCTCACTAAATTTGTGACGTTCTAATCGTAATTAAATCAGATTCAATTACTACGTTAGTACCGAACTCTTAGGTATTGTGGTTCGCTATTATTTCGGGTGGCTCCATCTCGTCTCACACGAGTAGCCTTTTCCTCGGAATACCACTAACTCTGCACAATTTTTTTATCCAGAGTGACTCGGATACCAATTAAAACGGTCCGGCTAAACTAACTCAAATAACTTTTGAACTTACTTTTCTATTTAGTCCAAAATAATTAATCCTGGTTATTTAGTAATTTCGTGCTAGCTATTATATATAATTTTTAATTTTTAATACTTTGTCATGTGATATTTTTTTCCACGAGCAGACAGCTGAATATCACACTCTTCCCATTAAAGTTGCGATGAGGATTGATATTCTTTTCCACAAGCAGACACTGAAGATCACACCCTTCCCATTAAATTTGCGACGTTCTCATCGCAACTGAATCGAACTCAATTACTCTTTCTCACAAACATGAATATCACAATTTTAATAATTAGTCCATCCAGTTTTATAAAAAAATATTAATCACGAGTTAATTGCTAATTAATAGACTTAAATAACATAGTAATTTTTTTTAAAAAAAAGTAAATATTAGTCATACATCATGAGTTATACAGAGTAATATCTAAAAGTTAAAAGAAAAAAAAGGAACTCATTTCTAAAATTATAAATATGACATATTTTGGGATAAAAAATTAGAGGCGAGCAGTATTTAGTATTAAGTACAAACTGAAAAAATCGACCGAACCGAATTAATTTGAAAATTCGGATCGATTTTTTATTCATTTCGGTTTGGTTCGGTGTTTAATTTTAAAAATTTTGGTAATTTCAGTTCGATTTAGTTTTAATCAAAAAAATAAAAAAAACCGAATCGAACCAATTAGTAATAATAATATATTATTTTTAATAATATTGAGAGATCATATTAAAATTAAAATATTCTAATTAAATTTTAAAATATTTAAAATAAAGCATAAAAAATAAAAAATTTATTAAAAATTCAAACCGATCAAACTGAATCAAATCAAATCAAATCGGTTCAGTTTGATTCAGTTTTTGACTAAAATTGGTTCGGTTCGATTTTCATAAATACCAAAATTTCTATTTTCTGTTTATTTGGTTCAATTTGATTTTGAACCGAACTGATTGGATGAGGAACCCTAACCAGAATTGAGACTAAAGAAAATATAAATTTTATGTATTATTTAATTAAGTTTTTCATTATATTTATCAATTTTGCTATTAAGTTTTATTAGATCTATTAATGTTAAATCCTTTTAGTACTATGTATTAAGGTTTAGACAATACTAAAACATATATTAAGGTTTAGACAATACTTTCTTAGTAGCGGATGTGAAATTATTATCTTAACATTACTAGAACAATAATTTAATAATAATTTAAAATTATTGTAAAAATTTTAAATTTTAATTAATATAAAATAATATATTTGAATAAGTGGTTTGTTTTATACCTAAGAATCTTAAAAAGTGATTTTTATTCGTTGTAAAAAAATAACTAAATCATTATTTAATGTAACGACCCGGAAATCGGAACGCTACCGGCGCTAGGATCTAGATCGGCTTAAGGCCGCCGGGACCCGTAGCAAGCCTAACATACCTCCTATCACTTGGTCAAATCTCATAAATGATCAAAATATTAACATAAAAACTTAAACATCTGATGTAAATACCGAGCTCGACCTGTATGCTACATAACTGTAAACATATAAACCCCCATGCTAGAGCCGTCATCAAATGCTCTAGCTGGGTCAACATTACATACATCAAGCCTGGTTTACATCTCAACAAATAAAAACATAACATACATCATGTACAAGAGCCGGGTATTACATTTAATCTCATAAAAGTCAAAGTAAATGTAGCGGTACACAAATTATTACTATTGACTAATGGATATTTTTTTAACCATAAATATTCCTAATCTATTAAGCTAAGACTAAATATTATTTACACTGAATTGACTCACTAAATAATAAAGTGTTTCAACGAAATATTTACTCTATTCATGAGGATGGAATCCTCAACCTCACTTGAAAAATGAGAGTACCAAACCATTCATTCTAAGAGCTACAATTAAAGTATGTAGAATAATAATTTCTAATTGTTGTCTTGAATAGGTAGTAGGATCTCTTTTCCCTCATAATAGAAATGTATTTACTTTTATTTAATGCTCTCTTTCACAACCTATCACTACTTAAGCAAAAGGAAAAAATAAAAAAATCATTTTGTGTGCATGTTTCTCTAAGGACTTCTCCATATTTTCTACTTCCATTTGTATTTTTTGTTCAGTTAACTTGTTTTAATACGAAAATTTTTCATACTAATTCTTTGTAAGACAAAAAAACTTGCTCAAAGATTGAACCTTCATCCTTCCTCCTTTTTGTAGCCAGCCACTGAGCGGTGCAAAGAAAGAGACTTGACTTCAAGAATTGAAGATTTGATCACAATGGTTTGTATGTATTAATAAGAGAACTTATAGTTGGAAGTCTAAAACAAAAATGGAATACTAATTTGGTCATATAAGAGGTAACTCGTAAAATTCTAATTTTCATTCATTCTTTATTTTTTAATAAAATTGACTAGACATTATATTGAATCATAAGAGTTATGAGTAGCTCGCTTAAATAATTTGTTTATTGATGTTTGTTGTACTTGCACGTAGTGCAGATTGACTTTGTAGTTTAGAAAATTTAAAATTACAATTATTGTTTTTCATTTTCCCTCTGTTTCGAATCAAGAATTTTGTAAAACTTTAATTCAATTGATTTCTTTTATAACAATTCTTTTGTTTAGAATGATGAAATTCAAATCTTTTTAACTTAAAAGAATTTTATTTTAAAAGAAGTAGAATTCTTGCATGATTTTGTAAGAATTCATTTGAATTCTTTTCCTGCAAAATAAATTATGCCAAATGAGAAGTTCGTGTTTCTATTTAAAAGAGTGCATAATACCATAATCAAGTAAAATGTGAGCATTAGAAAGCACATTTAGTTAGTACCTAATACAACTACATTGGAGATTTTTGTCTTCGGGTTTGTTAATATAAAAATTAATGTGGTTTAGGCCACCTTTATTCTTAGGCCTATAAATCTTATCTTATATCATAACTCATCACTTTTTACTTGAGAAGATCCTTTGCACTAGAAGCTCTTGCATCTTTTGTCAATCTTTTTAACCATTATTTTGGGAAAAATTTAGATAAGTTCATAAGATAAGTGCTTTGCAATCCAACTAGTAATTCTAGCGATGATCTTATCCATTAGCTTCTAACACTGCTCTTTTACCATAGACATCAAAACTAAGGATAATCTAAAATATTTAATAGGGAGACTTCCCTCCTTGCATCTTAGTTTGTAGGATCTAACTCTTAACTAAGGCTTCTACCGAAAAAAATATATTGAACTTTTGTCCTAATTTACTATAGCCCGTAAACCCTTTTAAAATGCTACAAAGCATGTATTAGAACCCTCATTAGATCCATATCCCCATAAGTAAAAGAGGAGTAAGTCATCAGCAAAGCATGTCGTTCATTTACCTCTTTGTAGCCCTTATAAAACTTAAAGGATGCAGGTGGGCTCATAAATAGAAACCTAATGCAGGTGGGTTCATAAATAGGAACCTAGATAGATATTCCGTTGATAAAACAAATAAAAGAGAGGATATTGGATCCCTTTACCTCAACCATTT
The DNA here is from genome assembly GCF_001659605.2 of Manihot esculenta. Classification (NCBI taxonomy): domain Eukaryota; kingdom Viridiplantae; phylum Streptophyta; class Magnoliopsida; order Malpighiales; family Euphorbiaceae; genus Manihot; species Manihot esculenta. Next base: position 10,339,681 of record NC_035164.2, on the reverse strand, counting down.
TTACCCAGGAAAAAAGCATTCAAAGCTACCATTGACCATTACAAAATACTAGGAAGTCCTCATTTATTTCATACTTATTAAAGCTAGTAGGAACGGTCAATCCTAACAAAACCTCTTCAACAAAATCCCATTGTATAGAATCATAAGCCTTTTCTTAGGTTAATTGTACATTAATAACCTTCATAGCATATCTAGGGGACTACTATTCCTATGATAATTCCTGACTAACTCGTGATTAAGAGAATATTATCAATAATTCTTCTGCCAAAAATAAATTCAGATTGAGCAAAATTAGTAATCCTATTAAAATCTTTCCATCTCTATTTGTTAAAATCTTAATAGCCTTATAAAAGGCGAAACTACAAGCAATGAGTCAATAATCAATTAACTCATTAAGGTTCCCAGTCTTAGGAATGATGGTAAGAATGGTTATATTAAATTACTTTAATAACCTACCATTTTCAGAGAACTCATTAATAGCTTTAGTAACCTTCCTCCTTACGATATCCCATATTTCCTAAAGAAAAAGTTGTTAAAGCTATCAATTTCTATAGTATTTTCATAATCTTTTGATTGCACAACCATCTTTCCTCATTAATCACAATTCTACGAAGTTTCAAAGCTTCTTCTTCATTAATAATAGGACCATTCTTGATGATATCTACATCACATGTTGCTTACCTTAACTAATAGCATCCAAAATATCCTAGTAAAACTAAACAATAGCTTGCTTAATGCTTTTTTGATCAATCACTATAACTCTATTAGAAAAAGGCAAGTTAGTGACTTTATTCTTGACCCTCCCAAACTTCATAAAGTTATGAAAATACTTAATATTAATATCTCACATCTAGATCCAAGTTACTCTATACTTATGCCTATAAAAGCATTTCTCTTGCTTTATCATTCTTTCGATGCTCTCTCCTCATCCATCAAAATTTCATTTTGAGGGTTTTCTTACAAACTTGTAACTTCTTTAATGTAATACCTGGCTAGACTCCGGTATCGGAATTCCTATCGTCCGGTGAAATCTCGGGTGTCGGAGACCTCTAGAAGGGTAAAACTATGTTTTCATAAAATGTTTTAATGTGTTTTATGTTTTAAGCATGAAAGAAATGAGTTTTTACATGAAAATAGCCTTGGAGGAAAACTTAGGTTCGGCCGCCGAACATGCATGCACTTCGGGAGTGCTTTAGGCCCCCGAAAGCATAAGTGAGGGAAGTCCAGGTTCGGCCGCCGAACCTCAAGTTCGGCCGCCGAACATGGCATGCATGCGAGGCACTTTCGGCTCCCGAATGTGGCCTGGCCAGTCACCTATAAAGGGGTCCCTTAGCCGAAAACGGGCGAGCTTTTCTCCCCATTTTCGGCCAAGGTGAGCTCTCCGCCGTCCCTCACCGATCTTGAGTTTCTTCCTTCCATTCTTCATGATTTTTATGAGTTTGCAACCTTGTTTTGAAGGTTTTGAACATTTGAGCAAGTTTTGGAGCTTGGAGGTTCAAGGAACTCTCTCTCTCCCATTTTTCGAGCTAGGGTCGTTCTTCTCTCGATCTTCAAGAGGTAAGGGCCGATCTTGAGCTTATGGCATGTTTTAAGTAAGTTTTAAGTAGATCTATGGGGTAGAATGCATGTTTAGCTTATGGTTAGGTTTATGGGTTCATATTATGTTTTTGGACAATGTGGATGTTTGATGTGTTGTAGATGGGGTTTAAGATAGTTTGAAGCCCCTAGGAACTTGTATGCTTGAGTATGTATGTTGTAGATTAGGAAAAATGCATGTTTGGATGGTTTTGGGAGGCAAATGTGCATGAGGAACCAAGTTTCTGCCCTTTGGCAGAAACCAGGTTCGGCAGCCGAAGGACTTTCGGCCGCCGAACCTGCTTGGGAGGCCAGCCTTTCGGCTGCCGAAGCCTGCCCCCGAAAGAGGACTTTCGTCTCTGGAGGGCAGTTTCGGCCGCCGAACATGCATGAGTTTCGTCTCTGTCTGGGAGTTTCGGCCGCCGAAGGTGCCGCCGAACCTGCCTGACTTTCGGCTCTGGAGGGACTTTCGGCCGCCGAACCTGCCGCCGAAAGTGCCCTGTTCAGCCTTCATTTGCATGTTTTTGCATGGATGTTTTGAGGTGTTTTAGAGGGTTTTTGGGGGATGTTTTTAGAGTTATGTTCTAGTTGTTTGGTCCCTCATTTGAGTCCACCTGTGTAGGTTCGGACCCGAGGAACCGAGGACCCCATCAGTGAGTCAGCTGCTTCAGTCATTGTCAGAGCTCGTTGAGGTGAGTAGAATAAACACTTATGTTTTAAAGCAAATTAATATAGATTTGAGCATGTTCATGCATCACGAATGCTATGTGATAGTCTAGGTTGCTTGCATTAGAATTCACGAATATGTTGCATTGCATAATTTGATGATGATGTGGATGGTTATTGGATGATCCTTAGTCCTCGATATGATGCGATGTGATATGATATGGTACGGTACGGAAGTCCAGGTTGTACCCATTTTACGTCCCTGGCACTATGTAAGAGAAAGTCTAGGTTGTACCCATTCTACGTCCCTGACACATTGGAATGTTATGTAATGTTATGTTATGTTAAGAGAAAGACCGGTTGACCCATTCTACGTCCCGGCACTTTGGAATGTACAGGACTCTTGGTGACAATACCATCCGTGATGTGATTTGTCTGTGATGTGTTGCATTCCACTATAGCATATGATCTAAATGTTTTATTATTCTGCTCACTGGGCTCTAGTAGGTCACTCCTTTTCCCTAATCCCCCAGGGTTGCAGGTACAGGCTAGACAGAGAAGTCAAGGTGAATGAAGTCTTGAGTTGTAATAGTTAGCATGTGGACATGACAAATTGTATAATGATGTAAAAGTTATGAATAGTTATGTCATGTATATGTTGATTCTGAGATTGAGGTTTAGAAGTTGTGCTTGACCGAGTTTGTATAGTAATCCCTTTTGTAAACATGATTTATGTTTTATGATGCTTTTGTAACCAAACTCTATATATATAAATGTCACCCCATTGGGGCACTGTTGGGACTCCAAAGAGGAGTTAATGTTTATAACCATGTTATGTATAGTGCATGCACAGGTTGAGTTTGGTGAATGAATGAATGAATGTAAAGAAAAGTTCAAATTTTTATGTATACTCTTGATCATGTATGGGATTAAACAGGTTTACAGGTTGTATGTCAGGCTTGCTACGGGTCCCGGCGGCCTTAAGCCGACCTGGATCCTAGCGCCGGTAGCGGTCCGGTTTTCAGGTCGTTACATTTAACATTTGCTTACATTCCTCCATTCGACTAGAGATGTCAAAAATTTCTTATCTACTTAAGATCTTGAGTTCCCCTTTTAACCTCTTCATTTTATTCCGGACTCTATACGTAATACTTCTAGTTATATTACATTGTTATATCCTCTCTACAATACCTTAAAAGCTAGGGTGATATAGTATATATGGAAGAACCTGAATATAACACTCTTTACCTCTATTTTTGCTAGTAATGATAAGGTGAGTGGTCAAATAAGCTAGTAAGCAATGCTTCATATTCTAATAAAGAAAACATATTTAGCCAAGCCACATTAATAAAATATCTGTATAGCTGCCTTAATATTATAGCATGCCCTTTCTTATTATTTCTCCAGGTTTAGAAGCACCCATTGACTCTAAGTTCTACTAGGCTTGCCTCAGCTATACACTCTTCAAATCCTCACTAGCAACATCTACCTCAAGACCCCTAATTCTCTTCTAGTTAGATGAGATAGCATTGAATATCACCTTGCACTATATAGGGGCCTACCAAACCAACCACAACATGCAACACTATCTCTTATAACCTTACCTTTCCAAACTAAAGTTACTTCCATAAAGGAATTGCTAGAAAAATCTCTATCCACCATATTTCATTGAACAGTGGATAATTTGATCTCTAACTACTTCCACTTACAACTTCACTTGTTGAGGAATTTAAGTAACATAGATTCTTCTATCTTAGTATCTTGATAATTATTTATGAACTCCCAACTTGATAGCCCTAACCCCTCCTGAATTTTCTCCTTATTCATATGTCTTACTATAGTCTCAATAATCTCAAAGCCTTTAGCTCATGCTTCGAAATTAGAGAGTGTATCTCTAATTGCATTCTAAGGTCATTCAAACCCCTCACATTCGAAGAACATATCATCTTCCCCTATCAAGGGGTTTGCTTGACCTCCTCCCTTTCTTTCCATCCCCTAATATTCTAACATCTACTAGTCTAAATGTCTTAGGTTTATCAATCTATGTGAGACCCCTCAAGATACTAATAGTAAATAAGGAAAGCTTACCTTACTCTTTCCTTTGCTCTTCAACATCACTGCCCAGTTCACCTTTTCACGACTCTCTTATGAATGAACATTAGTAATATCTTTATCTTGATTCTCATATGCCTTAATATTTAGCATTCTCATATTTTTTTTCAATCCTAACCGTAACCTCTACCCACCATTGCTTTTGACTTGCCACATATGCTTACTAAAGTTTGTCTCGTAATCATTCGTTTCATTCTTAAATTTGTTACGCAATTGTAATTTAATTGGCCTTAACTCATAAATCACTTGTTGAGCCAATCGACAATCTTCCTCATCTTCTAGTACGATGAATTCAAGAAATTCAATGTTCAACTCTATTTAAATCAACACCTTGAAATATCCCAATTTTGTTTTGTTAATAGTACAATAATTCGAGAAAAGAGATTTGCGAAGAATGCTACCCATTTTTTTTAATAAATCTAGGGCTAGAATTCCCATAGGATCCTAGGGAACTATACCTATATTGGAAGCCTTTAAAGTTGATCAAGATTTAACTTTCATCTTAATTGCCATGACACCAACACTAAAGGCTTTTTATTAAAATTATAAAGTTCCTCATCAAGTACCCTGGCTTTCCCTTCTTTAGGTTCAAAATTGATTAAGAAAAATTTTCCTTCACTAGATGAATTGGAACGGCACCGTATCTTTTCCATTTGCTTATAATAAAGTTATTGATATTGTGAATTTAAGGATTGAGCTAATAAACACTCCTAATCAAGGCGTTTCTCCATCATTGAATCTTGGGCTTTAGTTCTTCTAAATAAAATTTCTTCACCTTTTTCCCATTTGTGGCAAGAGGAACAAATTGTAATTCATATCCCAGGGCCTTTGATCAATTCTTTGCAAACAACTCTTCCCAACTTTTCTTCTTCCTAACTTTATCATCCTTACTTTTCACTTTCTACATCATAACACTTATATCACTATCCCTAATAACCTTTTCCACCATAATCTCCTCACAACCCTTCCCTACATTTGAATCTTTTTCATCTCTAATACCACATCCTCCATCTCATTCCTATTATTTGATCCTTAATCAAACTTGTTTGTTGGGACCCACTTTTCATCACATCCATCTTGTTCTGATTATCTAAAGTCAAATGATGCAGGTTAGATTCTTCCTTCTCATTTTCTTCAAGAAGGCAAATGTTAGCCCAAGCAGCTTAAATTGTACTCAAAAAATAATTAAAACTCTCGTCAAGCTATTATGTATTATTATTATTATAATTATTATTTTTTTTCTTGTTTTTATTACTAAAGAGTAAAAAACTTGAACTCACATATTGACCATAAAAGTAGAATGCCTACAAAGACACATCAAGATTCTTACTCTTTAGTAAATGAAGAAAAAAAAGAAAATGAATAATTTAATAATAATAATAATAATAATAATAATAATAATAATAATAATAATAATAATAATAATAATAATAATAATAAGAAAAAGGAGAAAGAAAATGAATAATTTAACCTCTTTCCAAAAACTTGTATGGAAATGACGGGTTTAATAATGATTTTGTCAATGGATTTTGGGATAAAACATTAAATAATTAAACAAATCAATTCTAACTTTCTAAGCACATGATTAATTTCTTAACAAATTTTAAAATTACCAATTGCATTAAAATAATCTAAAAAATTTGAAGATAAATTGTATATGGACAGTTGTATTCCTGGCCAACGTAAGACATTTCCATATTAAGGAGGATGACAACACCTGGTTGTTCAGGAATCTAATCACTAATAGAGAAAATATACTTTCTTTACTTGTTATTAAAAAATGAATTAAAAAAAACCTCAAAATTTTCAAGAAATAAGAATAAATATACTTGCTTATGAATATCTTCTTGTTTCACCTCATATTAATTTTTAATTCTTTAAATTTGCAATTTCTTGATTTTATGATATTTTCATTGTTTTAAAATATCTATCTAATAATATAAATATATTTCATACCCGAATTTATAATTTATAAATTCATTAAATATGTGTGTTTATAAGACATTTAAAATTAGGAAACTGATAATTTTTCATATTTTATAGCATATTTCTTATATGAGTAAATATTATATTATCCTAATTAATATTACATACTATAATAGTTATGAGTCAAATATAGGAGAAATTGGGGGCACTTAGACTTAAAAGACAACGTGGGAAATAAATCATTTAAAAAAAATCAAATGGACATTTTTGAAATAATTTTTTTAAAAGATAAAAAAATCAAAATTTCATTAGAATTTAAAAAATATATAATAAAATTGAATTCTTCTAAATTTTTTAATTAATTAATTTTTTTATTAATGTTATGAGAAATTATTAGTAATACCTTAAAAATATCCTATATTTTCATCCTTAAGTCATGTTAAAACTAAATCATTGTATTTTTAATTTTATCAAAGCTATAAAAAAATATTCCATTTTTAAATATTGAGGAAAGGAGTTTCAGTTTTGATAAAATAAAAATATAATAATTAAAGTATTAAATTTTAAAAATAAGGAGATATATTTATTAATTTTAACAAAACTCTTAAATGAAAAATATAATATACCTAAAATAATAATCACATATCTGGAAGGCTACTCAATCAACATCCTTATTTGCATATTTATGTTTAACGTATTTATAAATATAAAAAAAAATTTCTAACAAAATAAAATCATTCCAAAATTCCGTTTGATTCTTTTTTTAATACATACTCTAGTTATAATAATAATAATTAATAATAATATCTTAATTTGAAGAATATGCTCATGTGGACAAAATAATTACCTTTTATTTCATATGATTTATTTTATAAAAAAAATAAAAATAAATTTTTAAAAAATTACATTTGAGTTCAATTTTTTATAAAATGAAAATTTTTTAAATTAAAAAATTAAATATTTTGATTCTAAATAAAATAAAAAATTATTAAAAAATCATTTCAATTAAATTATTGTAAAATTTTTGAATCTAAATAAAGGGTTAACTGAATCGATTAATAGGAAGCTCTCTTTATTTGGTGGTCGATGTCAAAATTTTTATGATTTAAATCTGATGACTTTTAAATTCTGATCTCCCTCTGTTAGTGAAAATATTTTCTTCATATATTCACTTCAGCCCAAATATTAAATTAGCTCATTTAAATACTCCATAAAAAAACAAATCGAAAGAATAATTCCACCGAAATGAAGATAAAATAAAACACCCTTATAGAGAAGGGGACAAGTAACTTATGACCTATGACAAGAATAGATCTGCAAAAAATCTATGCTAAATTTCTAATTAAAAAATAAAAAAAAAATCATGAAAGAAAAAGAGTGGATAACTATCAAAGAGAACACTCACTAGCGGCCAATAAAAAAATTAAAAAAAAAAAGAGAATGAGAAAAGCAATTAACATTCTTTTTAGGACAACTAAGGCAATGTAAGATTTTTCTTTTAGTAATAAAGTAAATGCACACGTAAGTTTGGTGTTTGAAATTAGAGATATGAGAAATATGAGAAATATGAATAAATATCAATTTAATAAAAAAAAGTGATATTTGATCTTTAATAAAAATTTCTTAAGATGAAAAATTTTAATTTTTTGATTCTTTTCTTTAATTTATGTGATTAAGAGGTTGAAAAGTTTATTTTTCAATTGACAGAAAAAAATTTTTTGATATGAGAAATAAACTTATAAATTTAGTAAACTTAAAGATCGGATGGAATTTCTATAGAACTGGTAAATTCTATCTTTTAATATTTGAGATTTAAGAATTTGAAAATTTTGTTTTTAGATCGGTATAAAAAAGTTTTTTAATTTAATTTAGGTAAGAAAGACTCATAAATTTAATAATTTTAAAACTTGAATAAAGTTAGTAGCTTGTAGTCTTTGAGAGAATTTCTATGGCTTTGTTTGAGGCTTGATCTTCTTTTTCTTCCTCCCCTTTTAAGGAGTGGAGCCTCTCTAATTCTAGAAGATTTGGGCAGAGGGACTCAATTGTCTGTTGATAAGTATGACTATTTTATTAGTCGACTTGTCCTGTTCAATTGAATGAGATAATATTTTTTAATTAGATAATTTATGTCATAAATATTTAAATGAACTTATTTAATGAGATTAATTAAAATTACTAAATAAAATTTATGGGATCAAAATATATATGGTATTTTATAATTGAAATTTATTTTTTTATTCCTACAAATACTTTTGAGAATTATTTATTATTTTATTTATTTAGTAAATGTGTCAAAAATTTTAGATTTTATTTGAGCATAATATTTTTTAAAAAATAATTTGATTTATTTCTTAAAAATATTGATGTCAATTTTTTTTATATATAACTAGAAAATAATATATGTATATAACCTTAATATATAAATATATTAAATAGGAGTATTTTCCTATTTGAGAATTTTCTAATAATCTTAAATTTTGGAAAAAATAAAATTTTACCTAAAAATATTTTTCTTTTAGCATAAAGATTCTTATTTAAATCGGAATTCCAATTCTATATTATTTAGGAAATATTGAGATTCTATCCATATTGATTTTTCTCCTAGCATGTTGATTTGTATTCACATAGAAATCTCAATTCTATATATTGTTTAGGAAATGAATCATTTCAATCTTTATATATTGCATTAGTTTTTTTCATTGTTTGTTTGCATTCAAGAAAATAATTAATTCTTCAAAGACTCGATTGAAGCTGAGTACTTTTTCCTTCATATCTTTCAAAAGGTAAGTTCTTTGCAATCTTCCTTCCCAATTGCAAGATACTTGGTCTCTGGAGAAAGTATCCACATGCACTTGCTGCATTATCTTTTTTTTTTTTTACTTTTCTTTTTTTTTTTAAATAATAATAACAATAACTATTATTATTATTATTATCACTATTATTTTATTTTAATTTTTTTTTACACACAATCATTCTTTCTTCTTTTTTTTCAACTATTGGCTCTGCGCTTTCAAGACTTACTGCAATTTCTACTATGGTTATCTTCAAGGAATTTTTTGCCTCTCCTACTAGGTCTAACTTCATCGTCATGGATAATGAAGATTCGCAAGAAATAACTAGTCTTGTTGTTTACAAGCCTGTTATTGGTTCCTTTGTTATTTTATGGCCTACATTTGAGGGATTACCTCATCCACAAAGTTGGAGTTTGGAGGCATTATGCAAGATCTTTGACTGCAACCTTTCCTATATTGTCAACTATAAGGTGTTCTTGCTACAATTTTCACTACTCTGGCAAGTCTTTAACTCATGATTTATTGTTTTTGTGACATTGATTTGTGAAGAAAAAGTCTTATAGAAGTTGTTTTCTACCTTTTCTAGCGAGTCTTGCTACATGGAAGGTTATTGGGAATGAGTTGAAGATGTGTTAGCAAGAGACAAGCATCTTATGAAGAACACATGCCTCTACCATGCCATCTATGCTTCGCTATTCACTTATGATTGCCATCCAAGTCTCATGTGAGATTAGAATTCTTAAACCAATACTCTTTATATTCTTGGTGGGAGGAATCCATATTGCTTTAGGACTTGAAGACAATATGTGATCTTCTTATTTATGGTTCTTTCTACGATGAAGTCATTCCCTTGAGGAAGAATTAAAAGGCGATCAAAGTGGCAAGCCATATCTGCCTCATGGCTACAAATATTTATTTTTTTTCTTCCATAAGAATTCTCACAAGATTGGTGATCATTATGAGATACAATTCCCCCCTTGATTTTTTTACGTGACTGAACTTGGTAAGGATTCAAGCTGCTTACGTACCTTCATGAGAAGGATCAAGTCAAAACTTAGTTCATGACAAAGTTTTCTATTCTTTTTTAAGGGAGAGCCATCCACAGTTTTACCTCATGCCAGTTATGAGCACTACTAATTTCAAGCATAGTACTTTTTCAAGAATCTACCATTTGTGGACTCAACATGCACTCCATCCTCGAAGTTATTTATTTCATAGCATGAAAAGATGGTTGGTTCAGGTTCATATTCAATTAATATTTTTGGCATAAATTCTCCTAGGGTCATAAGGAATTGTGGCTTTTGTGTGAAATCATTCTTGGTCATGCATTCAGTTTCTTCTCTCCCTTTTGGGGCATTGCTTTCTTTGTAGGCATTTTTACCATTCTAGATTTAGTTGAGGTTTACTGTAGGAATGATCCTCTCTTCTTTTTACTCCTTTTATGAGTAACAAGAGCTCATTCTTCATCATATTCTACCTTCTTTTCATTGTCTCTTAGTCTAATGCCCCCAGCATGTGGTTGGTTGTAACGACCCAGAAACCAGACCACTACTGGTGCTAGGATTCAGATCAACTTAAGATCACTGGAGCCTGTAGCAAGCCTACTATACATCATGTTACACCTGATATAATTTCATACATGATCACACGAACAATAAAAATATATCTATCTCATGAACCAAGACTCGACCTGTGCATGCATCATAATTGAAAACATAAAACCCATATTAGAGCCCTCATCAAATGCTCCAGTATGGTCAACATAACATGCCTCAAGCTCGGTTCAAATATAACTTATACTTAAAACTTTTACATATAAGGATCATGAAGCAGGGATTACAAGGAAACACTAGGGCAAAGCACAATTCTAATCTATAATTTAATACATGTCCATAGCTATACTATTACAACAAACTATACCAGTAACTCAGCCGACTTTCCGAGCTAACTCTGATCCTGCAAACCTGGTGTTAGGGAAAAAGGATAAGCTACAAGAGCCTAGTGAGCAGAACATAAAAAAAAACAATTCAATAAAACATATGATCGTATGAATACGTCACAACACAAACAATTCACATCAACCCTCTACAGATTCTAATAGTGCCTGGCCCATGATGGGTGCTCCTTAGGACTTCCTTATACACATAACATAATATGTCCATAGTGCTAGGGGCATAGAATGGGCAGCCCTAGTCTTTCCACATCCGTCATAACATATCATACCATACTCGAGGGCTAGTGGGTCATCCAACGTCCATCCACAACAATAATAATTTATGCAATGCATTATATTCGTGAACTCTAATGCAAAACAACCTAATCATATATACATGACATTCGTGATGCATAAGCATGCTTAAAAATTTTGATTTCTTTAAAATAATAGATCAGTTCAATTCTACTCATCTCTGGCTGATGCACGCCTAGTACTAAAGTAGTTATCTCATTGCAAGCCTCTACGGTCTCCCAAGTATGATCCTACATAGATGGACTTAAATGAGAGACCAAACATAACTCTTACAACACTCAAACTATCCCCAAGAAAACCCCTAAGAACATATAAGAACACACGTAGGAAACAAGCTGAAAAAGGCTGAACAAGGGACTTTCGGCAACAGGTTTGGCAGCCGAAGGTCCCTCACAGATCCGAAGGTCAAAACCTTCGGGGGCAGGTTAGACGGCCAAATGGCTACCTCCACAGACAGGTTCGGCAGCCGAGCCTGGGTTCTCCAGCAAGGTAGAACCCGATTCTACCCTAAGCTCACAGCCCCAAAATGGTTTCCAAACATTCATGCAACAGCCTAAAGACTACCATACATACTTAACATACATAAGGGACCTCAAAAACTGTTCTAAAATCAACATGCATCAACAAAATCCTAAGAGAAAATCATCCATCATCAAGACTAACTCAAACTTTAAAACTTTAGAATAATCAATCATGCATGCCCAACGACTTATAATACTGGTTTAAAACCTTTAGAAAACATAAGAAAAGTAAGGATTGAGCTTACCTCTTGAAGAACATAAAAAACACAGCAATCAAAACTTGGAGAAGAGGGAAATTGATTTCCGGAGGTCTCCAAAGGTTAAAGCTTGAAATCCAAACTCAAATCTTCAAAAACGAAGTAAAAACTCATGAATTCTCCAAGGGATTTGAAGTAATTTCAGCAAAAACATCTGAGAAAGGGCATGGACTTTATCTTTGCCTGAAAATGGAGAAAGAGTTCTCATATTTTCGGACTGAAAGCCTTTTATAGGTGGCTGGAGAAACTACCTTTGGCGGCCGAACTTGAAGGTTCGGCGGCCGAAACTTAAGACCTTTACAAAACTCTTTTTTTTTTTGAACACATTTCCAAAAACTTCAAATTCATTTTATGAAAATCCTATTTTACCCTTCTAAAGATTCTAGCTTCGAGATTTTGAATTCTGATGGAGATTCTATAGGAAAGTTAGAATTCCGATTTTGGAGTTTAACCGGGTATTGCATTGGTTGCCAGCTTGAAGTCGAGATGAGGTTTGATTCAAATATACATTACTCAAGATTTGAATTCAAAAGACCTTAATTTCAGCATCATGATAGGTAGACCAATATGTGGATTGATTCTTCCAATAGTAGCCATATTTAAAGTTGCAACTTTATCATTAAAACTGACCTCTCCTCTTGTACGTAGCTTCATAATTTTGTCTTTCAAGACGAAGCACCTTTGGATGGAATGGCTACTCAATTGATGATACCTACAATATTTTGGATTATTCACACGATTAGCTTCTTCTGGACATTTCATCTCTAGCAATTCAATGAAGTTAGCTTGCAACAAATCATCCAACATACCTGGTACATTAGAATCATAGCAAGGATATTGCTTCTCTTGTCGTTCTTTCAAGGTAATTTTTTTTCTACCATAACTCTTGGTAGGAGTATTATTTTCTTTTTTTTTTCTTCTATTATAACTTAGCATTGATAGTGAACTTGAATGGTATTATACTGCCAACCATAAATTGTATTTTTTTCAACTTTTGAAGAAGTTTTGCCCTTTTGCAAAACTTATATTTTTCTTTAGCTTTCTTAGGATCATGCATTAGAAATCTTTGTCTTTCTGCTACAGCAATACTAAACTTTATGTCATGAGCACAATTAGCCAATTCTTCAAAAGTTTTAGGCTTGACGCCTTGAAGAATTTAACTCAACCCCTAATACATGCCTTGTATACACATATCCAAAGATGACATTTTTAAGGCATAATCTTTGTAGTGAAGACTTAAGTTTCTCCACCTATGTATGTAATCAATAATAGGTTCTTTCACCCATTGTCGAGTGTTTGTTAGCTCAATCATACTAACAACTCAACATGTACTATAAAATTGATTGAGGAATTCTCATTCAAGTTGCTTCCAACTATCAATAGTGCCTAGCTCCAAGTCAGTATACTAATCAAAGACATTTCCTTTCAGTAATCGAACAAATTACTTAACCATTAGATCTCCTTCAATACCAGCATTATTGTAGGTCTCCATAAAATGGGCTACATGTTCTCTTGGATTACCTTTACCATCAAATTGTTGAAATTTTAGGGGTTGATAGTTAGCAAACATCTTCATGAAGTTAATCCTTTGAATGTAAGGCTTAGCGTATATGTATTAAGGTTGGGTGATGCTTTCAACTTGATCTTTGATGGCCTCCTTGATGATATCCTTAAGTTGGGTTGAAGGAACTAAGCCACCAGCAACAACTTCCAAGCTTTCTGCAGCAACAATGATATAACTCTTTACGCCTTCTCATTGACTTTGGATTTGAGGTTCCTTGATGGCTATTGACCCTTTCTCAATCAACACGTCCACCTTGCTAATCAAATAAGTAATCTGATTATCTTTCTCTTTAATCAAGTCAACCAGTGTCTCCAAAAGTTTGCTCATTTTGGTGATTTGCTCTTTTAGAAAGATTGTGTTAGTCATCGTGATGGTTATGGTATTAGATTCCTTAGATTTGTCAGAAGTCTTAACAATTGCAAATGACTTCTCACTTGAATTTTGTATAGCAATTGGTGCATATTCTTATAAAACCATGGAAGTTGATTCTTGATTCTTCATAAAGAAAATAGATAAAAGGTAGAGAGGTCCTATTGGGCATGCTAAAAATTCGTATACATAAATTTCGTGTATGAAATTAAAGACTAGAAATGTAAACAAATATCAATTTAATAAAAAAAAGTAGGATTCGATCTCTAATAATAATTTTTCAAGATAAAGAAATTTGATCATTTAATTTTTTCATTGACTTGTATGATTCAAGAGTTTAAAAAAGTTGTTCTTGAATTAGTAGAGAAACTTATTTGATTTTGGAAAAAGGGACTTATAAATTTGGTAGAAATTCAAGTTCGAATAGAATTTCTGTAGAGTTTGTTCTTGAATTGATGGAGAAAGCCTCTTCCATTATATATATTATAGTTATAGAAAAAAATTAATAATTGCATAAATTATATATATTTATATTTCCTCAAATATATCTAATGGTTTAAATAAATTAGAAATATTATAAACTATATCAAAATTCAACAGATAATAAATTAAATTAAATTAAATTTTAATCTATTATAAATCAAACTGTCATATACAATAAATTAACACTCTAAATAGATATATTATGAAATGGTGTATAAAAAATTTCTAATAAATTTTAGCCAATAATAGTTATACTTACTATTATGGTATTATAATAAAAAAACAATAAATATTTTCTGAAACCTTGTTTATAACGAAAAAAAAAATTATCGTAATATTTTATATAATGAGATTGTATTTTATTAAATATGACTGGGCGTATGAAAATTCATTTAAAAAAACTCATTTCAGAACTAAAAGTTAATAATAATAATAATTAACGCAAATTTATAAGTGAATAATTAAATAATTAAAATGCAAGTAAAAAATAAAAGTTTAAAGTTAATTGAATTACTGTGAAAATAATTAAATGATTTGAAATTAAAATAAATAAAATAAATTTTAAAAATTAATTCATAAGATTAAATTAATAAAAATTTAAAGCGCCTCTAAAATTGTTTCTTATTTATTATAAAAATCAATTAAAGTGAAAAAAAAAAGAAGAAGTCAAAATTATTTCCCTAAAAATAAAAGGATATTAAAAAGATAATAATAATATATTAAAAATATAATAATAAAAAATTTTTATTTTATATTTTTTCAAATTATTTAATATTTAGATGTATTGTTTTAACTATCTTATTTCATATTCATATTTCTCCTAGAATTTACAATTGTATTAATTTAAATAATAAAGACTATAATAAATTTATCTAGAAAATTATGAAAATCTGTTAATAAATGAATTTACTAATGGATTTGTGACAGATTAAATTTTTTGTAGAAATCTTTGTTGGTAATTTTAGTACTAATGGTTTAAAAATCTGTTAAAAATTATAACGGATCAACAATGGAAAAGTTTGTTGTAGTTAATTACAAACCACATGTCTGTTAGTATTAGTGAATGAACATATTTTTTACAATAATTTTTGTCCTTTTACTAATGGATTGGTCTGGCAGTGATTTGTTATTGATATTAACGAATCGTCTGTTAGTGATACGTTAGTAACAAAATAAATAAATTTATTTTCTGTTAAAACCAAATTCTTCTATCAGGAATATCAACAGAAAATCTATTGATAATCCGTTAGTGATTTTTTTTTCCAATCAATCTCTGTACATTATTCATATATATTCATCATCATCCCTATACATTATTTATATATATCCATCATCTATATATGCAAGAACCAAAACAAACAATATATAAACTAAAAGATTCTTAAAACTTAAAATATTTCATAATTATAAAATATATGTTAAATTTGTACAAAATATCTAAATTAAAGGAAAACTATCAAATGTTCCTAACAAAATTTATATATTAAACTAAATTAGTGAGCTCATCATCTGTATCCTCATCACTGTCTCTATGATGATCACCAATGACAGAGGCATCATCAAGCTGCTGCTATGGAGCTGGAGCTAGAGGTGTAGGAGCAAATGTTTGAGTGGATGTCCCAGCACCCCTGTTGTGCTATCATACTATGCATAAACTCCTTCAACTCTTCCACCGCTGAGTTAAGTTGATCATTCTCTGTCTCCAGTCGATCAATTTTATTCATCATCCTGTTCATTTCCTCAGTACAAGGAGGATCCAATGGGGTGCAGACGAGTATGATGCAAAATAATTTGATGATGCATTGAAATATGAAGAAGCCTGGATCCTAATTCATAAACTTGGCTCTTCTTCTACTAGCCAATTGCCTCGTAGTAAAGCTGAGTCTCATTTATGGTTGTTGGTTCACTGCTTCCCTTCTATTGTTGTGTTGTTAGCTCCTTTAGCTGTATGAATTTCTCCTACATTATAAATTTTATTAACTTAATATTAATCTGATAAAATTTAAGTATCTAAAAATTAACTATAACTGAATATATTATCAACTTACATAAATAAATTGAGACCTAGTATCAACAAACTCATCCGTCCCCTTAAGAGTCAACAACTTACACAAGTAGGGAAGTCATTAATAGTCCAAATTAAAGCAGCACACATAATGAAATTGTTCTGATGGAAAGCATTATAAGTATCCACACCAACTTCCCAAAACTCTTTCAATTCATTAACTAATGGTTCCATGCATACATCAAGCTTTTCCTTTAGATTCTTAGGATCAGGAATGATAATTTTCAGAAACATGTACTCGTCTTTCATATACATCCATGGTGGCAAGTTGTATAGAGTTAAGATTATTGGCAATGAAGTATATTATTATCCAGATTGACCGAATGGTTGAAAGCCATTAGTGCAAAGGGCGAGGCTAACATTTCGAGCCTCTATTGTAAAAATTGATTGAGTTTGGTTGAAATGCTTCTAAGTAGGTGCATTTGAATAATGACACATGACCCATCCTCATTTGCATGGTTATTGTGCCAAGTAATATACTTTGATGTAACAGATGAAGCATAAAGTCTTTGCAAACGTGGTGTTATAGGGAAGTAATATATCTTTTTATAAGTATAAGAGTCATACCTTTCTCCACAGTGTCCTTTTATCGTTTGACAATCTTTATATTTATTGTAACGACCCGAAAATCGGACCGCTACCGGCGCTAGGATCCGGGTCGGCTTAAGGCCGCCAAGACCCGTAGCAAGCCTAACTTGCAACCTGAAAACCTGCTTAATCCCATACATGATCAACAACATACATAAAAATTTAAAACTTTTCTTCCATACATCCAACTCAACCTGAACATGCACTGTACAAAGCCATAGTCATAATCATGATCCCTCTGTGGGATCCCATAAATGCCCCAATGGGCGATAAAACATTAGATGAGTTGGCTCACATGACATTATAAAACATTTTTGATCATGTAATAGAAGGGATACCTCAAACACAATGTCAAGCACAATATCTAATCCTCAATATCATTGCATGACTGAAACTGTACTTTTACATAACATTAATACATTTATCATGTCCACACTATCTATTACATATACCAGACTTCATTACTCTTGTAAACCTCCTGGTCTACCCTGTACCTGCAAATCTGGGGAAATTGGGAGAGGGGTGAGCTACTAGAGCCCAGTGAGCAGAATAATAAAAACATTTAAATCATATGGATCATGGAATGCATCACATCACAGCTAAATCACATCAAGGATGAACTTGTCACCAATAGCCCTCTACATAGTCCAACTGTGCCAGAACGTAGAATGGATCCTGGTCTTTCCCTTACATATCATAACATAACAGTGTCCAACTGTGCCAGAACGTAGAATGGGTCCTGGTCTTTCTCTTACATAGTGCCAGCGAACGTAGAATGGGTCCCACTGGTCTTACTTTCCGTACCGTACATATCACATCGTCATATCATAGATCGAGGGCTATGGATCATCCAACATTCATCCACATCAACATTAAAATGTGCAATGCAACATATTCGTGAATTCTAATGCAAGCAACCTAATTCATCACATGACATTCATGATGCATGAAACATGCTGAAAAGTTCATTAATGGCTTTTAAATAGAATAAGTTATTCCACTCACCTCTGGATAGCTCTGACCAGACACTGGGGCAACAGACTCACTGCTGGGGTCCTCGGTTCCTCAGGTCCGAACCTACACAGGTGGACTCAAGTGAGGGACCAAACATACATGAACATAACTCTAAACTATTCCCCAAAAACCCCCTAAAACATCATGGAATCATCATAGAAAAACATGCAAGAAATGGCTGAACAGGGCACTTTCGGCGGCAGGTTCGGCGGCCGAAAGTCCCTCCAGAGCCGAAAGTCAGGCAGGTTCGGCGGCACCTTCGGCGGCCGAAACTCCCAGACAGAGGCGAAACTCATGCATGTTCGGCGGCACCTTCGGCGGCCGAAAGTGCCAGACAGAGACGAAAGTCTCCTTTCGGGGGCAAGCTTCGGCAGCCGAAGGCTGCCTCCACAAGCACGTTCGGCGGCCGAAAGTTCCTTCGGCTGCCGAACCTGGTTTCTCCCAGAATGGCAGAAACTCAGCTCCCCTATACATTTATGCCTCCAAAACCATCCAACATGCATAAACCTATTCTACAACACTCAAACACAATCATACAAGCTCCTAGGGGCATCAAACCAACAAAACCCCAACTACAACACAACAAACAACTCACATTGTTCATAAACACATATAAAACCCATAAACCTAACCATGAGCTAAACATGCATTTTACCCCATAGATCTTGCATAAAACTTACTTTAAACATAAAATGAGCTTAAGATCGGCTCTTACCTCTTGTAGATCGAGGGAGAGACGTCCTAACTCGGAGGTGGGAGGTTTTGAGTTCTTGAACCTCAAAGCTCCAAAACTTTGCTCAAAGCTTGAAAATCTTCAAAACAAGTTAAAAACTCATGAAAATCGAGTAATATGAGAAGGAAAGAACTCAAGATCGGTGAGGGGCGGCGGAGAGCTCACCTTGGCCGGAAATGGGGAGAAAGCTCGCCCATTTTCGGCTAAGGGTCCCTTTTATAGTGGCTGGCCAGGCCACGTTCGGGGGCCGAACGTGCCTCCGCATGCATGCCATGTTCGGCGGCCGAACTTGAGGTTCGGCGGCCGAACCTGGACTTTCCTCACCTATGCTTTCGGGGGCCTAAAGGCGCTCCCGAAGGCATGCATGTTTGGCGGCCGAACCTGAGTTTTCCTTCAAGGTCATTTTTATGCAAAAACTCATTTCCATTTTACTTAAAACCATGAAATACCTTAAAACATTTTATGAAAACATACTTCTACCCTACTAGAGGCTTCCGACATCCGAAATTCCACCGGACGGTAGGAATTCCGATACCGGAGTCTAGCCGGGTATTACATTTATATAATTAAATTAAACTTACTTAAAGTTATTATCTACTTTAAAATTTAAAGTCAATTGTAAATAACTAAATAAGATAAGGTATAATTGACAATCTTTATATTCCCCATTCTTCCTACTTTCATATATAGTATAGCTTACAACTGAATCTGCTTTGCAAATTAAATAAGTGGTCTTTATAAAGAAAATTAAATAAGTGGCTTGGAGGATTACACACCCTATTAGTAGAGAGCGTATTCTTTCTAACACAATTAGATAACAAGTGAGCACAAGCATTGATATATCATGGCACATATTATAAACAACAAAGAGGATGGGATAACAAAACCTCTTTTATCTCTTTAATAACTAGTCGAACTTCCCAAGATAGAGATATCAAGGAATCCAAATGTTTTAAAAGTATATGTTATATTAAATCAAAATAAAATTAAATTCCACCAATTAAGAAAGAAGTTCATGTTTTTATTTAATTTTAATTGAAGATTATGAATGATTTGTATTAAAATTCATATTCTAATTACATATAACTAATTTATAATAATTATATTTTTATAATTAAATAACTTTATTTCAAATAAGATTGTATACTAATTTTTTGAAATTAAAAATTAAATAGAATTAGTAGTTGAAAATAAAATAAAAAGGCTATAACTATTAGAATTTTGTTAAGAAAAATTTTAAGTAGAATTCTTATTAGAAAGAAATTATAGTTAAAGAGTCTAATTTTGGACTTATATTCTATTAGTGATCAATTATGAAAGAAGAAAAATCTCCTGAATGAGTATGATAGGTAGTAAAGTCAAACTGTGAACGGTTGAGCGGCATCAGTAATTTTTGATAGAGTAAAAATAATTAATAGTTGTAAATTATATTTTCTTTATTAATTGATTTATTGTAAAGCAGTATTATAATGAACCACATTAAATTTTGTATTCTTTTATTATTTTGTAAGTGATTATCTCAAACAAATTAATATCAAACTTGAGATTTATGATGTCAAAGACGGTCAGCAATAAAATTTAAGGTAGAGTTGTATGATAGAAAAAATAATTTTAGTATTCGGCAAAGCATTGTGAAGGATATATTTATATAATAAAAATTAATTAGAGTTTTAAATGAGAAATATCTAGTAATGGTTAAGGATGATGATTAGGAGGAGTTTCAAAAAAGGGCAATGAATAGACTAGATTTACTTTAGCTCCTAATGTAAAGTATAATATTTTAGAAGTGACTTCACTAATTATATTATGGAAGAAATTAAAAAGTTTGTACATACTGATAATGGTGAGATCCGACGAGGCATCCAGATAAGGACACCTAGGCAGAAGTCTGATTCGCTGGGTTGATCATCATTTTGTGCTCGGTCCGTTAGATCCCTCTATGCTTGACTTTAAGGAATGAGACCTGTAAGATAAAGAAGACGTTATGGGGACCACCATGGAATTTCCTGGTGGAGACCCTCCGGCGCTCAAGTTGTGGACAGTTGTTAGATGCCAAAAGTCTAAGGACGTTCCTTGACAACTTGTTGATTAGAGATTAACTAGAGGACGTTCCCTAGTTAATTTATGCTTAAGGAGGGATATGGTGGTGAGAAGCGTCTTCCACCTCCATAACTAATTTATTGAATCAAACAAAGGAACCTAAGTGTCAATGATCAATCCCAACAATTGAACTAGATCCAATTCTTCAACTATAACTTTTCTCATTATTGAATTTCTGTACTTTATTATTTGCTTTACTTTATTGCTTTCAGTATTAGTTTAATTCAATCAATCTCAAAATCTCCCTTTTTATTTTACTTTCAGTTTATTTACTTTCAGTTTGTTTGCTTGGTCTTGATAAGGAAAATAGGTAAGTATCAATTCTCTATGGATTCGATCCTTTTGCCACTATCTACAGTTGTAAAATTGTTGATAACTAAAAAGGTTATTTTTGACTGGATTCGACAACCGCACAGTCACCACCTCATTGGAGTCTTTATCTCCTCAACTGATTTTGTAGTATCAGCAGTCTTATTTTCGAGACCAGTCACCTACTTCATCGAGGATTTCGTCTTCTCAATCGGTTTTGTGGCCGGGGCTTCCAGGTTTATTAGCCTTATTCTTGCTTTTAAAATTTATCTGCAAAATAAAAGTTTGCACAGAGTATATGTAATAAAAATACTCGTTGTTAATTTAAACAACAAGATATTTAGCTTCATATTACAGTTAAATGCAAATATTAATTTTGTCCAACTATATTATCTCATATAATTCTAAAGAATCTAATAAATAATATTTCTCATACATAAATCATTTCGCAATTTTTACTTCTAATAGCAGTATGCTTAAGCAAATAATCCATTTCTTAAGGAATTTATACTAATATTAATCATCGATGAGAGCTTTTTAAGTTGTTTCTAAAATACTATCATGCTCAAGCATATATTCAGAAGGATTAATGTTTGATTTTGAACTAAAGAGATAACTGTGTAGTTTGGTTAACACGCGAATGTCACCTCTTTTTCACACCTGGCGGATTTCCCTTGTGTTGTATTCCCTTCTCACATAGGCGTCTGCCTTTTTTGACGTTTCCCGTGTGGTTTTTATATGTCATTAGTGATTCTTGGACCTTTCTCTCTTTCTCTCTCTCTCTCTCTTTCAGTTTCCCTTGTTTTTTTGGCTATTAACTTTTCTCAGTTTGCCATGTGGATCTTAATGGGTTTTGTTTGAAAATTCCAGCAATGGTATAGTCTCCTTTATTTTCCATAGACGACACCACTTGATAATGGTGAGATCTGGCAAGTAGTTCAGATGAGGACACCTAAGCAAAGGTCTGATTCGCTCAGTTGATCATTATTCTGTGATCAGTCCATTAAATCCCTCTATGCTTGACTTTAAGGAATGGGACCTATAAGATGAAGAATTCCCGGTGGAGACTCTCCAATGCTCAAGTCAGATTTGGAAACTTCATGGAGTTGATGGAAGTAAAACAGAGAAGAGAAGAGAAGAGAATGGTGATTCTAGGTTCTCCCTGTGTGACCGCGCGAGAGAGAGAAAGATGGATCCTCTTTCAGAGAATGAGAGATCCCTTTTTCAGGATTAGTCCGGTGCATAAATACCTTTGAATAAAGTTGATGCCCTTAGTGCCATATCCTCTTCTGATGGGACGGGGATGCTTTTGTGCAGGAGTGTCAGGTAGTACATTAATGATGGGTTATAGGACAATAAATGCGGAGTTGATCAATTTGTACCCTCTACATGAGCTTATGATCCCTGTGTTGAACCAAGGAGGCGACCAGCTCATAGGAGGTCAGCATTTTTATCCTGGCTTCTTCAGGTCGTGCCAGGCTCATCCCATCTACATAGAAATGAGGTCCTTTGATTACTGAGGTCGACCACGTCAGCGTTCAAAGTCTTGTTGTAGTATAAGATTTTAAGGAGGTCGGTCTGTCTGTCGCCTCCAATCTTTGAGGAGGTCAGTCTGCCTGTTCCAGGCTTGGATAAACTAAGGAGTGTTATTGGTCTGATTCTTTGTACTCAATAGGTCGGGTTTCTTACTGCCCAGTCCAACCAGATGGAAAGGTTTTTGATTCACGCGTACATGTGTCATAATCTTGGAAGTCTTATTTTTTATACGCTATCACATAATAAAGTTAATCACAAACTATTTGTACTTAAAGAAAAAATTATATCAACTCAGAATAGAGCAAAGTATGCCTATTCAAGATTATCTTAATATTTTTAATAAATTAATTATTCAATGGGCTAGTAGAAAAGTGTAAATTGATGGTGAAGATAAAACCTTCTTAGTTCTAACCTCTTTACAATAATTATATAAAAGTTTGATGACAACCTAACAGTTTGAAAAGTAAATATTAAATGTAGAGGAGATTACTGCAATGATTGGAAGTGATGACAAATTTAAGAAAATAAATAGTAGTATTGAAGGTGAAGCTTTTATTACTAATATGAGTTAAAAGCAATTCACATGGAAATAATTCAAAAATAAATAAATTCAAAACCATAAATAAATCTTACAGATAAAAATGTTTTTACATAAAGTCTTAATTATTGAATTGTTTGTATATCATTTATATATTATGCGTGTATATCATTTCTCTCAAAAAATTATTGTTTGATATTTTATTAATTATATTAACAAAACAAAGATAAATAATATAATAATATATTATTGATAAATAAAATCATAAATATTTATAATATGGTTTGTAGGATTATGATGTAAAATTTGTGTTTATTGAGAGAATTTATAGTAGTCATTTTGACCATCAGACTAAAGGTTCTAGTATAATCAATTCCATATTCCTTAGTGAATCCTTTAGTAACCAGACGTGCTTCGTAGTGCTCATCAATCCATCAGCATGACATTTAATGTGAAAAATCCATTTTTCGACAGTTACATTTTTGTCAGATGGTCTAGGAACTAAAGTTTAAGTATTATTATTAACTAATGCATCAAACTCTAGGTGCATGGCTTATTGCCATTTCTCATAAAGTGCTACTTGCTTATAGGTGGAGGGTTCAATGGATAAGTAATATGGTTTACAAGTGACAGAAAAAACCACCATCGTGAAAGCCTAAAGCTACATGTTATGAGTGCACACAGGAGGTGTAGTAGAGGCCAAGAATGGTGCATAAGGAGTGAGGTCCACCACTAAGTTGATGTAACGACCCGAAAATCGGACCGCTACCGGCGCTAGGATCTGGGTCGGTTTAAGGCCACCGGGACCTGTAGCAAGCCCAACATAAAACCTGTAAACCTGTTAAATCCCATACATGATCAACTCATACATAAAATTTTTGAACTTTTATCATTCAATTACCAAACTCAACCTGTGCATGCACAACTCATAAACATCATTCCCCTCATTGGAGTCCTCAATTATGCTCCAATGGGAAACATTCATTCATACATTAAGTTTAGTTTTCATAAAATATCATTACATTTGAAAGATCATGTATTAAAAGGGATAAACAACATACTAGGGTCAAGCACCACTCTAATCCTCAATAACATCATTACATTACATAATTATTCCATACTATTCATTACATTACTGTACTAAACATTACATTTCAACATTTATCATGTCCACCACTAGCTATTACATGACCACAACTTTACTCTAGCTGACCTCCTGGTCTATCCCGTACCTACAAACCTGGGGAGATAGGGGAGTGGGGTGAGCTACTAGAGCCCAGTGAGCAGAATAATAAAACATAGTATTTAAAACATATGATAACATAGAATGCATCACAGCACAAACAAATCACATCAAGGATGAACTTGTCACTATTTAACCCTCCATACAGTCTAATCATGCCAGGGACGTAGTGCAGGCACGCCTGGACTTCCATAGCATAACATACATATCCAATAGTGCCGGGGGCGTAGTGCAGGCTCGCCCAGACTTTCTCTTACATAGTGCCAGGGGCGTAGTACAGGCACGCCTGGACTTCCATATCATAACATCATGTCATAACGTGTGAGGGCTAATGGATCATTCAACATTCATCCACATCAATAACATAATATGCAATGCAGCATATTCGTGAATTCTAATGCAAGCACCCTAATATATCTCATGGCATTCATGATGCATGAATCATGCTAAACTTTTATTACTTGCTTTGAAACATAAAGAGTTATTCCACTCACCTTAGGCTAGCTCTGACAAGACACTGAAGCAGTCGTCTCACTGCTGAGGTCCTCGGTTCCTCGGGTCCGAACCTACACAGGTGGACTCAAATGAGGGACCAAACATACATGAACATGACTCTAAAATACTCCCCAAAAACCCCCTTAAAACACCTCAAAATGATCATAGAAAACATGCAAAGGAGGGCTGCACAGGGCACTTTCGGCGGCCGAAAGTCCCTCCAGAGCCGAAAGTCATGCACCTTCGACGGCACTTTCGGCGGCCGAAGGTTTCCTCCAGAGACGAAACTCATGCATGTTCGGCGGTACCTTCGGCGGCCGAAACTCCCTTCCAGAGCCGAAAGTCCACTTTCGGGGGCAAGGTTTGGCAGCCGAAAGTTGGCCTCTACAGGCAGGTTCGGCGGCCGAAAGAGCCTTCGGCTGCCGAACCTGAGTTCTCCCAAAGGGGCAGAAACTCAGCTCCAACATACACAAAAGCCTCCCAACACATTCAACATGCATTTACCTAGTCTACAACATGCAAACTCAAGCCAACAAGCACATAGGGGTCTCAAACTAACTTAAACCCCAACCAAAGCACACTAAACATGCATAAACAACCCACATTGCTCATAAACATATCATAAACCCATAAACTCAAAAATAACCTAACATGCATTTCTACCCCATAGATCTTCATAAAACTTGTTTAAAACATGCAAGGAAGGTTGGATCTAAGCTTACCTCTTGAAGATCGAGAGGAAAGACGATCCTAGCTTGGGGATGGGGAGAAATCAACTCTTGGTCTCCAAGCTTCAAAACTTGCTCTTTTGCTCAAATATCTTCAAACCAAGTGAAAACTCATAAGAAAATCATGAAGATTCGAAGGAAGAAGCTCAAAATCGATGAAGGACGGCGGAGAACTCACCTTGGCCGAAAATGGGGAGAAAAGCTCGCCCGTTTCGGACAAGGGACCCCTTTATAGGTGGCTGGCCAGGCCACTTTCGGGGGCCTAACGTGCCTCCGCATGCATGCCATGTTCGGCGGCCGAACCTGGACTTCCCTCACTTATGCCTTCGGGGGCCTAAAGCACTCCCAAAGCGCATGCACGTTTGGCGGCCGAACTTGAGGTTCGACGGCCGAACCTGAATCTTCCTCCAAGGCTATTTTCATTCAAAACTCAATTTCCTTTTTTTTTTTACTTAAAATCATAAAATATATTAAATCATTTCATAAAACATGATTTTACCCTTTTAGAAGTTTCCGACATCCGAGATTCCACCGGACGGTAGGAATCCCGATACCGAAGTCTAGCCAGGTATTACAGTTGAGGCTAGATCACTAAGAAGAAGCGTGGTTAGAAGGGGAATGAGGAATAAGAGAAGGAACAGTGGAAGCAAGAATAAGAGACATACCTGTAGAATGATAATATTTGTTATATTTCACAATAGATTACAACCTATTTATACATGAGAGACGGTATCTAAACAGGAAGAAAAATCAAGTCTATAATTATACAATTCCTGAGATTAAGTAACTAACCCATTTATTAATATTTATTTCCTATATTAACATATTTACTTCCTATATAAACTGTAACACTCCTCCTCAAGTTGGATCATAGATATTTATCATGCCCAACTTGTTAGAAAAATATTCTATTCGAGGCCCATTTAAAGTTTTGGTGAATAGATCACCCAATTGCTCTCTTGTCTTCACATAACTAGCTGAGATTAAATTTTCTTGAATCTTCTCATGGATGAAATGACAGTCAACTTCAATATGTTTAGTTTGTTCATGGTATACTAGATTGGAAGCAATGTGAAGAGCAGCCTGATTATCACATCAAAGTTTCGTGAGTGATGCAACATGCATACCAACTTCCTTCAGTAGATGATTTATCCACAAAATCCCACAAGTTGATTGAGCCATGGCCCTATATTCTAACTCGGTACTGGATCTGGATACCACATTTTGCTTCTTACTTTTTCAGGACAATAGATTTCCTCCAACAAATACATAGTAGCCTGGAGTCGACCTTCTATCACTTTTGGATCCCACCCAGTCAGCATTAAAAAAATACTCGAGTGCAGTATGCCGATGATCTCTGTAGACTACACCGAGTCCAGGAGTCCCTTTTAGATAACATAGAATTTGTTCTAGAGCAGCCCAATGTTTCATCGTAGGTGTAGACATGAACTAGCTTACAACACTTACTGCACTCGGGGAATTGATGTAAAAATTATGAAAAAAGTGTCAATTCAATGCTAAGAATAGTATGAAAAAAGTGCCAAAATTACGTTCGATCACTGTATGATTAATAATAGTATTAAAATGATTTGCATGCTTAAACACTCACCTAGACGTGTAGACAACAAAGCTGAAATTTTCTGCATTGTATGCTTTCACTTATATGAGTTAGTTAAACACTCTAAATGATTAATATGATTAATAAGAGGTGTTTTCTAACTTATTTGGGTGTTTATTCGATCATAAATAAATTTGGACAGAATTATTAAATTTTCAGAACTGCCTCTAGAATAAAAAACATAATCGGCTAAGAGAAGTTTTTAATAATTGGCTATAATTTTCTTTTCTAATATGATTAGTAAGGTTTAAATCCATTTAGGGTATTCAAACATCATTTAGATCAGATCTGAAATGAGTGTTTTAATTAAGTGATAAACATGGCTTTTAGTGATTAATAGTTAATCTTAACATGTTTAATGAAATATCTTCATAATATACACTTTCACATGTTGTATATGTATGCCGATTGTTTTGTTTTACCATGATTGAATTTTATTGACTTTGTTCTTTTAATGGCAAATGTTATTTCATACAATTACATGTTTAAATTATTTATTTTATATTTTTGGTATATGCAAATTATATGTTTATACTTTAAATGTTAAACCACCAAACATGTAAATCGAAAATTGGATTGTTTTGATTAATGGCACTAGTCAAAGTTGCTTTGTGTTTCTAGGTTTTAAGAATAACTCATAAGATGAGTTAGTTAATGGTTGACCTAATGGGTTTAGGCCCAAACCCTTCATCGGCATAATTCTAAAAGGCCAAACACACAATTTTCTTAATGGGTTTAAACTAAAAATAAAATTGAAAATTCCATGATTATTATTGCTGCATATAATGAATGTAATTAAATGGTGTATTCATGGGCCTTATTTTGGGTTTGTAAATTAAATACGGCCTGCGTGTCGTTTATCAATTTTGTGATGTACGTTAAATTTAATAATATAGAATTTGAAGACGGAGCACAAGTTGGGGAGCTAACTTGTCTTGGCCCAATAGTTGTGAACTAATCATTTTGGTCCAACTGATTGGTAAGCTAATTCATTTTGGCCCAACTCGAAGAAGAAGACTATTTTGTAATAGGTACATTAGCCCATGAGTGACACGTTTACTTTTATGCTTTATACTTATGTATGTATGAATGTATGGATATCCGTTTTGCCATGTAAGCCGTTTTCCAAACAATCCTTAAAAATTAAATCAATACGAATTGTCTTCCTAAATCGAAACTTGTCAAGGCATCAATCATCGAAATGTGGGCTAGCCAAAGCTAGGTGCGTTAGATTATCTTTATGAGGCAAGTGTTAGGGTAATTTGTTACACTTAACACTCGATTGTAGGTTTAAACTTAATATGAGTAGTTAGATTTGCTCTTGACCGTAGGCAATCTAAAATGGGTATGTGCCTGACATACAATATCAATCCATTGAAACCAAGAATTATATAGGATATGATTGGAAAGAGTTCCTACTTCAATAGTCTAGTCTTAGATATACAAATTCAGTTTGACTAAGACAAAGCAAAATGAGAATCTTGGCCCACAATTTAATCACTAACAAATGAATTATTTATGGAATATTAATTCAAATTGTGGGATTATAATTAAAGACCTTATCTAATCTTGTTTCAATTAACTTTGTAGATTGAACAATGACTACCAACAATAATCAAACGTTTTCACTGCGATCTATCCTTGAGAAGGACAAATTGAATGAAACCAATTTCATTGACTGGTCTCACAATTTAAGAATTATTCTCAAACAAGAGAAGAAGTTAGATGTATTGGATCACCCATTGCCTATTGAACTTGCAATAAATGCCATAATTGCTCAAAGGGGGAGGCTTTTGAGAAAAATAAAAATGACTCCAACGATGTGACCTACTGCATGTTGGCAACTATGAATCCTAATTTGCAAAAGTAATTCATGAATCTTCACGATAATGGTACATCTTAAGGAATTGTCAAAGAGCAAGCTCGTTACGAAAGGTTTGTGACTACTAAGGCATTGACATCCTACAAGATGGCACCGGGGACTCCTATTAGTTCCCATGTACTCAAGATGAAAGGGTATTTTGATACACTTGAGAAGCTTCATGTGCACATCAGTAGGGAGCTTGCAACTGACCTAATTTTGGGGTCACTTCCAGATAGTTATTATTCATTTATCATGAACTATAGCATGCATAGAATGGATAAATCAGTCATTGAGTTACACAGGATGCTCAAGAGTGCTAAAGAGAACATCCATAAAACTAATTTTTTGCTCATGGGTCAAAAGGTTATTAGCAAGAAGGGGAAAGGCAAGGGAAAGGTTCCACCAAAGCCCAAGGATAACAAGGCTGGGCCTAAGTCCAAAGACAAGGAGAAAAAGGCGCCCAAGCCTAAGCCTAAGCAAGAAGAGAGCACATGCTTCCACTGTAACAATACTGAGCATTGGAAAAGGAATCATCCTCTATACTTGGAAGAGTTGAGGAAGAACAAGGCTGGGCCTAGGTCCAAAGGCGACTGAGTTATTAAACCTAATACATACTGACGTATGTGGACCATTAAGCTCATCTGCTAGAGGTAGTTTTAGTACTTCATAACGTTCATGATGACTTTAATTGATATGGCTATATCTATCTGATGAAGCACAAATATGAGACTTTTGAAAAGTTCAAAGAGTTTCAAGATAAAGTGCAAAACCAACTTGGCAAAAGTATAAAAGCCATTTGATCCGATTATGGTGACAAATACTTAAGCCAAGAGTAGAGTATGGAATAGTTTCACAACTTACCCCTCCAGGAACACCTCAATTGAATGGTGTGTCCAAAAGGAAAAATCGAACTCCATTAGATATGGTTCGATCAATAATGAATCAAGCTGATCTTCCAACTTTCTTTTGAGGTTTCGCCCTTAAAACAGCTGCATTCCTACTAAACAGAACTCCAACTAAAGCAGTTGAGAAGACACCATATAAAATATGGATTAGGAAAAAGTCCAATGTGTCTTTTCTGAAGATTTGGGGTTGTGAAGCTCATTTTAAGAAATTAACATCGGATAAGCTATCCACCAAAACTTCAAAGTGCTTGTTTGTGGGGTATCCTAAAGAAACTAAAGGATACTATTTCTACAATCCCGAAGAGAACAAAGTGTTTGCTGCTCTAAAAGCTGTTTTTCTAGAAAGATAATTTATTCTCAAGAAAAACAGTGGGAGTAGTATACAAATTGAGAAATTCAAGTTCCTTAAACTCCTATTCAGGATAGTTTGAAATGGAATTGGATTTACAAAAAGTTGTGGAGCCCGAGCCCATTACACAAGACCTAAGAAGGTCTAATAGGATTCTTCACGAGTCCATAAGATATGGTTTTCTTATGACTAACGATAAAACTATAGAGTTAATGGATCAAAATTATTCGGTTACCTACCGAGAGGCTATTGAAAGTCCAAACTCAGAAAGATGGCTCGAAGCCATGAAATCTGATATGCAATCAATGTATGATAACTAAGTATGGACTTTAGTTGATCCACCTGAAGGTGCTAAGGTAATTGAATGCAAATGGATTTATAAACTCAAGGCCGATAATACCTTCAAAGGTAGACTAGTGGCGAAACATTTCAAACAAACTCATGGTATAGACTATGATGAAACTTTTTCACCAGTGGTTATGCTCAAATCCATTAGGATTCTGCTTGCCATAGCTACATATCATGACTACGAGTTATGGCAAATGGATGTCAAAACGACTTTTCTTTCTCTTTGAGGATGTGTATATGACACAACTTGAGGGTTTTGTCGATTCAAAGAATTCTAAAAAGGTTTGCAGGCTTCAAAGATCCATTTATGGATTGAAGCAAGCATCTCAAAGTTGAAATCTTCATTTTGATGAAGTAGTAACAGAGTTTGGCTTCCTCAAGAATGAAGATGAGCCTTGTGTGTAAAAGAAGGCTAGTGGAAGCATTGTGGTGTTTCTAGTCTTATATGTAGATGACATCTTGCTCATTAGAAATGACATCCCAACATTGCGAAGTGTTAAGCAATGGTTAGGGAAATGTTTCTCAATGAAAGACTTAGGAGAAGCCGAGACTATACTGGGTATAAGGATCTATAAGGGGGACTAAGTCAAGAAAATTACATAACCAAAGCACTAAAGAGGTTCAGTATGCTCGACTCTAAGAAAGGGTATATATCTTTATCATAGGGAGTAACTCTTAGTATAGGCGATTGTCCCTCTATGAGAGTGGATAGGGAATACATGAGTAAGATTCCATATGCATTTGCTATTGGATCTATCATGTATGTAATTTTATGTACTCGACTTGATGTCGCATATGCACTAAGTATCACAAATAGATATCAATAGGATCCGGGTGAAAAATACTGGATTGGTGTTAAAGGGGTCTTAAAGTACTTACGAAGGACTAAAGATTTTTTCTTAGTGTATGATGGTCAGGAAGAGCTCGTCATAAAAGGTTATGCCAATGCTGCTTTCCAAACCAGCGTAGAAGACTCTAGATTGCAAAGTGGTTATGTGTTTTGTTTGAATGGAGGTGCTTTAAGCTGGAAGAGCTCAAAGCAAGAAATTGTCGCTGATTCTACTACAGATTCTGAATATATTGCAGCTTGTGAAGTTGCTAAGGAGGCTGTTTAGATTAGAAAGTTCATTAAAGGATTAGGAGTTTTTCCAAGCATCCTAGATCTATTAGAACTATTCTATGACAACAACGGGGCCATTGCACAGCCTAAGGAGCCCCGATCACACTAGAAATCCAAACTTATACTCATAAGGTACCATCTCATCCGAGAGATCGTCGAAAAAGAGATCGTCAAGATATGCAAGATTGCAAGTAGAGAAAATGTAGTTGATCCTCTAACTAAGCAGTTAGCTAGAACAAACATGAGGGTCATGTTAGATCATTCAGACTTAGAGCTATGCCTACTTGGATTGGTTCTAGTGAGAGATTATTAGTGTAAGCCCTAGTCCCATGTACATTGTAAAGACATTTTATCCACAATAAATAAAGGTGAGGCATTTGTTTTATCATTTTATTTATTACTGTGCATATTAAATTGATAAAACATCTTTGAATGTTGGGTCTATTCAAGTTATCAAGTGTGAGGCACTTGGTAGTAAAACCTTAGAACTTTAAAGAACAACATTCTAAATTTTCCTCGTTAATCTTTGTTATGGGAGTGACATTGAACTAAGACTAGTATGGTCTCTGTGAGATGATCATGTTTTATGGGTCATAGGATATTGGATATCAATCAGAGAACATAAATACAAGTTTAAAACGTTGTATTTAGAAATGATTCACTTACGAGAACACTATATGGTTGAAAGTCATAAGTGTCTCTCTAGTGATACTTGTACTAGAAGTCCTTAGATTGAAAACCTCTATGGATGCCTAGATGAGTCCTCGTATGCTTTGACTTACCCCTAACGTGCCCGTAAATGGGTTGACAAGTATGGGTATGATTGGGTATGCCACGATTCATGTTAAGCAACATGAGAGAAGTGCAGGGATTGTCTCTCTCGAAGAAAGAGAAAAATATCATCGGCCCCTTGACTAATGAAATTAAGAAGAGTGTAGCTATACCTAAGTTGTATGATAAGATTTATCATTAATTTGATTGATTCAGTATCACTAATAGGTCAAAAAAAAAGATTCATCAATGAGTAAGGATGACTTGTTCTATGCCTTATGCAAATCATGATATCTTATGGCAAAGGATTGTACTAGTTCACTAGTAGGTGATTTTCTAAACAAATTCATAACTATTCAATTTGGATAATTATAATATCTTGCTAGAGATCCATTATCAATATTGAATAGTCCTACAGGATCGCACATAATGAAATTTGGACAAAAGGGTACTTTGGTCTTTTCTTATCGAGCGATTAATAAGTGTTTTATTTAAAATATTATCAACAGGCTCATGTGAATATAGGCCCACTTAATGTGGCTTAAGGTTTGATATAATTAGTTAAAAGGTTTAATTAATTAGTTAAAATGTTTAATTAATTAGGTAAAAAAAGAGAGAAAGTCCTAATAGGATTAGGGCTTGTTTTAAGTTTATTTTGAATTAAATGCCAATATCTAATTGGATTTGAATTCAAATTAAATAAAAATTTTCTCTCAAGACTTTTCACTCCCTTAGCCGAATTAGAGTGCCTAAAATAAGGAGAAATAAAACCCTAATAGGACTCTGAAGATGTGGCTATATATATAAGTGAGAAAGAGGATAAAGAAGAGCAGGCTTCTTCTACCTCCTCTCCTTGGCCGAATAGAGAAAAAGAAGAGATTTTTCTCCTACTTGTTCTTAAGTTTTTGGCACTAAACACTTTAGGGATTGAAAGAGATCAGATCTCCAATCTTCTATCTAAGTCGAATTCACAAAACTGAAAGGAAAAGGGAAACATTCCAGGTGCTAGCACACTTCTTTTGGCCGAGAATTTAAGTGTGTGAAATCGTAGAGGGGAGTCGCTATTGGGCAGTCCCTTAGTCATATTTTGTTGCTAGAAAGGAGATCAAAATGGTGATTTTGATTCGTTTCGTTTTGGTCTAGTCTTGCAAACAATTCAGCAAAGGTAACTCTTGCACCTTTAGTGTCATTGTTGCATGCATTAACTCTTGTTTATTCTTATGGCTTAAAATTATTTTATGTTTTCGTTGTATCAATCTAATATTAAGCTCATAAGATTTCCAACATTAAGTATTGTAAAAGTTATATTTGGTCCCTCATTTAAGTCCATTTATATAGGATCGGACTTGGGAGACCGTAAAGGCTTACAGTGAGATAATTGCTTTAAAGCTAGGCTTGCGTCAGCTATAGGTTAGTAGAACTAAACTGAACTATTACTTTAAAAAAATCAAATATTTTAAGCATGCTCATGTATCACGAATGCCATGTATATATGATTAGGTTGCTTTGCATTAGAATTCACAAATATGATACGTTGCATAATTTATTATTATTGTGGATGGATGTTGGATGACCCACTAGCCCTCGAGCACGTTATGATATGTTATGATAGATACGAAAGTCCAGGTCGAGGTCCATTCTATGCCCTTAGTATTATGTAAGGGAAAATCCAGGTCAAAACCCATTTTATTCCCCTAGCACTATGGATATGTTATGTAATGTTTAAGAGGAAGTCCTGAGGAGCACTCGTTGTAGGCCAGACACTATTGGAATTTATAGAGGGTTATTGGTGACAAGTCCATCTTGATATGAATTATTTATATTGTGACGCATTCATACAATCATATATTTTATTAAACTGCTTTTGTTTATGTTTCTGCTCATTAGGCTTTTATAGCTTATCCCTTTTCCCTAACCCTAGGTTTGCAAGACCAATGTTAGCTCCGGAGTTCAGCAGTGTTGTACGGTATAGTTCTAATGTAATAGTTTAACTGTGGACATGTAATTATTATTGTGGATTAGAATTATGCTTTGCCCATATTTTCTTTTATAATCCCTTATTTATGATCTTTTTATATAAAAGTTTTAAAGTATAAGTTATGTTTGGTCCAAACTTGAAGCATGCAATATTAACCATACAGGAGCATTTGATGAGGGCTCCAGTATGGGTTTTATGTTTTTCAGTTATGATGCATGCACATGTCGAGTTTTAGTTCATGAAATAGAAATATTTTTATATGCTTGTGTGATTATGTTTGGGATTATATTAGGTGTAACAAGATGTATAGTAGGCTTGTTGGCCTCCGACGACCTTAAGTCGACCTAAACCCTCGCACCAGTGGTGGTCTGATGTTCGAGTCGTTATAAATCTTTTTCAAGAGGGAGGGGATGATGTAAGCACAATTAACAACACCAAAAAATGATGAGCTAGTATTGCTGTAACGACCCGAAATCGGACCTCTACCGGCGCTAGGATCCAGATCGACTTAAAGTCGCCGGGACCTGTAGCAAGCCTAACATACATCCTATCATACCTGATAAATCCCATACATGATCATACATTTTCATAAAAACTTTAAACTTTCCATTCTACCAAACTTGACCTGTGCATGCACCATACTAAAAACATAAAAACCCCACACTAGAGCCCTCATCAAATGCTCTAGTTGGGTCAACATTATATACATCAAGTGTAATACCCGGCTAGACTCCGGTATCAGAATTCCTACCGTCCGGTAGAATCTCGAGTGTCGAAGACTTCTAGAAGGGTAAAACCATGTTTTTATAAAATGTTTTAATGCATTTTATGTTTTTAAGCAAGAAAGAAAATGAGTTTTTGCATGAAAATGGCATTGGAGGAAAACTCGGGTTCGACCGCCGAACATGCATGCGCTTCGGGAGTGCTTTAGGCCCCCGAAGGCATAAGTGAGGGAAGTCCAGGTTCGGCCGCCGAACATGGCATGCATGCGGAGGCACGTTAGGCCCCCGAAAGTGGCCTGGCCAGCCACCTATAAAGGGGTCCCCATGTCCGAACGGGTGAGCTTTTTCTCTCCATTTTCGGCCAAGGTGAGTCTCCGCCGCCCTCATGCCGATCTTGAGTTCTTCCTTCAAATCTTCCATGATTTTTATGAGTTTTCACCTTTGTTTTGAAGATTTTTAAGCAAATAGCAAGTTTTGGAGCTTGGAAGTTCAAAGAACTCGATCTCTCCCATCTCCGAGCTAGGATCATTTTTCCTCTCGATCTTCAAGAGGTAAGAGCCGATCTTGAGCTCATTATATGTTTTAAACAAGTTTCAAGTTGATTCTTGGGGTAGAAATGCATGCTTAGGTCAGTTGAGCTTTGTTAGGTTTTGAGTTGTGTTTATGGACAATGTAGGTTGCTGAGTTGCTTTTGATGTGTTGTAGTTGGGGTTTAGGATAGTTTGAAGCCCCTAGGAGCTTATGTATGTGTTTATGCATGTTTTGGTTGAGTTGTATGCATGATTGAAGGTTTTGGGAGGCAAATGTGCATAAGAGCCGAGTTTCTGCCACTTTGGGAGAAACTCAGGTTCGGCAGTCGAAGGGACTTTCGGCCGCCGAACCTGCCTGTGGAGGCAAGCTTTCGGCTGCCAAAGCCTGCCCTCGAAAGTGGACTTTCATCTCTGGAGGGGACTTTCGGCGGCCGAAGGTGCCACCGAACATGCATGAGTTTCGCCTCTTGAGAGAACCTTCGACCGCCGAAAGTGCCACCGAAGGTGCATGACTTTCGGCTCTGGAGGGACTTTCGGCAGCCGAAAGTGCCCTGTTCAGCCCTCCTTTGCATGAATTCTTTGATTTGTTTTGAGGTGTTTTAGGGGGTTTTTGGGGGATATTATTAGAGTTATGTTCTAGTATGTTTGGTCCCTTCTTTGAGTCCACCTGTGTAGGTTCGGACCCAAGGAACCGAGGACCCCAGCAGTGAGTCAGCTGCTTCAGTTCATTGTCAGAGTTAGCCTGAGGTGAGTAGAATAAACCTTATGTTTTAAATTAATGCAAGTTTTAGCATGAATCATGCATCGCGAATGCCATGTGATATAATAGGTTGTTGCATTAGAATCCACGAATATGTTGCACTGCATTCTTTGTTGTGGATGTGGGTGAATGCTGTATGATCCAATTAGTCCCTGAGGAAAGACCAAGACTCCATTCTACGGCCTGGCATGGTATGAAAGACCAGGACCCCATTCTACGGCCTGGCACGGTATGGAACGCGAAGACCAGGTGCCCAGATGAGGCCCTGGGGCAATGGTAAGTAATGTTATGATATGACAGGAAGACCAGGACCCCATTCTACGGCCTGGCACGGATATGATGCTAGGACTATTTGGTGACAGGTTTACCATTGATGTGAATTGTTTGTGATATGATGCATTACATGATGGCATATGTTTTAAATGTTTCAGTATTCTGCTCACTGGGCTCTAGTAGCTCACCCCTTTCCCTATATCCCCCAGGTTTGCAGGTACGGGCTAGATCAGGGAATCTAGAAGAGTAAAGTCTTGTGATTGTAATAGTTAGATGTGGACATGATAAATTGTAAAATGATGTAAGAATATGAACAGCCATGTTATGTAATATTGATATTGAGGATTAGAATCGTGCTTGACCATAGTATGTTTGGATAATCCCATGTATATACATGATCTATGTTTTATGATGTTTATGTTCAACCAAGCTTGATGTCTGATGAGATACCCCATTGGAGTATGTGATGAGGCTCTAGTGTGTGGTTTATGTTTATGTTTATGTGCATGCACAAGTTGAGCTTGGTAAAAGAAAAGAAAAAGTTCTCATGTTTATGTATGTGTGTGATCATGTATGGGATTTGACAGGTATTCAGGATGTATGTTTGGTTTGCTACGGGTCCCGGCGACCTTAAGTCGATCTGGATCCTAGTGCCGGTAGCGGTCCGGTTTCCGGGTCGTTATAGAGTGGTTTCAGAGCCCTAGATTCATATGATCGGACCTATAGTGTGTCGGGCTCATAGGTGTCATAGAAGGTCAAGCACAATAGGATGATCATATCCACTAGGATAGGATAAAGAGTCCTGTCTTGAATGATGATGTGAAATGCCATGATTATATGCATGTGCATTAATGTTATGCCATGATATGTGATGTATGTGATGCGGGTTCATGTGTTTGCACATGAACCATCTGATGCTAATGTTCTATGTGATGTGTACTGTTTTTCAGAAAACAGGATGAGAGGAACTTGTCGATCTGCATGATTGACTGGAGTACCACCCCAGGACGAGGGCACTGATGCCCGTCCTCCTACATTGCCTAGGGCAATGTCAAGCAGGTCCAGCAGAGAAAGAGTAGTAAGAGACCCTAGAAGGTCTTTGGATCTGGGTAGAAGCAGATCAGTGAGGGGAACAGTGCAAGGGGATATGTCAGAGGATGTGGGGGATCAGATGGATGTGGATCAGAGGAGGGATGGCAGTTTCGGAGTAAGTATGTCGAAAGAGGGAATGGGAGAGTCCCAAGGAGGCACTCAGGCCTCGGGGTTTGTTCAGCCACCTTACTACCCACCCTTTTCACATAATCCCGGGTATTCGATGGGAGGTACATCGGATTACCCCAGTTTTAACCCTTATCACTCTCAGATGCCATACCCACCTTTCTACCCACCGTACCTACAGTACCCTATGTATCCACCCCCACCCTACCATCCAGGTACAGCAAACCCTACCCCAGGGGATGCTGCACCTCCTCCACCACCAGCAGCACCTACTGTCCCAGAAACCCAAATGCCTAAACCTAGCTCATCTGGGGGGAGCAAGGTCAAGATGACCGATTATATGAAGCTGGGTGCTCCCTAGTTTGAAACCGGTGATGACCCGTTTGTGTAGCTCGAGAGGGTCAAGACAATTACAGATGAGATAGGAGCTGATGACAGTAGAGCCATTCAGATGGCTGGGTTCACACTAAAATGCAAGAAGACCCGATAGTGGTTTAAGAACTATGTGAACCCGAGGTTGGACAGCCTATCGTGTGAGGAGTTTGCAAATGAGTTTGCAGGATGGGCTTTCCCTGACAGTTCAAGAGAATTGAAGATGATTGAGTTCGAGCAGCTGAGGCAGACGGATGAGATGAGTGTGGATGAATATAAAGACAGATTCTTGGAGCTGTTGCCGTTTGCTGGGCAGAATCTGGATACAGATCAGAAAAAGTCAAGGAGGTATATCATGAAGCTCCATTCCAGGTATTCCTCCTTGATTCAGTCAGCAGAGAGGGAGAGTTTCCATGCCATAGTGGATATGGCTCGGAGGATGGAGGCTAGTGCAATAATCGAGGGGAAAGTCAAGCAGTCAGTGGCACAGCCTTCTGGTTCCAAGACCCCAGGTGGGGGAAAGTTAGACCCTTCTTCTCTGAGTTCAGGCAGTAAGAGATGGGGTAAAGCCAAGCCTAAGAAGAACAAGTTCTGGAGCAAGATCAAGTCAGGTCTGGGATTAGGGAGTAGCTCAAGCTCTGGTGCAGATAATGCAGTATGCAAGAAGTGTGGGAAGCCGCACAAATGAGTATGTCTTGTCGGGACGACAACCTGCTTCAGATGTGGGCAGGAGGGACACATGGCACGGGAGTGTCCTAGGGCAGCTTTTATGGCACGGTCTCAGCAGACAGCTTCAGGTAGTGTGGCACAGCCAGTAGCTCTAGCCGCGACTCAGGCTAGTGGCAGAGGCAGAGGGAGAGGGGCAGCCTCTTCTTCAGCGGGATTCAGGGGTGAGGGTCCATCAGCTCCGGCACGGATCTTCACCATAACTCAGCAGGAGGCAAACACATCCAACACCGTGGTGTTAGGTAATCTCATGATTGGTTGTTCCGATGTGTATGCATTATTGGACCCTGGTGCATCTCATTCTTTCATTGCTCCGAGGGCTGTCGAGAGGTTGGGATTGATGGTCTCTGGGTTAGAGTGTCCCCTATGGGTCAGTGGATCCAAGTGTGACCCGTCAGTGGCAGAGTCAGTCTGCCAGTATAGTCCAGTTTTTGTGGAGGGAAGATGCCTACCCGCCGACCTTGTGGTTCTAGATTTGACAGATTTTGACGTCATTCTAGGGATGGATTGGCTATCTACCCATGGTGCTACCTTGGATTGCAGAGACAAGGTAGTCAAGTTCAGATGTCAGGATGGGTCAGAGGTTGTCTTCAGAGGAGACAGGAGGGGTACACCTAGAGGTTTGATATCAGCCCTACAGGCTCGTAGGCTCCTCAGGAGAGGTTGTCAGGGTTTTCTAGCTCATGTGAGAGAGCTGGATAGTCATGTTAGAGAGCCCACCTCGGTGCCAGTGGTCAGAGAGTTTTTAGATGTGTTCCCAGACGAGCTGCCAGGTTTACCACCTATTAGGGAGGTAGAGTTCGAGATAGAATTGATGCCTGGAACCAGACCAATCTCTATCCCTCCCTACAGGATGGCACCAGCCGAATTGAAGGAGCTTAAGGAGCAGTTGCAAGAGCTGGTAGACAAGGGCTTCATCCGACCGAGTACCTCACCTTGGGGTGCTCCAGTATTGTTTGTGAGAAAGAAGGATGGATCCCTCAGACTTTGTATCGACTACTGGTAGTTGAACAAGGTCACTACCAAGAATAAGTACCCGTTGCCAAGGATCGATGATCTATTCGACCAGCTAGCAGGAGCAGGTTGTTTCTCCAAGATAGATCTGAGATCAGGGTACCATCAGCTGAGGATAAAGGAAGAGGATGTACTAAAGACAGCCTTCAGGACCAGATATGGGCATTTTGAGTTCCTTGTGATGTCGTTTGGGTTAACCAATGCCTCTGCAGCATTCATGGATCTCATGAACAGGGTTTTCAGTCAGTACTTGGATCACTTTGTTATTGTCTTCATAGATGATATCTTAGTGTATTCCAGGAATGCAGAGGAGCATGCCCATCATCTGAGGTTAGTTCTGCAGACTTTGAGGGAACACGGCTTGTATGTCAAGTTCTCCAAATGTGAGTTCTGCAGAGGAGCATATCATTCTTGGGGCACGTTGTGTCTGAAAATGGGATTGAAGTGGACCCCGAGAAGGTAGAAGCTGTGGCTAACTGGCCTAGACCTACTTCAGTGGCAGAGATCAGGAGTTTCTTGGGTTTGGTAGGTTACTACAGGAGGTTCGTTCAGGACTTCTCTAAAATTGCAGCTCCTTTGACCAGATTAACCAAGAAGAATAAGAAGTTTGTGTGGACCGACCAGTGCGAAGAGAGTTTTGAAGAGCTTAAGACGAGGTTAACATCAGCACCGGTGTTAGCTTTGCCTAACAGTCAGGAGAATTTCACAGTGTTCTGTGATGCATCCCGAGTGGGATTGGGTTGTGTGCTAATGCAGAATGAAAGGGTGATTGCTTATGCTTCTAGGCAGCTGAAGAAGCATGAGTTGAATTACCCTACACATGACCTGGAAATGGCAGCCGTAATCTTTGCACTCAAGATGTGGAGGCATTACCTTTATGGGGTAAAATGTGAGATCTTTACCGATCATAAAAGCCTGCAGTACATCCTGAGTCAAAGAGATATGAACTTGAGATAGAAAAGATGGGTAGAGCTGCTGAGTGATTACGATTGCAAGATTCAGTACCATCCGGGTAAGGCGAATGTGGTGGCAGACGCCCTAAGCCGGAAATCACTAGGCAGCTTATCCCACATCACGGCTGAGAGGAGACCGGTGGTGAAAGAGTTTTACAAGCTCATTGAGGAAGGTCTACAGCTAGAGTTGTCTAGTACAGGTGCTTTGATAGCTCAGATGAGAGTGACACCTGTGTTCCTGGAGCTGGTGGCTCAAAAACAGCATGAGGACTCAGAGTTAGTAAAGATTACCAAGACGGTTCAGTCTGGCAAGAATGAAGAGTTCAGATTCGACAGCAAGGGGATCCTCCGCTATGGGAATAGACTATGTGTACTAGATGACATCAGTTTAAAGGGAGACATTATGAGGGAAGCTCATAATGCCAAGTACAGTGTTCACCCTGGAGCCACCAAGATGTATCAAGATCTGAAGAGAGTGTATTGGTGGCCAGCTATGAAGAGAGAAGTGGCACAGTTTGTGTCAGCCTGCGAAGTATGTCAGAGGGTGAAGCTGGAACATTAGAAGCCGGCTGGAATGCTTAACCGACTACCTATTCCAGAGTGGAAATGGGAGAATATAGCTATGGACTTCGTAGTGGGGTTACTGGCAGCATCCAACAGGTTAGACTCCATATGGGTGATTGTGGACAGACTGACCAAATCTACTCACTTCATCCCTGTCAGGAGCAACTACTCAGTGGATAAGTTAGCGCAGGTGTATGTGGATGAAGTGGTAAGGCTGCATGGGGTTCCTGTTTTGATAGTGTCTGATAGAGGGCCCCAGTTCACCTCTAGATTTTGGCGGAGTCTGCAGAATGCTATAGGTACCAGGTTAGATTTCAGTACTGCCTTCCATCCACAGACGATAGAAGATATGCTCAGAATGTGTGTGCTAGATTTTGGCGGTTCTTGGAGGCAGCATCTACCCTTGGTAGAGTTTGTCTACAATAACAGCTATCATGCTAGCATAGGGATGGCTCCATATGAAGCTTTATATGGGAGGAAGTGCAGGTCACCTGTTTGCTGGGAAGAAGTGGGGGAAAAGGCCTTGGCAGGTCCTGAGCTTGTTGAGATCACCAGCAGGGTGGTGCCCATTATCAGAGAAA
This sequence comes from Manihot esculenta, assembly GCF_001659605.2. NCBI lineage: Eukaryota > Viridiplantae > Streptophyta > Magnoliopsida > Malpighiales > Euphorbiaceae > Manihot > Manihot esculenta. Next base: position 10,297,153 of record NC_035164.2, on the reverse strand, counting down.
GGATCAGAACTACTGTGAGTAGACAGAAAAGCTATGCAGACATCCGCAGGAGGCAGGTAGAGTTTCAGGAGGGAGATCTGGTATTGCTCAAAGTGTCTCCTATGAAAGGAGTGGTTCGTTTTGGAAAGAAAGGTAAGCTAGCCCCACGATACATCGGACCCTTTGAAATCTTGCAGAAGATTGGGAATGTGTCGTACAAGCTGGATTTACCTGCTTCAATGGAAAGAATCCATCCGGTTTTCCATGTTTCCATGTTGAGGAAGTTCGTGTCAGATCCGGGCAAGGTTCTTAGTGAGCCTGATGTGGAGATCCAAGAAGATCTCACCTATATTGAACAGCCAGTGCGGATTCTTGACACCCAGATCAGGAAGTTGAGAAACAAGGAAATCCCGATGGTGAAAGTCCTTTGGAACCACCACAATATGGAAGAATGCACCTGGGAGACACGGGAGTCCATGCTCCAGCAATACCCTTATCTTTTCTAAGGTTAGTTTCTTGTATGTTTCATGTGTTTTATGTGTATGATGTGTTATATGCCTTGCATGTGCTAGTTGAGGAACATTCGGGGACGAATGTTCTTAAGGGGGGAGAATGTAATACCCGGCTAGACTCCGGTATCGGAATTCCTACCGTCCGGTGGAATCTCGGGTGTCGGAGACTTCTAGAAGGGTAAAACCATGTTTTTATAAAATGTTTTAATGCATTTTATGTTTTTAAGCAAGAAAGAAAATGAGTTTTTGCATGAAAATGGCATTGGAGGAAAACTCGGGTTCGGCCGCCGAACCTCAAGTTTCGCCGCCGAACATGCATGCACTTCGGGAGTGCTTTAGGCCCCCGAAGGCATAAGTGAGGGAAGTCCAGGTTCGGCCGCCGAACCTTATGTTCGGCCGCCGAACATGGCATGCATGCGGAGGCACGTTAGGCCCCCGAAAGTGGCCTGGCCAGCCACCTATAAAGGGGTCCCCATGTCCGAATGGGTGAGCTTTTTCTCCCCATTTTCGGCCAAGGTGAGTCTCCGCCGCCCTCATTCCGATCTTGAGTTCTTCCTTCAAATCTTCCATGATTTTTATGAGTTTTCACCTTTGTTTTGAAGATTTTTAAGCAAATAGCAAGTTTTGGAGCTTGGAAGTTCAAAGAACTCGATCTTGTAACGACCCCAAAAAGGACCGTCACCGGCGCTAGGATTCAGGTCGGCTTAAGGCCGCCAGAACCCGTAGCAAGCCTGCTATACTCTCTGTGTACCTGTAACACTCATACATGATCATACATTTTATGTGAAAATAAAACTCTTTTCTGAACCAAGGCTTAACCTGTGCATGCACTATCTTTGTACTCTGTACTCCTGTACTCTGTACTCTGTATCCCTAACTAGAGCTTGCTCTAGATGGGTTAACTCATACCTGTTAAGCCTGGTTTTCACATACAGAAAAACATATATACAGATACAGATCATGTACAAAACATATACATCACTAGGTCAAGCAACAACTATTACATCTCTTTAATATTACATGTCCACTCTAAGCTATTACAGATCTCTTTACTCTTCCTGTACTCTGCTGGACTGTCCCTGTACACTGTACACTGAACCTGCAAAACTGGGGTTAAGGGAGTGGGATGAGCTCTATAGCCCAGTGAGTAGAACAGTAAAACATCTCAGTAAAATATGATCTCATGGAATGCACCATATCACAGACAAGCCACATCAAGAGTAAACCTGTCACCACATAGTCCCAGTAACTCTGTGCCAGGGCGTAGAATCGAGCACCTGGTCTTCCTGTCATATATGTATATGTGTATATAACACCTGTAAACTTACCATTGCCAGGGCGTAGTCAAAGGCTCCTGGACTTTACTATATACCTGCCAGGGCGTAGTCAAAGGCTCCTGGTCTTTGCTATACGTGCCAGGGCGTAGTCAAAGGCTCCTGGTCTTCCTGTCTGTGACTATGGGATCATTCAGCATTTACCCACATCAACAAATAACAATGCAATGCAACATATTCGTGGATACTAATGCAATCAACTTATGGCATAATCATGATGCATGAGATATGTTAAAACATGTCTTTGATCAATTCAAAAAGCATTAAGTTTAGTTCCACTCACCTCTGGCTATCTGAACTGACTGACTCTGCAGGCTCTAAAAACTCTGGAGCAGTACTCACTGCTGCTCTCTCTGGTTCCTCTGCTCTGTGCCTACACAGATAGACTCAAATGAGGGACCAAACATACTCGGACATACCGCTAAACATCTCCCCTTAAAACCCCTTAAAACACCTTAGACCAAACATAGAAAACATGCAAAGGAAGGCTGGACAGGGCACTTTCGGGGGCACCTTCGGCGGCCGAATGTCCCTTCCAGAGACGAAAGTCAGGCATGTTCGGCGGCCTAACTTGGACTTTCGGGGGCCGAACCTGAGTTCATCCAGAACTCAGTTTCGTGCACAAGGACGCCTGCCAATCCCTCCATCACCTGCTCAGACCTCAACACATGCATTTAACCCTTCTAAAACATGCATAAACACTTCAATAAGCATAAAGGAGCTTCAAATAAATTAAACTCCAACAAACAACACACAACAACCATACACAAAGCATAGGATCCATACACCCTAATATGGACAACTTATGCATACGCAAGCACAACTCCCCTTTCCCATCATCAAACTCATTTAACACATAATAAAAACAAAGGATTCACTCTTACCCTTTGAAGAACAAAGGCTGGCGTGACCCCAAACTTGAAGAAATGAAGATTCAAGCTTCACAAGTTCTCAAACTCCACAACTTCTCAAAACTAGTTAAAACTCACCATAAACTTATTTTTCTTTGAAAGATTTGATTAGAAACTCAAGAAAATCACCAAGGGGAAACATGTGCTTGTTCCTGACCCAAAGGAGAGCTTAAGCACCTCCATAGTCGGTCATATCCACTTAAAAAAAGTGAACCACCGCTTCACGTTCGGTGGCCAAAGCTACATGTAACACCTCATCATGTTCGGGGGCCGAACATTGAGTTTAGGGGGCCGAACATGAGCTACTTTAGGCGGCCGAACTTACACTTTAGGGGGCCGAAAGTGGCAAAACTTTCCTTAGCCTTGTTTCTTCAAAACTTATTCCTTTGCTAAAACAAAAGCTTAAAACAGCTAAATACATTTTAGAAAACCTCCACTCTCCCTTCAGGGATGCTCTGACATCCTCGATTCCACCGAACGATAGGAATTCTGATGTCGGAACATGCCGGGTATTACATTCTCCCCTCCTTAAGAACATTCGTCCTCGGATGTTCCTAAAACACACAATAAAAACATGAAACGGAGAAAACTAACCTCAAAACAAATATGGATATTGCTGGAGCATAGACTCCCGCGTCTCCCAGGTGCACTCTTCGAGATTATGGTGGTTCCATAACACTTTCACCATTGGAATCTCCTTGTTCCTTAGCTGTCTGATCTGCGTGTCAAGAATCCGCACTGGCTGCTCTATATAGGTGAGATCTGTATGAATCTCCACCTCAGGCTCACTCAGAACCTGATTCGGATCTGACACAAACTGTCGTAGCATAGAAACATGAAATACCGGGTGAATCCTCTCCATAGAAGCAGGTAAATCCAGCTTATACGACACATTTCCAATCCTTTGCAACACCTCAAAGGGTCCAATGTACCGTGGAGCTAATTTACCTTTCTTCCCAAAACGAACCACTCCTTTCATTGGAGACACTTTCAGCAACACCCAATTACCCTCTTGAAATTCTAACTGTTTTCTGCGCACATCTGCATAACTTTTCTGTCTACTTTGAGCTGTTCTAATTCTCTCTCTGATCATGGGCACCATTCTACTGGTAATGTCTACTAACTCTGGCCCTGCAAGAGCCTTCTCTCCTACCTCTTCCCAACAAACAGGGGATCTGCACTTCCTCCCATATAAAGCTTCATAAGGAGCCATCCCAATGCTAGCATGATGACTGTTATTGTAGGCAAACTCTACTAAAGGTAGATGTTGCCTCCAAGAACCGCCAAAATCTAACATACAAAGGCGAAGCATATCCTCTATGGTCTGGATGGTCCTTTCTGACTGTCCATCAGTCTGTGGGTGGAAAGCAGTACTAAAATCCAACCTCGTGCCCATCGCACTTTGCAGACTCCGCCAAAAGCGGGAAGTAAACTGAGGTCCTCTGTCTGAAACTATAGACACTGGAACTCCATGTAACCTCACTATCTCATCCAGATAGACCTGTGCCAACTTATCCACAGAATAGTTACTCCGTACTGGAAGAAAATGAGCAGATTTTGTGAGTCTGTCCACAATCACCCATATCGAGTCTATCCTGTTGGACGTTACTGGTAAACCCACTACAAAATCCATGGCTATGTTCTCCCATTTCCACTCTGGAATCGGTAATGGGTTAAGCATACCGGCTGGTTTCTGATGCTCTAATTTCACCCGCTGACAAACCTCACAGGCTGTCACGAACTGCGCCACTTCTTTCTTCATGGCTGGCCACCAATAGACCCTTTTTAGATCTTGATACATCTTGGTGGCTCCTGGGTGAACACTATACCTCGCATTATGAGCTTCCCTCATAATGTCTTCCTTCACACTGCCCCTATCTGGTACACAAAGTCGACTTCCATAGCGAAGGATCCCTTTGCTGTCAAATCTGAACTCTGGACTATTGCCTGACTGAACAGTCCTGGCAATTTTCATCAACTCAGGGTCCTCATGCTGTCTCTGAGCTATCTGCTCCAGAAACACAGGTGTCACTCTCATCTGTGCTATCAACGCACCTGTACCAGACAACTCTAGCTGTAATCCCTCGTCAAAGAGCTTATAAAGCTCCATCACAACTGGTCTCTGCTCTGCTACTATATGGGACAAACTGCCTAGTGACTTCCGGCTTAGGGCGTCTGCGACAACATTCGCCTTACCCGGGTGATACTGGATCTTACAATCATAATCACTGAGCAATTCGACCCATCTTCTCTGCCTCAAATTTAGCTCTCTCTGACTTAAGATGTACTGTAAACTCTTGTGATCAGTGTAGATCTCGCATTTCACCCCGTAGAGGTAATGCCGCCACATCTTAAGTGCAAAGATAACTGCTGCCATCTCTAGGTCATGGGTAGGGTAATTCAACTCGTGCTTCTTCAACTGTCTAGAAGCATAAGCGATTACTCTATCACTCTGCATCAATACACAACCCAATCCCACTCGAGATGCATCACAGAACACTGTGAAATCCTTATTACTCACAGGCAGAGCTAACACTGGTGCTGTGGTCAATCTCCTCTTGAGCTCCTCAAAGCTCTCTTCACACTGGTCTGACCAGATAAACTTCTGGTTCTTCTGAGTCAATTTGGTCATAGGAGCTGCTATCTTTGAGAAGTTCTGAACGAACCTCCTGTAGTAACCTGCCAGTCCCAGAAAGCTTTTAATCTCAGTCACTGTCGTGGGTCTGGGCCAGTTAGCTACAGCCTCTATCTTCTTGGGGTCTACCTCAATACCCTCTGCTGATACTACATGTCCCAAGAAGGAAATGCTCCTCAACCAAAATTCACACTTCGAGAACTTAGCATATAAACCATGCTCTCTCAGTGTCTGCAAAACAATCCTCAGATGCTGGGCATGCTCCTCTGCATTTCTGGAATACACTAAGATATCATCGATAAACACAATGACAAAGTGATCCAGAAACTCACTGAATACCCTGTTCATGAGATCCATAAATGCTGCAGGGGCGTTAGTCAACCCGAACGGCATCACTAAGAACTCATAATGCCCATATCTGGTCCGAAAAGCTGTCTTAGGCACATCTGCCTCTCTGACTCTCAACTGATGATACCCAGATCTCAGATCTATTTTCGAGAAACAACCTGCTCCAGCTAGCTGGTCAAATAGATCATCAATCCGAGGTAAGGGATACCTATTCTTGATAGTGACCTTGTTCAACTGTCTGTAGTCGATACAAAGTCTGAGGGATCCATCCTTCTTTCTGACAAAGAGCACTGGAGCACCCCAAGGTGAGGTACTAGGGCGGATGAAACCCTTATCTACCAAGTCCTGCAACTGTTCTTTCAACTCTGTTAACTCAGCTGGCGCCATCCTGTAGGGAGTAATAGAGATAGGTCTAGTACCTGGCAATAATTCAATTTCAAACCCTATCTCCCTATCAGGTGGTAGTCCTGGCAAATCGTCTGGGAACACATCGAGAAACTCTCGGACTACTGGTACTGTGGCTGGTTCCCTAACCTGACTGTCTAGCTCTCTCACATGAGCTAGAAACCCCTGACAACCCCTCCTAAGCAAACGACGAGCCTGAAGGGCTGAAATCATACCTCTGGGTGTACCTCTCCTGTCTCCTCTGAAGACACACTCTGACCCATCCTGGTCTCTGAGACTCACTAGCTTCTCTCGACAGTCCAACGTAGCACTATATGTAGATAACCAATCCATCCCTAGAATGACATCAAAATCTGTCAAGTCTAGAACCACGAGGTCAGCTGGAAGGCATCTACTCTCAATAAACACTGGACTGAAACGACAGACTGACACTGCCACTGATGGGTCACATCTAGGTCCACTGACCCAGAGAGGATACTCTAACTCAGAACTGATCAAACCCAACCTCTCTATGGCTCTCGAAGCAATAAAGGAATGAGAAGCACCGGGGTCCATCAAAGCATACACATCTGAACACCCAATGATGAGATTACCTGACACCACTGTGTTCGACGTGTTAGCCTCCTCCTGTGTCACTGTGAAAAGCCGTGCTGGGGCTACCGGATTTCCACCTCGGGAACCTGCTGCTGAAGTAGAGGCTACCCCTCTACCTCTGCCTCTGCCACTAGTCTGAGGCATGACTGGAGCTGCTGGCCGTACAACTGGCTGAACCACACTGCCTGAACTCATCTGCTGGGATGGTACAAAGGTCATCTGCGGACAATCCCGAGCAATATGCCCTTCCTGTCCACATCGAAAACAAGCTGTAGATCCCAACCGACAAACTCCTCCATGTGGTTTTCCGCATCGTCTGCAGACTGAAGCTGTGCCAGAGCTTGAGCCACTACCTATTCCCAGACCTGACTTGACTTTATTCCAGAACCCTTTCCTTGTTCCTCTCGCTCTATCCCATCTTTTACTGCCTGTAGAACCTGAACTGGGGGCCTTAGAACCCGAAGCCTGTGCCTTTGACTGTTTCTGAATATTGGCACTAGCTTCCATTTTCCTGGCTGCGTCTACTATCGAGTGAAAACTCTCCTTTTCTGCTGGAAGGATCAAAGAAGAATACCTGGGATGAAGTCTCATGGTATATCTCTTCGCCTTCTTCTGATCAGTATCATAGGCCTGACCCACGTACTGAAGCAGATCTAGGAACTTATCTGTGAATTCATCAACACTCATCTCATCTGTTTGTCTCAACTGTTCAAACTCAATTATCTTCATCTCTCTAGAACTGTCAGGAAAAGCCCACCCTGCAAACTCATTGGCGAACTCTCCCCATGACATGCTGTCCATTCTAGGCTCCACATAATTCTTAAACCATTCTCTGGCTTTCTTGCATTTTATTGTGAAACCTGCCATCTCAATGGCTCTCCTATCATCTGCTCCCAATTCACTGGTGATCATTCTAACTGCTCTGAGGTAATCAAATGGATCATCTCCTGTGTTGTATTTAGGAGCATCCAATTTCAAGTACTCCGTCATTTGGACTTTACCTCCAGATGAGCTAGGTTCATGTCTGTCAACAACAGGGGCTACTGGTTCTGGTGGTAATACTGGTTCATTTGGTTCTAGGGGTGCTGCACTTGGATGTATAGGGGAAGATGGATACCTCGGATATGGGGGATAGTAGTGAGGATATGGCATATATGGCATGTATGTAGGATATGGGTCAAAACGAGAGTATTCCGACATACCCTCCATCGGATACTCTGGCTCCTGAAACAAGGATGGATAGCCATAACCTGAGGCCTGAACACCTCCCAAAGATTCTCCCATACCTTCCTCAAAACTGCCTATACCCATGCTATCATCTCTAGACTGATCAATCTCCATAGCTTCCCTCACTGTTCCTCTTCTGCTCTCGTCGACAGACCTTCTAGGGTCTATTGACGTACCTTCCCTGCTAGATCTCTGAGACCTTGCCCTTGGCAATGCAGGAGGACGAGCAGCTGGTCTCTCACTCTCTGGTGGGACTCCAGTCAATCGAGCTGATCGACGAGTTCCTCGCATCTTTACTCTGGAAACACAACATATAACATACCACTTAGCACATAACTATCACATATCACATAACAATCATACACATACAATACTCATGGCATATCATAGCAGATAGGACTCAAGACCCTATCCTAGTGGACATGATTTCCTATTGTGCTTGACCACTTCTAACCTGTCTGAGCCCAACACTGTCTCTATAGGTCCGATCATGTGAACCTAGGGCTCTGATACCAATCTGTAACGACCCCAAAAAGGACCGTCACCGGCGCTAGGATTCAGGTCGGCTTAAGGCCGCCAGAACCCGTAGCAAGCCTGCTATACTCTCTGTGTACCTGTAACACTCATACATGATCATACATTTTATGTGAAAATAAAACTCTTTTCTGAACCAAGGCTTAACCTGTGCATGCACTATCTTTGTACTCTGTACTCCTGTACTCTGTACTCTGTATCCCTGACTAGAGCTTGCTCTAGATGGGTTAACTCATACCTGTTAAGCCTGGTTTTCACATACAGAAAAACATATATACAGATACAGATCATGTACAAAACATATACATCACTAGGTCAAGCAACAACTATTACATCTCTTTAATATTACATGTCCACTCTAAGCTATTACAGATCTCTTTACTCTTCCTGTACTCTGCTGGACTGTCCCTGTACACTGTACACTGAACCTGCAAAACTGGGGTTAAGGGAGTGGGATGAGCTCTATAGCCCAGTGAGTAGAACAGTAAAACATCTCAGTAAAATATGATCTCATGGAATGCACCATATCACAGACAAGCCACATCAAGAGTAAACCTGTCACCACATAGTCCCAGTAACTCTGTGCCAGGGCGTAGAATCGAGCACCTGGTCTTCCTGTCATATATGTATATGTGTATATAACACCTGTAAACTTACCATTGCCAGGGCGTAGTCAAAGGCTCCTGGACTTTACTATATACCTGCCAGGGCGTAGTCAAAGGCTCCTGGTCTTTGCTATACGTGCCAGGGCGTAGTCAAAGGCTCCTGGTCTTCCTGTCTGTGACTATGGGATCATTCAGCATTTACCCACATCAACAAATAACAATGCAATGCAACATATTCGTGGATACTAATGCAATCAACTTATGGCATAATCATGATGCATGAGATATGTTAAAACATGTCTTTGATCAATTCAAAAAGCATTAAGTTTAGTTCCACTCACCTCTGGCTATCTGAACTGACTGACTCTGCAGGCTCTAAAAACTCTGGAGCAGTACTCACTGCTGCTCTCTCTGGTTCCTCTGCTCTGTGCCTACACAGATAGACTCAAATGAGGGACCAAACATACTCGGACATACCGCTAAACATCTCCCCTTAAAACCCCTTAAAACACCTTAGACCAAACATAGAAAACATGCAAAGGAAGGCTGGACAGGGCACTTTCGGGGGCACCTTCGGCGGCCGAATGTCCCTTCCAGAGACGAAAGTCAGGCATGTTCGGCGGCCTAACTTGGACTTTCGGGGGCCGAACCTGAGTTCATCCAGAACTCAGTTTCGTGCACAAGGACGCCTGCCAATCCCTCCATCACCTGCTCAGACCTCAACACATGCATTTAACCCTTCTAAAACATGCATAAACACTTCAATAAGCATAAAGGAGCTTCAAATAAATTAAACTCCAACAAACAACACACAACAACCATACACAAAGCATAGGATCCATACACCCTAATATGGACAACTTATGCATACTCAAGCACAACTCCCCTTTCCCATCATCAAACTCATTTAACACATAATAAAAACAAAGGATTCACTCTTACCCTTTGAAGAACAAAGGCTGGCGTGACCCCAAACTTGAAGAAATGAAGATTCAAGCTTCACAAGTTCTCAAACTCCACAACTTCTCAAAACTAGTTAAAACTCACCATAAACTTATTTTTCTTTGAAAGATTTGATTAGAAACTCAAGAAAATCACCAAGGGGAAACATGTGCTTGTTCCTGACCCAAAGGAGAGCTTAAGCACCTCCATAGTCGGTCATATCCACTTAAAAAAAGTGAACCACCGCTTCACGTTCGGTGGCCAAAGCTACATGTAACACCTCATCATGTTCGGGGGCCGAACATTGAGTTTAGGGGGCCGAACATGAGCTACTTTAGGCGGCCGAACTTACACTTTAGGGGGCCGAAAGTGGCAAAACTTTCCTTAGCCTTGTTTCTTCAAAACTTATTCCTTTGCTAAAACAAAAGCTTAAAACAGCTAAATACATTTTAGAAAACCTCCACTCTCCCTTCAGGGATGCTCTGACATCCTCGATTCCACCGAACGATAGGAATTCTGATGTCGGAACATGCCGGGTATTACAGATCTCTCCCATCTCCGAGCTAGGATCGTTTTTCCTCTCGATCTTCAAGAGGTAAGAGCCGATCTTGAGCTCATTATATGTTTTAAACAAGTTTCAAGTTGATTCTTGGGGTAGAATTGCATGCTTAGGTCAGTTGAGCTTTGTTAGGTTTTGAGTTGTGTTTATGGACAATGTAGGTTGCTGAGTTGCTTTTGATGTGCTGTAGTTGGGGTTTAGGATAGTTTGAAGCCTCTAGGAGCTTATGTATGTGTTTATGCATGTTTTGGTTGAGTTGTATGCATGATTGAAGGTTTTGAGAGGCAAATGTGCATAAGAGCCGAGTTTCTGCCACTTTGGGAGAAACTCAGGTTCGGCAGCCGAAGGGACTTTCGGCCGCCGAACCTGCCTGTGGAGGCAAGCTTTTGGCTGCCAAAGCCTGCCCCCGAAAGTGGACTTTCGTCTCTGGAGGGGACTTTTGGCCGCCGAAGGTGCCGCCGAACATGCATGAGTTTCGCCTCTGGAGAGAACCTTCGACCGCCGAAAGTGCCGCCGAAGGTGCATGACTTTCGGCTCTGGAGGGACTTTCGGCCACCAAAAGTGCCCTGTTCAGCCCTCCTTTGCATGAATTCTTTGATTTGTTTTGAGGTGTTTTAGGCGGTTTTTGGGGGATAATATTAGAGTCATGTTCTAGTATGTTTGGTCCCTTATTTGAGTCCACCTGTGTAGGTTCGGACCCAAGGAACCGAGGACCCCAGCAGTGAGTCAGCTACTTCAGTTCATTGTCAGAGTTAGCCTGATGTGAGTAGAATAAACCTTATGTTTTAAATTAATGCAAGTTTTAGCATGAATCATGCATCACGAATGCCATGTGATATAATAGGTTGTTGCATTAGAATCCACGAATATGTTGCACTGCATTCTTTGTTGTGGATGTGGGTGAATGCTGTATGATCCAATTAGTCCCTGAGGAAAGACCAGGACCCCATTCTACGGCCTGGCACGGTATGAAAGACCAGGACCCCATTCTACGGCCTGGTACGGTATGGAACGCGAAGACCAGGTGCCCAGATGAGGCCCTGGGGCAATGGTAAGTAATGTTATGATATGACAAGAAGACCAGGACCCCATTCTACGGCCTGGCACGGATATAATGCTGGGACTATTTGGTGACAGGTTTACCCTTGATGTGAATTGTCTGTGATATGATGCATTACATGATGGCATATGTTTTAAATGTTTCAGTATTCTGCTCACTGGGCTCTAGTAGCTCACCCCTTTCCCTATATTCCCCAAGTTTGCAGGTACGGGCTAGATCAGGGAATCTAGAAGAGTAAAGTCTTGTGATTGTAATAGTTAGATGTGGACATGATAAATTGTAAAATGATGTAAGAATATGAACAACCATGTTATGTAATATTGATATTGAGGATTAGAATCGTGCTTGACCATAGTATGTTTGGATAATCCCATGTATATACATGATCTATGTTTTATGATGTTTATGTTCAACCAAGCTTGATGTCTGATGAGATACCCCATTGGAGTATGTGATGAGGCTCCAGTGTGTGGTTTATGTTTATGTTTATGTGCATGCACAGGTTGAGCTTGGTAAAAGAAAAGAAAAAGTTCTCATGTTTATGTATGTGTGTGATCATGTATGGGATTTGACAGGTATTCAGGATGTATGTTTGGCTTGCTACGGGTCCCGGCGACCTTAAGTCGATCTGGATACTAGCGCCGGTAGCGGTCCGGTTTCCGGGTCGTTACATCAAGCTTGGTTTACATCATATTAAGATCATGCATCAAAAGGGATTCTCATACATTAGGGCCAAGCACAATACTAATCCTCAATACAATTCTATACAAAATCTTACATTACATTACGTTACATTACATTACATTATCTTTCATGTCCACAACTAACTATTACATACATAGAACTTTTACTCTTGCTGACTTCCTGGTCTATCCCGAACCTGCAAACCTGGGGGGTTAAGGGAAAGGGGTGAGCTACTAGAGCCCAGTGAGCAGAATAGTAAAACAATATATTAAAATATATGCTTTCATGGAATGCATCACATCACAAACAATTCACATCAAGGATGAACTTGTCACCAATAGCCCTCTACACATTCCAATGGTGCCAGGGGCGTAGAATGGGCTTCACTGGTCTTTCTCTTAACATAACATAACATAACATTCCAATGTACCAGGGGCGTAGAATGGGCCTCACTAGACTTCTATACCGTATCATCGTCATCATATCATATCGAGGACTAATGGGTCATCCAACATCCATCCACATCAACACCATAATATGCAATGCAGCATATTCGTGATTTCTAATGTAAACAACCTAATATATATCATGTCATTCGTGATGCATGAACATGCTCAAAATTTATTTACTTTGAAACATAAAGATCCATTCTACTCACCTCGGGCTGACTCTGAACAGACTCCGAAGCAGCTACCTCATTGCTGGGATCCTTGGTTCCTCGAGTCCGAACCTACACAGGTGGACTCAAATGAGGGACCGAACATACACTAACATAACTATAAACAACTCCCCAAAAACTCCCTAAAACAATCATAGAAAACATGCAAAGGAAGGCTGAACAGGACACTTTCGGCGGCAGGTTCGGCGGCCGAAAGTCCCTCCAGAGCCAAAACTCAGCCACTTTCGGCGGCAGGTTCGGCGGTTGAAACTGATTCTAGAGCTGAAACTCGATAACCTTCGAGGGCAGGTTCGGCGGCCGAAACTCCCTTCCAGAGCCGAAAGTCCAAAATTTCGGGGGCAGGGTTCGGCAGCCAGAACTGCCTCCCCAAGTAGGTTTGGCGGCCGAACATGGCTTCGGCTGCCGAACCTGAGTTCTTCCAGAATGGCAGAACTCAAGCCCTTCTCACACATTCAGCCAACCAAACCCTCCAAACTCAAACCAAACCAAGCAAAAACATGCATAAACACATTCTTAAGCATATAGGGGCTTAAAACTAGCCTATACCCCAATAACATTATCATAGCAACACATTTAACATACATTTCATCCTTAAACACACATAAACCCTAACATTTTACAACTAACCTAATCATGCATCCAACACCCTTCAAACCCCTCAAAACTTACTAAAAACAGAAAAGAAGGGTAGGATCTCCGCTTACCTCTTGAAAATCGAGAGGAGAGGCAATCCAAACTCGGAGATGGGAGAAATCGAGCTCCGGGGTCTCCAAGCTTCAAAACTTCAATTTTTGCTTAAAAAATCTTCAAAATCAAGCTAAAACTTATTAAAACTTGAAGGATTTGAGGAGAAAACACAAGATCGACAAAAGGGGTGGCGGAGACTCATCTTGTCCGAAAATAGAGAGAGAAAACTCGCCCATTTTCGGACAGGGGGCCTTTTATAGGCGGCTGGCCAGACCACCTTCGGAAGCCAAAAGTGCCTCCGCAACTCCACCATGTTCGGCCGTCGAACATGAGGTTCGGCGGCCGAACCTAGGTTTCTCCTCCAAAACATTTTCTTTCAAAACTCAATTTCTTTCTTACTTGAAACCATAAAACATGTAAAAATATTTTAGAAAACCTTTATTTTACCCTTCTAGAAGGCTCCGACATCCGAGAATTTCCGATTCTAACGGAGATTCCGCCGGAAGGTAGGAATTCTGATGCCGGGGTCTAGCCGGGTATTACTGTAATACCCGGCTAGACTCCGGTATCGGAATCCCTACCTTCCGGTAGGATTTCGGATGTTGGAAACCTCTAGAAGGGGAAAACCATGTTTTTATAAAATGTTTTAATGTATTTTATGATTTTAAGTAAAAAGGAAGTTGAATTTTAAATGAAAATAGCCTTGGAGGAAGATGCAGGTTCGGCCGCCGAACCTCAAGTTCGGCCGCCGAACCTCAAGTTCGGCCGCCGAACATGCATGTGTTTCGGGTGTGCCTTAGGCCCCCGAAGGCATAAGTGAGGGAAACCAGGTTCAGCCGCCGAACCTTATGTTCGGCCACCGAACATGGCATGCATGCGGAGACACGTTCGGCTCCCGAATGTGGCCTGGCCAGCCACCTATAAAGGGGTCCCTTAGCCGAAAACAGGCGAGCTTTTCTCCCCATTTTCGGCCAAGGTGAGCTCTCCGCCGTCCCTTACCGATCTTGAGTTTCTTCCTTCAAATCTTTCACATTTTTCACAAGTTTTCACTTTGTTTTGAAGATTTTCGAGTATAAAGCAAGTTTTGGAGCTTTTGAGGTTCGAGAAGCTCAATCTCTCCCACCTCCGAGCTAGGGTCGTTTTCCTCTCGATCTTCAAGAGGTAAGAGCCGATCTTGAGCTCATTGCATGTTTTAAATAAGTTTTAAGCTGATCTATGGGGTAGAAATGCATGTTTAGGTTTTGGTTGGTTTTATGGGTTATGTTAAGTTTTTGAGCAATGTATGATGTTTGTGGTTGCTTGATGTGTTGTAGTTGGGGTTTAAGATAGTTTGAAGCCCCTAGGAGCTTGTATGCTTGTGTATGCATGTTGTATATCAGGTTTATGCACGTTTGAAAGGTTTGGGAGGCGTTTGTGCATGAAGAGCCGAGTTTTTGCCCTTTTGGCAGAAACCAGGTTCGGCAGCCGAAGGACTTTCGGCCGCCGAACCCGCTTGTGGAGGCAGCCTTCGGCTGCCGAAGCTTGCCCCCGAAAGAGGACTTTCGTCTCTGGAGGGCAGTTTCGGCCGCCGAAAGTGCCGCCGAACATGCATGAGTTTCGTCTCTGTCTGGGAGTTTCGGCCGCCGAAGGTGCCGCCGAACCTGCCTGACTTTCGGCTCTGGGGGGACTTTCGGCAGCCGAACCTGCCGCCGAAAGTGCCATGTTCAGCCTTCCTTTGCATGTTTTCCATGGATGTTTTGAGGTGTTTTTAGGGGGTTTTTGGGGAGTATTTTAGAGTCGTGTTTATGTTTGTTAGGTCCCTCATTTAAGTCCACCTGTGTAGGTTCGGACCCGAGGAACCGAGGACCCCAGCAGTGAGTTCAGCTGCTTCTGTGTCTGTCAGAGCTAGCCAGAGGTGAGTGGAATAACTCTTTATGTTTTAAAGTAAATAAATTAATTCTTAGCATGATTCACGCATCATGAATGCCATGAGATATATTAGGTTGTTTGCATTAGAATTCACGAATATGTTGCATTGCATAATATGTTTTATGATGTTTATGTAAACCAACTCAACACATGTTATGTCACCCATTGGGGCATTGATGAGATCCCAAAGAGGAGTCAATGTTTATGGTTATGTTTATGTATAGTGCATGCACAGGTTGAGTTTGGTGTATGAATGAATGAATGAAAAGAAAAGTTTTAATTTTTATGTATGTTGTTGATCATGTATGGGATTAAACAGGTTCACAGGATGTATGTTTGGCTTGCTACGGGTCCCGGCGGCCTTAAGCCGATTTGGATCCTAGCGCCGGTAGCGGTCCGATTTTTAGGTCGTTACAGAATGGTATCAGAGCCCTAGGATCATATGGTCGGACCTAGAGTGTCGGGCTCATAGAGGTTATAGAAGGTCAAGCACAATAGGAAGATCATGTCCACTAGGATAGGATGTGGAGTCCTGTCTTGAATGATGATGTGAAATGCCATGATTATATGCATGTGCATTAATGATATGCTATGTATGAGATGTATGTGATGCGGGTTCATGTGTTTGCACATGAACCATTTGATGCTGATGTTATGTGATGTGTGCTGTTTTTCAGAAAACAGGATGAAAGGAACTCGTCGATCGGCACGATTGACTGGAGTACCACCCCAGGACGAGGGCACTGATGCCCGTCCTCCTACATTGCCAAGGGCAATTTCTAGTAGGTCCAGCAGGGAAAGAGCAGTAAGAGACCCTAGAAGGTCTTTGGATCTGGGTAGAAGCAGATCAGTGAGGGGGACAGTGTAAGGGGAAATGTCAGAGGATGTGGGAGATCAGATGGATGTGGATCAGAAGAGGGATGGCAGTCTCGGAGTAAGTATGTCGGAAGAGGGAATGGGAGAGTCCCAAGGAGGCACTCAGGCCTCGGGATTTGTTCAGCCACCCTATTACCCACCCTTTTCACATAATCCCGGGTATTCGATGGGAGGTACATCAGATTACCCCAGTTTTAACCCTTATCACTCTCAGATGCCATACCCACCTTTCTACCCACCGTACCCACAGTACCCCATGTACCCACCCCCATCTTTCTATCCAGGTACAGCAAACCCTACCTCAGGGGATGCTGCATCTCCTCCACCACCAGCAGCACCTACTGTCCTAGAAACCCAAATGCCTAAACCTAGCTCATCTAGAGGGAGCAAGGTCAAGATGACCGACTACATGAAGCTGGGTGCTCCCCAGTTTGAGACCGGTGATGACCCGTTTGTGTACCTTGAGAGGGTCAAAACAATTACAGATGAGATAGGAGCTGATGACAGTAGAGCCATTCAGATGGCTGGGTTCACACTAAAATGCAAGAAGGCCCGAGAGTGGTTTAAGAACTATGTGAACCCGAGATTGGACAGCCTATCATGGGAGGAGTTTGCAAATGAGTTTGCAGGATGGGCTTTCCCTGACAGTTCAAGGGAGCTGAAAATGATTGAATTTGAATAGTTGAGGCAGACAAATGAGATGAGCGTGGATGAGTATACAGACAGATTCTTGGAGCTGTTGCCGTTTGCTGGGCAGAATCTGGACACAGATCAGAGGAAGTCAATGAGGTATATCATGAGGCTCCATTCTAGGTATTCCTCCTTAATTCAGTCAGCAGAGAGGGAGAGTTTCAATGCCATAGTGGATATGGCTCGGAGGATGGAGGCTAGTGCTATCATCGAAGGGAAAGTCAAGCAATTAGTGGCACAGCCTTCTGGTTCCAAGACCCCGGGTGGGGGAAGGATAGACCCTTCTTCTCTGAGTTCAGGAAGTAAGAGGTGGAGCAGTACCACCAATAAGCCTAAGAAGAACAAGTTCTGGAATAAGATCAAGTCAGGTCTGGGATTAGGGAGTGGCTCAAGCTCTGGTGCAGATAATGCAGTATGCAAGAAGTGTGGGAGACCGCATAAAGGAGTATGTCTGGTTGGGGTGACAGCCTGCTTCAGATGTGGGCAGGAGGGACACATGGCACGGGAGTGTCCTAGGGCAGCTTTTGGGGCACAGTCTCAGCAGACAGCTTCCTGTAGTGTGGCTCAGCCAACAGCTCCAGCCACGACTCAGGCTAGTGGCAGAGGCAGAGGGAGAGGGGCAGCCTCTTCTTCAGCGGGTTTTAAGGGTGAAGGTCCATCAACTCCAGCACGGATCTTCACCATGACACAACAGGAGGCAAATACATCCAACACCGTGGTGTCAGGTCATCTCATCATTGGGTGTTCAGATGTTTATGCCTTAATGGACCCTGGTGCATCGCATTCTTTCATAACTCCGAGAGCCGTCGAGAGGTTGGGATTGATGGTCTCTGGGTTAGAGTGTCCCCTATGGGTCAGTGGACCCAAGTGTGACCCGTCAGTGGCAGAGTCAGTCTGCCAGTGTAGTCCAGTTTTTGTTGAGGGAAGATGCCTTTCCGCCGACCTTGTGGTTCTAGATTTGACAGATTTTGACGTCATTCTAGGGATGGATTGGTTATCTACCCATGGTGCTACCTTGGATTACAGAGACAAGGTAGTCAGGTTTAGATGTCAGGATGGGTCAGAGGTTGTCTTTAGAGGAGACAGGGGGAGTATACCTAGAGGTTTGATATCAGCCCTACAGGCTCGTAGGCTGCTTAGGAGGGGTTGTCAGGGTTTTCTAGCTCATGTGAGAGAGCTGGATAGTCATGTCAGAGTGCCCGCCTCAGTGCCCGTGGTCAGTGAGTTTTTGGATGTGTTCCCAGACGAGCTGCCAGGTTTACCACCTACTAGGGAGATAGAGTTTGAAATTGAATTGATGCTTGGAACTAGACCGATCTCTATCCCTCCCTACAGGATGGCACCAGCAAAATTGAAAGAGTTGAAAGAGCAGTTACAAGAGCTGGTAGATAGGGGTTTCATCCGACCGAGTACCTCACCTTGGGGTGCTCCAGTGCTATTTGTGAAAAAGAAGGATGGATCCCTTAGACTTTGTATCGACTGCAGGCAGTTGAACAAGGTCACTACCACGAATAAGTACCCGTTGCCAAGGATCGACGATCTATTCGATCAGCTAGCAGGAGCAGGTTGTTTCTCCAAAATAGATCTGAGATCGGGGTACCATCAGCTAAGGATAAGGGAAGAGGATGTGCCGAAGACAGCCTTCAGGACCAGATATGGGCATTATGAGTTCCTTGTGATGCCGTTCGAGTTAACCAATGCCCCTGCAGCATTCATGGATCTCATAAACAGAGTGTTTAGCCAATACCTGGATCACTTCGTTATTGTCTTCATAGGTGATATCTTAGTGTATTCCAGGAATGCAGAGGAGCATGCCCATCATCTGAGGTTAGTTCTGCAGACCTTGAGGGAACATGGCTTGTATGCCAAGTTCTCCAAGTGTGAGTTTTGGCTGAGGAGCATCTCTTTCTTGAGGCATGTGGTGTCAGAAAATGGAATCGAGGTAGACCCCAAGAAAGTGGAAGCTGTAGCTAACTGGCCTAGACCCACTACAATGACAGAGATCAAGAGTTTCTTGGGTTTGGCAGGTTACTACAGGAGGTTCGTTCAGGACTTCTCTAAGATTGCAGCTCCCATGACCAGACTGACTAAGAAGAACCAGAGGTTTGTGTGGACCGACCAGTGTGAAGAGAGCTTTGAGGAGCTAAAGAAGAGGTTGACTTCAGCACCAGTGTTAGCTCTGCCATCTAGCAATGAAGACTTCTCAGTCTATTGTGATGCGTCCCAAATGGGACTGGGTTATGTACTAATGCAGAATGAAAGGGTGATTGCTTATGCTTCAAGGCAGCTGAAGAAGCACGAGTTGAATTACCCTACACATGACCTTGAGATGGCAGCAGTAATCTTTGCACTCAAGATGTGGAGGCACTACCTTTATGGGGTTAAATGTGAGATCTTCACCGATCATAAGAGCCTGCAGTACATCTTGAGTCAGAGGGATCTGAATCTGAGGCAGAGGAGATGGGTAGAACAGCTTAGTGACTATGATTGCAAGATCCAGTACCATCCGGGTAAGGCGAATGTTGTGGCAGACGCTTTAAGCCGGAAATCACTTGGCAGTTTGTCCCATATTTCAGCAGAGAGGAGGCCAGTAGTGAGGGAGTTCTTCGAGCTCATGAATGAAGGTCTACAGTTAGAGTTGTCTGGTACAGGTGCTTTGGTAGCCCAGATGAGAGTGGCACCCGTGTTTCTAGAGCAGGTGGCTCAGAAACAGCATGAGGACCCAGAGTTAGTGAAGATTGCCAGGATTGTTCAGTCAGGCAAGGATAGTGAGTTCAGATTCGACAGCAAGGGGATCCTCCGCTATGGGAGCAGATTGTGTGTACCAGATGACATAGGACTAAAAGGAGACATTATGAGAGAGGCTCATAATGCAAGATACAGCGTTCACCCCGGAGCCACCAAGATGTATCAAGATCTGAAGAAGGTTTATTGGTGGCCAGCTATGAAGAGAGAAGTGGCACAGTTTGTGTCAGCCTGCGAAGTGTGTCAGAGGGTGAAGCTGGAACATCAGAAGCCGGCTGGAATGCTTAACCCGCTACCTATTCCAGAGTGGAAATGGGAGAATATAGCTATGGACTTCGTAGTGGGGTTACCGGCGACGTCCAACAGATTGGACTCCATATGGGTGATTGTGGACAGACTCACCAAATCTACTCACTTCATTCCTGTCAGGAGTGGCTATTCTGTGGACAAGTTGGCGCAGGTGTACGTTGATGAGATCGTCAGGCTGCATGGGGTTCCTGTTTCAATAGTGTCCGATAGAGGACCCCAGTTCACCTCCAGGTTTTGGCGGAGTTTGCAGGATGCCATGGGTACCAGGTTGGATTTTAGCACTGCTTTCCATCCACAGACGGACGGACAATCAGAAAGGACCATCCAGACAATAGAGGATATGCTCAGAATGTGTGTGCTGGACTTTGGCGGTTCTTGGAGGCAGCATCTACCTTTGGTGGAGTTTGCCTACAATAACAGCCATCATGCTAGCATCGGGATGGCTCCATATGAAGCTTTGTATGGAAGGAAGTGCAGATCCCCTGTTTGCTGGGAAGAAGTTGGAGAAAAGGCCTTGGCAGGGCCTGATCTAGTAGAGATCACCAGCAGGGTGGTACCAATAATCAGAGAAAGGATCAAGACTGCTGCAAGCAAGCAGAAAAGTTATGCAGACATCCGCAGAAGGCAAGTAGAGTTTCAGGAGGGGGATTTGGTATTGCTCAAGGTGTCTCCAATGAAAGGGGTGATTCGGTTTGGGAAGAAAGGTAAGCTAGCTCCACGGTACATCGGACCCTTTGAGATCTTACAGAAGATTGGGAATGTATCGTACAAGCTGGACTTGCATGCTTCAATGGAAAGAATCCATCCGGTTTTTCATATTTCTATGTTAAGAAAGTTCGTGTCAGATCCGGGCAAGGTTCTTAGTGAGCCTGATGTGGAGATCCAAGAGGATCTCACCTATGTTGAGCAGCCAGTACGGATCCTAGACACCCAGATCAGAAAGCTAAGAAACAAGGAAATCCCGATGGTGAAAGTCCTTTGGAATCACCACAACATCGAAGAGTGTACCTGGGAGACACGGGAGTCCATGCTCCAGCAATATCCTCATCTCTTCTAAGGTGAGTTTTATGTGCTTAGTATGTATGTTATGTGTATGCCATGCTTGTGTTTGTTTGGTGAACATTCGGGGACAAATGTTCTTAAGGGGCGAAGAATGTAATACCCGGCTAGACTCCAGTATCGGAATCCCTACCGTCCGGTGGGATCTCGGATGTCGGAAACCTCTAGAAGGGGAAAACCATGTTTTTACAAAATGTTTTAATGTATTTTATGATTTTAAGTAAAAAGGAAGTTGAATTTTAAATGAAAATAGCCTTGGAGGAAGATGCAGGTTCGGCCGCCGAACCTCAAGTTCGACCGCCGAACATGCATGTGTTTCGGGTGTGCCTTAGGCCCCCGAAGGCATAAGTGAGGGAAACCAGGTTCAGCCGCCGAGCCTTATGTTCGGCCGCCGAACATGGCATGCATGCGGAGGCACGTTCGGCTCCCGAATGTGGCCTGGCCAGCCACCTATAAAGGTGTCCCTTAGCCGAAAACGGGCGAGCTTTTCTCCCCATTTTCGGCCAAGGTGAGCTCTCCGCCGTTCCTCACCGATCTTGAGTTTCTTCCTTCAAATCTTTCACGATTTTCACAATTTTTCACTTTGTTTTGAAGATTTTCGAGTATAAAGCAAGTTTTGGAGCTTTTGAGGTTCGAGAAGCTCAATCTCTCCCACCTCCGAGCTAGGGTCGTTTTCCTCTCGATCTTCAAGAGGTAAGAGCCGATCTTGAGCTCATTGCATGTTTTAAACAAGTTTTAAGTTGATCTATGGGGTAGAAATACATGTTTAGGTTTTGGTTGGTTTTATGGGTTATGTTAAGTTTTTTAGCAATGTATGATGTTTGTGGTTGCTTGATGTGTTGTAGTTGGGGTTTAAGATAGTTTGAAGCCCCTAGGAGCTTGTATGCTTGTGTATGCATGTTGTAGATCAGGTTTATGCACGTTTGAAAGGTTTGGGAGGCGTTTGTGCATGAAGAGTCGAGTTTCTGCCCTTTTGGCAGAAATCAGGTTCGGCAGCCGAAGGACTTTCGGCCGTCGAACCCGCTTGTGGAGGCAGCCTTCGGCTGCCAAAGCTTGCCCCCGAAAGAGGACTTTCGTCTCTAGAGGGCAGTTTCGGCCGCCGAAAGTGCCGCCGAACATGCATGAGTTTCGTCTCTGTCTGGGAGTTGCGGTCGCCGAAGGTGCCGCCGAACCTGCCGCCGAAAGTGCCCTGTTCAGCCTTCCTTTGCATGTTTTCCATGGATGTTTTGAGGTGTTTTTAGGGGGTTTTTGGGGAGTATTTTAGATGTAACAGCCCGGAAACCGGTACACCTCTAGTAACGGTCCGACCTGCTCGGCGCTAGGATTCGGATCGGCTTAAGGCCGCCGGAACCCGTAGCAAGCCTGCTAAACATCCTGAACTCTAGGTATAATCCCGTACATGATCAAACTTTTTCATAAAATTTAAGCTTTGGTCTCATAAAAACCTTTAAACTTGTTTTCCTTTCCTTAGCTTGACCTATGCATGAAAACATAGAACCTCCTACCAAAAGGGGCATCAAGCTTTCTTTAAAACATATCCGCTTTGGGTCAAGGGATTGGAACCCTTTCTTCCCTCACGGCCATTCAAATCTCATAACATTAAACCATTTCATATAACTTGAAAACATTCTTAAAACATTTTCTCAAGATCATGCAAAACAAAAAGGGATTAACCCACACTCTAGGCAAAGCACAATTCTATACATCTCATGCAACAACACATGACAAATCTATACTTTTCTTAACTTGGCTCTATCTCTTAAACATTACTCTTTCTATTCTTTCACAAGCTCATTCATCATAAACATCATCATTATCATGTCCACAACTAAACTATACAAGCATACAAAGCATTCATAGCATTACATAACATAACATCTCTTTAGTCACTTACATTACAAACTATCTCTTATACATAAACAAAACACAACTAAGCTATTACAACCAAACATGGCAACCCATGCTTGAACCTCTTCTATCCCATAGTTCTTCTGACTTACTCTGGCTCTGCAAAACTGGGGTTAAGGGAATGGGGTGAGCTACAAGAGCCCAGTGAGTAGAAACAGAGAAAACATATAATTTTACTATTTCATTTTATCATTATTATTATTATTTAGTTCCTCCATTTTTAGGTATATTATTATGCCTTTTATTGTTCCACCCTTTTTATGTATTTTATTATAAAGACATTTTATTAAAATCAATTATTCTTCTTATTCATTTTATTCCTTCTTTTTCTTTCATGCTTTCATGAAGTGCAACACATCACAACTATAGCACAACAAACATCTCACTCCCGCTTGAGTTCACGCTAGCAAATCTCTTCCTCTCGCGGGTGTTTTTAGAGGGTTCACGTAACGTCCTTCCCCTCAGGGTTAGACATGACCCCAACATTCCCTCTGTCAAAACTTGGCCCCGAAGGAGCTCTCATGGGGCTTTCCTACATGTACTCGCCCGACTGACAAAGACTCAATGACAGACTTGCGGGCTATTGAGGTCGCCTTGGTCCACCCATCTCATTATCACATAGACAATAAAATGCAATGCGTCACCTTCGTGAAACTAATGCATCATCCTATCACATATAAACATGGTGCATGGGCATGGTGAAACTAGTGCAATCATCCTATTACATAACATGATGTATGAATATACTTTAGGCATTTGATTTTCTTAAAATAAAAGATTTGGTTTAGTTCTACTCACCTGAAGCCACTGCTCAACAACTCAGGGTCAACTAGCACTGAAGCTAAACACCTCTCCTCAGGTCCAATCCTACACAGATGGACACACAAGAGGTACTAAACATACTCTAACAACTCATAAGCATACCCTCTAAAACCCCTCTAAACATCACTTAAACATGCATAGAAAACAGCCATGAAGAGGCTGGACAGGCACTTTCGGCGGCACCTTCGGCGGCCGAAAGTCTCCTCCAGAGACGAAACTCGGGTAGGTTCGGCGGCACCTTCGGCGGCCGAACCCTCACTCCAGAGACGAAAGTCAGGCACTTTCGGCGGCCGAACATTACCTTCGGCGGCCGAAAGTCTGCTTTCAAGCCACAACTCCACTTTCGGGGGCAAGGTTAGGCGGCCAAACCATGCATCCACAGGCACGTTCGGCGGCCGAAACCACCTTCGGCGGCCGAACCTGAGTTCATCAGAACTCAGCCTTTGCACACCAGCCTCCAAAACCTTCCAAAACACCCCAAACCTCACATACTCTCTCCCAAGCATGCATACACACTCCCACAAGCATAGAGAGCAAAGAAACTAGCTTAAACTTCCTCAACACATCATCACATAACATACATTGGGCATAAAACCCACAAAAGCCTAAACATGCATATCTACCCATTCCAACATAAAACCTCCACAAAACTTACTTAAAACTTCATGAAAACTCAAGGGAAACCAAGATCTACACTTACCTCTTGAAGATCGAGGGTTGTGTGATCTCTAACTCTGAGGTGTGGAGAATCCAAGCTCCAAAAGCTCCAAGCTCCCAAAACTCCTTTTAAGCTTTAAATCTTCAAACACAAGGGTAGAAATCATGAAAAACTTGAGAGATGGGTAGAGAAAACATGAAAACGACCAAAGGAAGGCATAAACTCACCTGAGCTCGGGAATGGGGAGAAAACTCGCCCATTTCCGATCTGAGGGCCTTATATAGGTGGCCTGGTCAACAACCTTCGGCAGCCTAACGTGCCCCCTAAACTCATGCAAGTTCGGCGGCCGAACCTTACTTTCGGCGGCCGAACCTTACTTTCGGCGGCCGAACCTTGGCTCGTTCAAACAAGACTTTCGGAGGCCAAAGGCGCTCCCGAAGCCTTTCCATGTTCGGCGGCCGAACCTCACTTTCGGCGGCCGAACCTGGCAAACGCCTCCTTGGTCTTTTCTCTTCAAAACTCAATTCATTTTCATTTAAAACCATGAAATCAGCAAAAACATTTTAGAAACACATTTTACCCCTCTAGAAGCCTCTGGCATCTTCAGAAATTCTAGATTCCAACGGAGATTCCGCCGGAAGGTAGAAATCCCGATGCCGGATTCTAGCCGGGTATTACATTCTTCCCCCCTTACAGAACATTCGTCCCCGAATGTTCCACAAACTAAAACATACAATCAAACAAATAAACCACAAACTTGCGCTTGAACGCCACAAGCTTCTGCTGCGCTACTCTGATCCTTCTCTTCTTCTTCCTCTTTCACTGATCTTACTTTTCTCTTCTGCCTTCTTTTCTACTCTTACTCTTCTCTGCTATACTCTTACTCTCTGCAGGTACCATCCCGAAAGGAAAGAGAGAAATGGTTATGGGTACCAAGCACCACCTCTAAACCAAACTCTACCTCCCTGACCGATGGTAAACCTGACACTAGCCTGGAACCTCAGAACACTCGCTCTAACTATGGCACCAGGGCTGGTTCCTAGACCTGCCTGCTGCCCACTCGACTCAACGAGAATTCTCTACCAACCACTCTTACACACTCTCCGAGCCTGACAGCTGACATCAAACTTCTAGGCATCCTACTTTGTCCCCTCTGAAGTCTACCTCAGACCCATCCTGCATTCCGATCCCGACCACCTTGCGCTGCAGACGCAAGTATCACCAGCTCCACAAGTAGAAAACCAATCCATCCCCCGGCTGACATCCAGACAATCAAGTCTAGGACCTCATGCACGGGTGGAAGGCATCTACCCTCATCGGACACTGGCCTGAATCTCAGCCACAGATGGATCCTACCCGGGTCTACTATCCCAAGAGAACACTCTACACCCAGAAGCTATCAACTCAACCTCTCAAAGGCTCCTAGAGCAACAACAGAAAAGGGAAACACACTAGAGCACAAACACACACATCAGAACACGAACAAGTGAGCGTACCTGGCACCACTGTGTCCGATGTGTCTGCTCCTCTCCTACTCTGATGACAAGCCTGAGCCACAGCACCTGAAGCTCGCTGCTGGGACCACACCCTCCTGGGCGCAGTAGGACACTCACGTGCTATGTGCCCTTCCTGTCCGCACCTGAAACATGCCGTTGTCCCAACTCGACAAGCTCCTCTGTGTGGTCTCCCACACCTCAAACATCCTGTAGCTCCTCGGCCAGAACTCGAACCATCCTCAGCATCTAGCCTAAACCTCTTCCACAGCCTACCCTTCCTAGTTCTGCCCCATTGCTTAGGGGCTCTTGCTCTTCCCCACTTTCTACCTCTCTTGGCAGCTGTACTCAGCATGGAGGGATCAACTTCTCCTGAACTTGAACTCTCAGAATCCTTAGATTCTCTCATGCAGTCCTCATCCATGTTCACTTGCAACCCTACATCCCTCCTCTGCACCATAACTTCTCTGCTGACTTCAACAGACCTTTCAGGGTCTCTTGCTCTGTCATCTCCACCTGACCTTGCAAAGGGAAAAGGCTCACTTTCCCACTCAGATGGATCTGACTCCAAAGAGCTCCTAGCACTTTGCATCTCAGCTTGTCTGAAACACAACAGGCACACAAGCACACATAAGCATCACATCATATCATGTGGTCCATGACAAACACATGAACTCACAACACATAGCATAGCATCATATCATATGGTCCACGTGATAAACACATGACCCCTCATGCAACATATATCATGGATGAACCTGTCACCTACAGCCTACAACATAGCAGAACATGCCATGACCAACTGTGCCAAGGGCCACTCTTGGTCGCTCAGCTCATCTCATATCAGTACATATCATGCCATCTCGTAGCTAAGGGACCATCAACATCCATAATACAACATAAATGCACATGCATCACACATGGCATTACACATCATCAAGCAAGACAGGACTCCTCATCCTATCCTAGTGGACATGATCTTACTCTTAATCTTTCTTAATGTGCTTGCCTCACTAACATCTAGCACAACCTCTTTCCGATGTCTGAGCATCTTCGCATCAAAACACCGTACTCGCGAGGCCCTATGCTCTGATACCAACTGTAACAGCCCGGAAACCGGTACACCTCTAGTAACGGTCCGACCTGCTCGGCGCTAGGATTCGGATCGGCTTAAGGCCGCCGGAACCCGTAGCAAGCCTGCTAAACATCCTGAACTCTAGGTATAATCCCGTACATGATCAAACTGTTTCATAAAATTTAAGCTTTGGTCTCATAAAAACCTTTAAACTTGTTTTCCTTTCCTTAGCTTGACCTATGCATGAAAACATAGAACCTCCTACCAAAAGGGGCATCAAGCTTTCTTTAAAACATATCCGCTTTGGGTCAAGGGATTGGAACCCTTTCTTCCCTCACGGCCATTCAAATCTCATAACATTAAACCATTTCATATAACTTGAAAACATTCTTAAAACATTTTCTCAAGATCATGCAAAACAAAAAGGGATTAACCCACACTCTAGGCAAAGCACAATTCTATACATCTCATGCAACAACACATGACAAATCTATACTTTTCTTAACTTGGCTCTATCTCTTAAACATTACTCTTTCTATTCTTTCACAAGCTCATTCATCATAAACATCATCATTATCATGTCCACAACTAAACTATACAAGCATACAAAGCATTCATAGCATTACATAACATAACATCTCTTTAGTCACTTACATTACAAACTATCTCTTATACATAAACAAAACACAACTAAGCTATTACAACCAAACATGGCAACCCATGCTTGAACCTCTTCTATCCCATAGTTCTTCTGACTTACTCTGGCTCTGCAAAACTGGGGTTAAGGGAATGGGGTGAGCTACAAGAGCCCAGTGAGTAGAAACAGAGAAAACATATAATTTTACTATTTCATTTTATCATTATTATTATTATTTAGTTCCTCCATTTTTAGGTATATTATTATGCCTTTTATTGTTCCACCCTTTTTATGTATTTTATTATAAAGACATTTTATTAAAATCAATTATTCTTCTTATTCATTTTATTCCTTCTTTTTCTTTCATGCTTTCATGAAGTGCAACACATCACAACTATAGCACAACAAACATCTCACTCCCGCTTGAGTTCACGCTAGCAAATCTCTTCCTCTCGCGGGTGTTTTTAGAGGGTTCACGTAACGTCCTTCCCCTCAGGGTTAGACATGACCCCAACATTCCCTCTGTCAAAACTTGGCCCCGAAGGAGCTCTCATGGGGCTTTCCTACATGTACTCGCCCGACTGACAAAGACTCAATGACAGACTTGCGGGCTATTGAGGTCGCCTTGGTCCACCCATCTCATTATCACATAGACAATAAAATGCAATGCGTCACCTTCGTGAAACTAATGCATCATCCTATCACATATAAACATGGTGCATGGGCATGGTGAAACTAGTGCAATCATCCTATTACATAACATGATGTATGAATATACTTTAGGCATTTGATTTTCTTAAAATAAAAGATTTGGTTTAGTTCTACTCACCTGAAGCCACTGCTCAACAACTCAGGGTCAACTAGCACTGAAGCTAAACACCTCTCCTCAGGTCCAATCCTACACAGATGGACACACAAGAGGTACTAAACATACTCTAACAACTCATAAGCATACCCTCTAAAACCCCTCTAAACATCACTTAAACATGCATAGAAAACAGCCATGAAAAGGCTGGACAGGCACTTTCGGCGGCACCTTCGGCGGCCGAAAGTCTCCTCCAGAGACGAAACTCGGGTAGGTTCGACGGCACCTTCGGCGGCCGAACCCTCACTCCAGAGACGAAAGTCAGGCACTTTCAGCGGCCGAACATTACCTTCGGCGGCCGAAAGTCTGCTTTCAAGCCACAACTCCACTTTCGGGGGCAAGGTTAGGCGGCCAAACCATGCATCCACAGGCACGTTCGGCGGCCGAAACCACCTTCGGCGGCCGAACCTGAGTTCATCAGAACTCAGCCTTTGCACACCAGCCTCCAAAACCTTCCAAAACACCCCAAACCTCACATACTCTCTCCCAAGCATGCATACACACTCCCACAAGCATAGAGAGCAAAGAAACTAGCTTAAACTTCCTCAACACATCATCACATAACATACATTGGGCATAAAACCCACAAAAGCCTAAACATGCATATCTACCCATTCCAACATAAAACCTCCACAAAACTTACTTAAAACTTCATGAAAACTCAAGGGAAACCAAGATCTACACTTACCTCTTGAAGATCGAGGGTTGTGTGATCTCTAACTCGGAGGTGTGGAGAATCCAAGCTCCAAAAGCTCCAAGCTCCCAAAACTCCTTTTAAGCTTTAAATCTTCAAACACAAGGGTAGAAATCATGAAAAACTTGAGAGATGGGTAGAGAAAACATGAAAACGACCAAAGGAAGGCATAAACTCACCTGAGCTCGGGAATGGGGAGAAAACTCGCCCATTTCCGATCTGAGGGCCTTATATAGGTGGCCTGGTCAACAACCTTCGGCAGCCTAACGTGCCCCCTAAACTCATGCAAGTTCGGCGGCCGAACCTTACTTTCGGCGGCCGAACCTTACTTTCGGCGGCCGAACCTTGGCTCGTTCAAACAAGACTTTCGGAGGCCAAAGGCGCTCCCGAAGCCTTTCCATGTTCGGCGGCCGAACCTCACTTTCGGCGGCCGAACCTGGCAAACGCCTCCTTGGTCTTTTCTCTTCAAAACTCAATTCATTTTCATTTAAAACCATGAAATCAGCAAAAACATTTTAGAAACACATTTTACCCCTCTAGAAGCCTCTGGCATCTTCAGAAATTCTAGATTCCAACGGAGATTCCGCCGGAAGGTAGAAATCCCGATGCCGGATTCTAGCCGGGTATTACATTAGAGTCGTGTTTATGTTTGTTAGGTCCCTCATTTAAGTCCACCTGTATAGGTTCGGACCCGAGGAACCGAGGACCCCAGCAGTGAGTTCAGCTGCTTCTGTGTCTGTCAGAGCTAGTCAGAGGTGAGTGGAATAACTCTTTATGTTTTAAAGTAAATAAATTAATTCTTAGCATGATTCACGCATCATGAATGCCATGAGATATATTAGGTTGTTTACATTAGAATTCACGAATATGTTGCATTGCATAATATGTTTTATGATGTTTATGTAAACCAACTCAACACATGTTATGTCACCCATTGGGGCATTGATGAGATCCCAAAGAGGGGTCAATGTTTATGGTTATGTTTATGTATAGTGCATGCACAGGTTGAGTTTGGTGTATGAATGAATGAATGAAAAGAAAAGTTTTAATTTTTATGTATGTTGTTGATCATGTATGGGATTAAACAGGTTCACAGGATGTATGTTTGGCTTGCTACGGGTCTCGGCAGCCTTAAGCCGATTTGGATCCTAGCGCCGGTAGCGGTCCGATTTCCGGGTCGTTACAATTACATTCTCCCCCCATAAGAACATTCGTCCCCGAATGTTCACCAAACTAGCATAACATGGCATAACACACATAACAACACATAGATACTAACCTTAAAAGAGATGAGGGTATTGTTTGAGTATAGACTCCCGTGTCTCCCAGGTACATTCTTCTACATTATGGTGATTCCAAAGGACTTTCACCATCGGGATTTCCTTGTTCCTCAACTTTCTGATCTGCGTGTCCAAGATCTGCACTGGCTGCTCAACATAGGTGAGATCTCCTAGGATCTCCACATCAGGCTCACTAAGAACCTTTTTCGGATTTGACACGAACTTCCGTAACATGGAAACATGGAAAACCGAATAGATTCTTTCCATTGAAGCAGGTAAGTCCAACTTGTACGATACATTCCCAATCTTGTGCAAGATCTCAAAGGGTTCGATGTACCGTGGAGCTAGCTTACCTTTCTTCCCAAAACGAATCACCCCTTTCATAGGAGACACCTTGAGCAACACCAAATCTCCCTCCTGAAACTCTACTTGCTTCCTGCGGACATCTGCATAACTCTTTTGCCTGCTCATCGCAGTCCTGATCCTTTCTCTAATGATAGGCACTACCCTGCTGGTGATCTCTACTAGCTCAGGCCCTGCTAAGGCCCTTTCTCCAACTTCCTCCCAGCAGACAGGTGACCTGCACTTCCTTCCATACAAAGCTTCATATGGAGCCATCCCTATACTAGCATGATAGCTGTTATTGTAGGCAAACTCCACCAAAGTTAGATGCTGCCTCCAAGAACCGCCAAAATCTAGCACACACATTCTGAGCATATCTTCTATGGTCTGGATGGTCCTCTCTGATTGTCCATCAGTCTGTGGTTGGAAAGCAGTGGTAAAATCCAACCTAGTACCCATAGCACTCTGCAGACTCTACCAAAACCTGGAGGTGAACTAGGGTCCCCTATCAGACACTATTGAAACGGGAGCCCCATGCAACCTGACCACTTCATCAACAAACACTTGCGCCAATTTGTCCATAGAATAGCCACTCCTGACAGGGATGAAGTGAGCAGATTTGGTCAGTCTGTCCACTATCACCCATATGGAGTCCAATCTGTTGGACGTTGCCGATAACCCCACCATGAAATCCATAGCTATATTCTCCCATTTCCACTCTGGAATCGGCAGTGGGTTAAGCATTCCAGCCGACTTCTGATGTTCCAACTTCACCCTTTGACATACTTCACAGGCGGACATGAACTGTGCCACTGCTCTCTTCATAGCTGGACACCAATAAACTCTCTTCAGATCTTGATACATCTTGGTGGCTCCAGGGTGAACACTGTATCTGGCATTATGAGCTTCCCTCATAATGTCTCCCTTTAGACTCACGTCATCTGGTACACATAATCTACTCCCATAGCGAAGGATCCCCTTGCTGTCAAATCTGAACTCTTCATTCTTGCCTGCTTGGACTGCTCTTGCTATCTTCACCAACTCGGGATCCTCATGCTGTTTCTGAGCCACCTGCTCCAGAAACACGGGTGTCACTCTCATCTGAGCTATCAAAGCACCTGTACCAGACAACTCCAACTGCAGCCCTTCATCAATGAGCTTATAAAACTCCCTCACCACCGGTCTTCTCTCTGCTGTAATATGGGACAAACTGCCAAGTGACTTTCGGCTTAGGGCATCTGCCACAATATGTGCCTTACTCGGATGATACTGAATTTTACAATCATAGTCACTAAGCAGTTCTACCCATCTTCTCTGCCTCAGGTTCAACTCTCTCTGACTCAAGATGTACTGCAAGCTTTTATGATCTGTGAAGATCTCACATTTAACCCCATAAAGGTAATGCCTCCACATCTTGAGTTCAAAGATCACAACTACCATTTCTAGGTCATGTGTAGGGTAATTCAACTCATGCTTCTTCAGCTGCCTAGAAGCATAAGCAATTATCCTCTCATTTTGCATCAACACGCAACCCAGTCCCACACGGGACACATCACAAAACATTGTGAAGTCTTCATTACTGGTAGGCAGAGCTAACACCGGAGCTGACGTCAACCTTTTCTTCAGCTCTTCAAAGCTTTCCTCGCACTGATCAGACCACATAAACTTTTGGTTCTTCTTGGTTAATCTGGTCATAGGAGCGGCAATTTTAGAGAAGTCCTGAACGGACCTCCTGTAGTAACCTGCCAAACCCAGAAAGCTCTTAATCTCTGTAACTGTAGTGGGTCTAGGCCAGTTTGCTACAGCTTCTACCTTCATGGGGTCCACTTCAATTCCGTTCTCTGATACAACATGCCCCAAGAATGATATGCTCCTTAACCAGAACTCACACTTGGAGAACTTGGCATATAAGTCATGCTCCCTTAGGGTCTGCAAAACTAACCTCAGATGATGGGCATGCTCTTCTGTATTTCTGGAATACACTAAGATATCATCTATGAAGACAATAACGAAGTGATCCAGATACTGGCTAAACACTCTGTTCATGAGGTCCATGAATGCTATAGGGGCATTGGTTAGCCCAAACGACATTACTAGGAACTCATAATGCCCATATCTGGTCCTGAACGCCGTCTTCGGCACATCTTCTTCTCTGATTCTCAGCTGATGGTATCCAGATCTCAGATCTATCTTGGAGAAACAACCTGCTCCTGCTAGCTGGTCGAATAGATCGTCGATCCTAGGTAACGGATACTTATTCTTGGTAGTGACTTTGTTCAACTACCTGTAGTCGATACAAAGTCTCAAGGATCCATCTTTCTTCCTTACAAATAGCACTGGAGCACCCCAAGGTGAGGTACTCGGTCGGATGAAACCCTTATCTACCAACTCTTGCAACAGCTCCTTTAGCTCCTTCAACTCTGCGGGTGCCATCCTGTAGGGAGGGATAGAGATTGGTCTGGTTCCAGGCATCAATTCTATTTCAAACTCTATCTCCCTAGCAGGTGGTAGTCTTGGAAGCTCATCTGGGAAGACATCTGGAAACTCTCTGACCACGGGCACTGAGGCGGGCTCCCTAACCTGACTATCCAGCTCTCTCACATGAGCTAGAAACCCCCTGACAACCTCTCCTGAGCAACCTACGAGCCTGTAGGGCTGATATCAGGCCTCTAGGCGTACCCCTCCTATCTCCTCTGAAGACAACCTCTGACCCATCCTGATCTCTGAACCTGACTACCTTGTCTCTGCAGTCCAAGGTAGCACCATGAGCACATAGCCAATCCATCCCTAGAATGACATCAAAATCCGTGAAGTCTAGAACCACAAGGTCGGCTGGAAGGCATCTACTCTCCACAAACACTGGACTATACCAGCAGACTGACTCTGCCACTGATGGATCATACTTGGGTCCACTGACCCAGAGGGGACACTCTAACCCAGAGACTATCAAACCCAACCTCTTTACGGCTCTCGGAGCAACAAAAGAATGAGATGCACCAGGGTCCATTAAAGCATACACATCTGAACAACCAATGATGAGATTACCTGACACCACGGTGTTGGATGTGTTCGCCTCCTGCTGTGTCATAGTGAAGATCCGAGTTGGAGCTGATGGACCTTTACCTCGGGAACCTGCTGAAGAAGAGGCTGCCCCTCTCCCTCTGCCTTTGCCACTGCCCTGAGTCACGGCTGGAGCTACTGGCTGAGCCACACTGCCAGAAGCCGTCTGCTGGGACTGTGCCATGAAAGGTGCCCTAGGACACTCTCGTGCTATGTGTCCCTCTTGCCCACACCTGAAGCAGGCTGTGGTCCCAAACCGACTCCCTTATGTAGGTTGCCACACCTCAAACATTCTGCACCATCTGAACCTAAGCTCGAGCCACCACCGAGTCCCAGACCTGATTTCAACCTGTTCCAGAACTTATTCTTCTTTGACTTTTTAGTGGTACTGCTCCACTTTTTACTGTCTGAAGCTGCTGCACTTAAAGAGGAGGGATCTAGCTTTCCCCTACCTGGGTTCTTGGAACCCGAAGACTGTGCCACAGACTGCTTAACTATTCCCTGAATGATGACACTAGCCTCCATCTTCCGTGCTGCATCCACTATAGTGTGGAAGCTCTCCCTCTCTGCTGCAAGGATTAGGGAGGAATACCTAGGGTGGAGCCTCATGGTATACCTGTAACAGCCCGGAAACCGGTACACCTCTAGTAACGGCCCGACCTGCTCGGCGCTAGGATTCGGATCGGCTTAAGGCCGCCGGAACCCGTAGCAAGCCTACAAACATCCTGAACTCTAGGTATAATCCCGTGCATGATCAAACTTTACATAAAACTTAAAGCTTTCCATATCCCAGGCTTACCCTGAGTATGGCCTAAAACTGAAAACTGTTCTTATAACTTTACCAAGCTTAACTTTGTGCATGCTCTTGCTCATACCTTATCCCCACTCTGGAGTCCATAAAGGCTGCTCCAATGGAGAATCATTAAGCTTGGTCAACGTGAAAACGTTTCATAAAAACCATGCCTGCTTTGGGTCATTCAAAACTCATAACAATAAAACATTTTCTCAAGATCATGCAAAACAAAAAGGGATTAACCAACACTCTAGGCAAAGCACAATTCTACACATCTCATGCATATACTTTTCTTAACTTGGCTCTATCTCTTCACATTAAACTCGTTACTCTTACCATTGATATCCTTTATAAACATAAGGACCATACAACAAGTCCATCTATCATCATGTCCACAACTAAGCTATGAAAGCAGACAAACATACATAGCATCACATAACATATCATCTCTTTACAACTTACATTACATAACTATCACTATCTCCATAAACATATACATACAAACATCTCTTAAACATAAACAAATACAGCTAAACTATTACAACCAAACATGGCAACCCATGCTTGAACCTCTTCTATCCCATAGCTCTTTCTGACCTACTCTGGCTTACTTACTCTGGCCCTGCAAAACTGGGGTTAAGGGAATGGGGTGAGCTACAAGAGCCCAGTGAGTAGAAACAGGAAAAACCATTCATTAATTACATGCTTTCATGAAATGCGTCATAACACAAGTAAATCACATAACTTTCTCTGGTCCGTCTCGGGGTTCATGCAGATAACTATTCCCCACGGAGTGTTTTCTGAGAGTACTCTTGAATTGCTAGCATCTTTACTCTCAAGGATCGGACATGACCCCAAAAATCCCTCTGTCGGTGCCCGGCTCCCCAAAGAAGCTCACAGGACTAACATAGACATAACATGGTGTCTGGTCCACAGAGAGCTCACATGGACTTTCCTACAGGTACTCGTCCGGCTCTCAAAGGACAAAGACAAGACTCAATGACAGATATGGGCTATTGGAGTCGCCTTGGTCCAAACCTACCTCAGCATCAACATGAAATAATGCAATGCAACACATTCGTGAACTAGTGCAATCAACCTACTATACATAATCATGATGCATGCTCATGCTTTAGGCATTAGAATTTCTTAAAATAAAACATTAAGTTTAGTTCTACTCACCTGAAGCCACTGCTCAACAACTCAGGGTCAACAAGCACTGAAGCTAGACACCTCTCCTCAGGTCCAATCCTACACAGATGGACACACATGAGGTACTAAACACCTCTAACAACTCATAAGCATATCCCCTAAAACCCCTCTAAACATCACTGAAACATGCATAGAAAACAGCCAAGAAAAGGCTGGACAGGCACTTTCGGCGGCACCTTCGGCGGCCGAAAGTCTCCTCCAGAGACGAAACTCGGGTAGGTTCGGCGGCACCTTCGGCGGCCGAACCCTCTCTCCAGAGACGAAAGTCAGGCACTTTCGGCGGCCGAACATTTCCTTCGGCGGCCGAAAGTCTGCTTTCAAGCCACAACTCAGCTTTCGGGGGCAAGGTTAGGCGGCCAAACCATGCATCCAACGGCACGTTCGGCGGCCGAAACCACCTTCGGCGGCCGAACCTGAGTTCATCAGAACTCAGCCTTTGCACACCAGCCTCCAAAACCTTCCAAAACACCCCAAACCTCACATACTCTCTCCCAAGCATGCATACTCACTCCCACAAGCAAAGAGAGCAAAGAAACTAACTCAAACTCCTCAACACATCATCACATAACATACATTGGGCACAAAACCCACATAAACCTAAACATGCATATCTACCCAAACTTAACCATCAAAACATCATTAAACTTCATGAAAACACTAGGGAAGCAAGGATCTACACTAACCTCTTGGAGATCGAGGGTTGGTGTGACCCGAACCTTGGAGATGTTGGAGAATCCAAGCTCCAAAAGCTCCAAGCTCCCAAAACTCCTTTTAAGCTTTAAATCTTCAAACACAAGGGTAGAAATCATGAAAAACTTGAGAGATGGGTAGAAAAACACGAAAACGACCAAAGGAAGGCATAAACTCACCTGAGCTCGAGAATGGGGAGAAAACTCACCC
Source organism: Manihot esculenta (assembly GCF_001659605.2). Classification (NCBI taxonomy): domain Eukaryota; kingdom Viridiplantae; phylum Streptophyta; class Magnoliopsida; order Malpighiales; family Euphorbiaceae; genus Manihot; species Manihot esculenta. The sequence continues at coordinate 10,260,132 of NC_035164.2, read as the reverse complement.
ATTTCCGATCTGAGGGCCTTATATAGGTGGCCTGGTCGAAGACCTTCGGCAGCCTAACGTGCCCCCTAAACTCATGCAAGTTCGGCGGCCGAACCTCACTTTCGGCGGCCGAACCTTGGCTCGTTCAAACAAGACTTTCGGAGGCCAAAGGCGCTCCCGAAGCCTTTCCATGTTCGGCGGCCGAACTTCACTTTCGGCGGCCGAACCTGGCAAACGCCTCCTTGGTCTTTTCTCTTCAAAACTCAATTCTCTTTCATTTGAAACCATGAAATCATGTGAAAACATTTTAGAAAACACATTTTACCCCTCTAGAAGCCTCTGGCATCTTCAGAAATTCTAGATTCCAACGGAGATCCCGCCGGAAGGTAGAAATCCCGATGCCGGATTCTAGCCGGGTATTACAATACCTCCTGGCCTTCTTCTGATCTGTATCATAGGTTTGCTCCACAAACGGTAACAACTCCAAGAACTTATCTGTAAACTCATCCACACTCATCTCTTCAGTCTGCCTTAACTGTTCAAACTCAATTATCTTCAATTCCCTTGAGCTATCAGGGAAAGCCCATCCTGCAAATTCATAAGCAAACTCCTCCCAGGTTAAACTGTCCAATCTTGGGTCCACATAATTTTTAAACCACTCACGGGCCTTTTTGCATTTGAGTGTGAACCCCGCCATCTGAATGGCTCTACTGTCATCTGCCCCTAACTCATCTGTAATCATTTTAACTGTCTTCAGGTACTCAAATGGATCATCTCCCGCCTTGAACTTTGGAGCATCCAACTTCAAGTAGTCAGTCATCTTAACTCTGCTCCCTCTAGATGAGTTAGGGTTAGGTACTTAGACTTTAGGAGCTACAGGTTCAGGGGGTGGTGGAGGAGGTGCAACATTCCCTTGATTAGGGTTTGTTACATTTGGATAGAAAGGTGAGGGTGGATACATTGGATACTGGGGGTATTGTGGATAGAAAGGAGGGTAAGGCATGAAAGAGGGATAAGGGTTAAAGCTAGGGTAATCCGATGTACCTCCCATCGAATACCCGGGGTCCTGTGGAAAGGGTTGATATTGGGGTGGTTGAGCAAACCCCAAGGCCTGAGTGCCTCCCTGAGATTCTCCCATGCCCTCTTCAGACATGCTTACACCCAAACTTCCATCCCTTCTCTAGTGAACATCCATTTCATCCCCCTCAGCTGACACTCCTCCCTGAACTGCTCCTCTTCTGCTTGCATCAAAAGACCTTCTAGGGTCCCTTGACACTCTCTCCCTACTAGACCTGCAGGACATTGCCCTTGGCAATGCAGGGGGACGGGCATCCATGCCCTCACTTTCTGGTGGGACTCCAGTCAATCGTGCAGATCGACGAGTACCTCGCATCTTGCTTACTGAAAAAACAGCACACATCACATAAAACATCAACATCAAATAGTTCATGTGGAAACACATGAACCAGCACCACATACATAACATATCATTAATGCACATGCATAAAATCATGACATTTCACATCATCAATCAAGACAGGAATCTACATCCTATCCTAGTGGACATGATTTTCCTATTGTGCTTGCCCTTCTAGAACATCTATGAGCCTGACATTCTCTAGGTCCGACCATATGAACCTAAGGCTTTGATACCAATCTATAACGACCCGAAATCGGACCGCTACCGGTGCTAGGATCCAGATCGACTTAAGGTCGCCGGGACCCGTAGCAAGCCTAACATACATCCTATCATACCTGATAAATCTCATACATGATCATACATTTTCATAAAAACTTTAAACTTTCCATTCTACCAAGCTTGACCTGTGCATGCACCATAATAAAAACATAAAAACCCCACACTAGAGCCCTCATCAAATGCTCTAGTTGGGTCAACATTACATACATCAAGCTTGGTTTACATCATATTAAGATCATGCATCAAAAGGGATTCGCATACATTAGGGCCAAGCACAATACTAATCCTCAATACAATTCTATACAAAATCTTACATTACATTACGTTACATTACATTACATTATCTTTCATGTCCACAACTAACTATTACATACATAGAACTTTTACTCTTACTAACTTCCTGGTCTATCCCGAACCTGCAAACCTGGGGGGTTAAGAGAAAGGGGTGAGCTACTAGAGCCCAGTGAGCAGAATAGTAAAACAGTATATTAAAATACATGCTTTCATGGAATGCATCACATCACAAACAATTCACATTAAGGATGGACTTGTCACCAATAGCCCTCTACACATTCTAATGGTGCCAGGGGCGTCGAATGGGCCTCACTAGTCTTTCTCTTAACATAATATAACATAACATTCCAATGTGCCAGGGGTGTAGAATGGGCCTCACTGGTCCTTCTCTTACACTGTGTCAGGGGCGTAGAATGGGCCTCACTGGACTTCTGTACCGTATCATCGTCATCATATCATATCGAGGACTAATGGGTCATCCAACATCCATCCACACCAACACCATAATATGCAATGCAACATATTTGTGATTTCTAATGCAAACAACCTAATATATATCATGTCATTCGTGATGCATGAACATGCTCAAAATTTATTTACTTTGAAACATAAAGATCCATTCTACTCACCTCAGGCTGACTCTGAACAGACTTTGAAGTAGCTACCTCACTGCTTCCTCGAGTCCGAACCTACACAAGTGGACTCAAATGAGGGACCAAACATACACTAACGTAACTCTAAACAATTCTCCAAAAACCCCCTAAAACACCTTAAAACAATCATAGAAAACATGCAAAGGAAGGCTGAACAGGGCACTTTCGGCGGCAGGTTCGGTGGCCAAAAGTGGTTCCAGAGCCGAAATTCGACAACCTTCAGGGACAGGTTCGGCGGCCGAAACTCCCTTCCAGAGCCGAAAGTCCAAACTTTCGGGGGCAGGGTTCGACAGCCAGAATTGGCTCCCCAGGCAGGTTCGGCGGCCGAACATGGCTTCGGCTGCCAAACCTGAGTTCTTCCAGAATGGCAGAACTCAAGCCCTTCTTATACATTTAGCTAACCAAACCCTCCAAACTCAAACCAAACCAAGCAAAAACATGCATAAACACATTCTTAAGCATATCGGGGCTTAAAACTAGCCTATACCCCAATAACATTATCATAACAACACATTTAACATACATTTCATCCTTAAACACACATAAACCCTAACATTTTACAACTAACCTAATCATGCATCCAACACCCTTCAAACCCTTCAAAACTTACTAAAAACATAAAAGAAGGGTAGGATCTCCACTTACCTCTTGAAAATCGAGAGGAGAGGCAATCCAAACTCGGAGATGGGAGAAATCGAGCTCCGGGGTCTCCAAGCTTCAAAACTTCGATTTTTGCTTAAAAAATCTTCAAAACCAAGCTAAAACTTGTTAAAACTTGAAGGATTTGAGGAGAAAACATAAGATCGACAAAAAGGGTGGCAGAGACTCACCTTGCCCGAAAATAGAGAGAGAAAACTTGCCTATTTTCGGACAGGGGGCCTTTTATAGGCGGCTGGCCAGACCACCTTCGGAAGCCAAAAGTGCCTCCGCAACTCCACCATGTTCGGCGGCCGAACATGAAGTTCGGCGCCGAACCTGGGTTTCTCCTCCAAAACATTTTCTTTCAAAACCCAATTTCTTTCTTACTTAAAACCATAAAACATGTAAAAACATTTTAGAAAACCTTTATTTTACCCTTCTAGAAGGCTCCAACATCCGGGAATTCTCGATTCTAATGGAGATTCCACCGGAAGGCAGGAATTCCGATGCCGGGATCTAGCCGGCTATTACAATTGCCTCAAGGACCAATTACAAGGTTGAGATTCAAGAAGTTGAAAAAAGCACTTAAGGATTCATGAAGAGATATGTTGAAGTTTTGCAAGTTCAATTTTGAAGTTGAAGAACAATCCAGTCATTCCAAGTCAATTAAACCAAACGTGTCCTTATTGACGATTCAAATTTTGTATTTGCATCAACAAATTTATCATCATTAATTCAGTAGCGGATAGTTAATCAGTAGTGGGTAGTTATCCAGCAGTGAATAGTTAACCAGTAGTGATAGTATAGATTATAGGTCTATTCATAGTAGTGAGTAATGGTAAAGATTATGGATCTATGATGTTGTTACCATGTTCTATTTAGTTATTTAGTTAGTATATTTTTTTTTTCTAATTGGACTAGGGTGTTCTAGAGTATATAAAACATTTATTTTTCTATATTGTGGACAGATTATCAATTATTCAATACAATTGTTTTACACGATTTTTTTTTTTTTAAATTTAAGAGAAATCTTAATTCTTAATATTGTATTACAAATAAGATTTGATACTAATTTGTATAGTACTCATTTTTACTACTTTTAATATCAATTAATTATAAATATTTTTAATTATATATTAATTAATATACTTTAAATTAAAAAATTACGTTTTTGAACTGAGTTATTTTTACTAGATAATATATCGTTTTAGCTTGTAATAAGCCGAGATTCCGCCTCATAACCTCGTCTTTCGGTTGGATTTTCGATGGTTCGAAGATCTGGCTTCCTTTGGACCGACGAAGTATGATGTGGCTGACGGTGCTGTTACTGTGTTAGGACTGAATTCTTTCACTGTTAGGGTTTATGACAGTGGGCTTTGGTTCCTTTGATTTGTACTAATTTTTTGTTATTTAAGTTTATATTATCTCTGTATTGGAATTTACAACCTTACTATGAATGAACTATCTGTTGAGAAAAAAAAAAAGTGATTATAATTGACGATGATTTTTGACTTCCAAATATGATATAAAATAAATTAAGTTAATGTAAAATATTATACTTTTAATTTTTAATAAAACTATAATTAATACATATATAATTAAACTAAAAATGTAATAAATTAAAGTTAAAAAAAAAAAACATAACTTCTATTTTAAATATCTTATTATATTTAAAAAGAACTCAATTGCTGACACATCAAACTGATACGGTATCAAATACGATCCAAGTAAATTGCTTCAAGAAAAATAATTTGTTCATTTCTATGAGAGTAATTTGCTTTGAAAGATATCAGATTTAAGAATTTTGAATTAAACAACATAATGTAATAAATAAAGAGGGGAGAGTGATGGTGGAGGATATAGAGAGAGAGAGAAAAGGGTTTGTCGTTTCGAAAACAGAATATTAGCAGATCATAAAAAGCAGGTAAACTTTTTTGTTTGAGTGTGGAAATTGAAGGAGATTCACTGCACACTCCCAAAGTGGGGAAAGCAAACAAAAGCTCATGCGTCGTCGTGTATTGTTCAGTAACCGAAAACTTTCATCACTCGTTAGATGCCGTCTGCCCCCCACTCCCTCACTACTGCACAACATGACGCACCCACCTCACGCAATTACTTAATATGTATATATATACTCATTATTTGCCGTTGTAGTTATCGTCAAATTTATATTTTTTCAATAAAAAAATATTTTAGATACTATTAAAAAATATTTTTAAAAAATTATTTTGTTATTTTAATTTTTATAAATAATATATATATATAGTCATCATTTGCCATTTTTGGCAAAAATTATTTGTTCAGAAAAATATTATTTTAGTAACTATTGAAAAAATATGGAGTTAGAAATAAATTTTCCTCTAGATTTATTCCCAAAAAAAGTCAAATATTTATGAAAATCACATTTATATTACAATTGTTTTTAAATACTAAAATTAAAATTTTGATATCACTCATAATTTTAGTCAAAGTATTAAATTGAAAATAAAAAGATTAATATTAAATTATAATATAATTCTTAAAATTTTAGTTATTAAAAAATTAATTTTTCAAAATAAATATTTTTATGTAATCATGTATAAACATTAAAACTCTTATACATAAATTTGGAGAGCTAAAAAGAGTTTTAAATATTGTTAAAATAAATTAAAAGATTTTTTATTTTAGTATTTATTAATAAAAATTTAAAATATGTGAAATTTAATATAAAAAATAATTTTCACAAGTCTTTAATTGTTTAAGAGGAAAATAATATAATTGATAAAAGAACCCTATTCTTTAAAATTGGTAAAAGAACCCTAACTATATTTATTCAAATATAAATTTGAGTCGCTGATAAGTTTAAAAACTTTAAAAATAAAGTACAAAACCAAGCTGGAAATAAGCATTAAAATCCTCAAATCTAATCGAGGAGATGAATACCTAAGTATGGAATTTATCAATTTCTTAAAAGCATGGCCTAATTTTACAAATGATACTTTTAGAAACTCCTTAACTTATTAGTGTAGCAAAGAGAAAGAAAGTGTTATTCTGGTGCGAAGCATGTTTTTTTTTTTTTTTTTTTTTTTTTTTTTAAATAACAAGAAAACTTCATTAATTCAAAGAGAACAAAGAAACAATATGAGGAGGAGGGATATCAATCCAAACTCCTTGACCTGACTCAGAATGAGCCGATGTTGCTAGAACATGAGCGACATCATTCGCAGATCTATGAACAAAAACACACTTTGCTTCCTCATAACTAGATAGAAGCAGTTTACAATCTTGAACCAAAAGGCCAAAAGACGATAAATCATCTAACAAAACACAATTAACTGACATCACAAGTACCTGAGCATCCAATTCGAAAAGAACTCGATCACATCCACACTCTTTAATCCAGCTCAATGCTTCCCGGAATGCTATAGCTTCAGCACACTTTGCATCCATCTGGCTATAAAAAGAGCCTGCTCTAGCAGCCACAAAACTCCCATCATCCTTCCGGATTACACAACCGAAACCTACCGAACCTCGTTGCAAGCTTAAAGAGGCGTCAATGTTCGCCTTGATCCAACCGTGCGGCGGAGGAGACCAGATCGGGCGAGCCGGGTCGACAATGGTGCTTACTGAGGACACGACCCGGGCTGCTTTCCATTGCTGCAAAAAATTCAGAGCCATGAAGAACACACCACTCGCAGTCTGACCCTGACCCTTCCATACAACATTGTTCCTATTTTGCCACAAAGCCCATAAGATCATTAGCATAAGGGAGGCATTTTCCACAGAAGCAGAAGAGAAGGCTAAAGAAAACCACTCATTTAAAGAAAATGCAGAAGGCGCAGGCCAACCCAACGGCGAGCTTAACCAGCAGCTGCGGGCAAAAGGGCACTGAATCAAAATATGCAAGACATTCTCAGGGGCTACATGACACAACGGGCATGAAGGATCAACTGGGACTCTCTTGGGGTGCAAAGCATGTTAAGCTATACAATTTATCAAAATTATTATAGGGTTTTGAATTAAAAATTGTTTTATACTTTTTAATCTACTTCCATTGAAATCAGTTTCCACAAATCAACACGAAATTCGGTTTGAAAATTTTCTTTATTTTAAACATGTTGGAATTTACATTTTTTCAGCATATTTAAAGAATGTTAAGATTGATAAATTAAAAATTCAATCCAAACATGGTTGATTTGTTAATTATCCAAAGAAAGATTTTGAAAACTACTTCTACCTTCAAATCAGCATAGAATTGTCATCAGCGGATATAAATTTTTGAAAGAAAGAGTATTTTAAACAAGAAGGTAAAGGTAGAAAACTAGTTTAGAAGAAAATAACACAATCATCAGATTAGAGATATGGATATAAATTCAAGTCTAGTTGAGTTAAATCAACCCTAGAATATTACTATTCATGTTCTCATTCTAAGAAAATCTATTAGGATGCTCGTCTGCTGTTGAGATATAGATTTCTTTATAAAAATAAGTGGTTTCGTTAATGAAGAGATTGATCATATTTATGATCAGCGGGGAACTATAAAAAAAATATATTGCGATTTTATCGATTTTTCATTTTAGACTATGTAATTTATAGTGTGTCAGCGGTAAAATTCTAACACCATTAAATATTGCGGAAGTAATAGACATTGTTATTAATTTTAATTAGATTTATAGACTAAAAAAAATTTTAATTAATTTTTTCAGTCCAAAAAACCACTTTGTAAAAATTAAAATACATCATAATTTGGCTAAGAAACTTCATCTTCTTTCTTGAGAGGAGCCCTAGCCGCCGCCTACTATCCAGCAGCTCACCCGATGACCAGCCAGTCGCCCATGCGGCCAACACGAAACGCTGGAGACTGCGCAACTCTTGCGCTCTTCAACCCTTTTCGTTTCGACGCTGGCAGTCCTTTATCAATAGGATCATGAAGACAATCCTCACGTTTCGACTGACTTGTCACCTGCATCTTGTCGACAGCACCCACCTAAGTTCACCGGATTCACCAACGATAGCGATGCGACAATGGTTTGTGTCACGGTTTCAGATTTTGACACTGGTCTGGAACCGTGTGGCACTTGGTTTGAACTCTTTTCAAGCCAAGTCTGCTAAGCTCTCTACGCGTTCACCTGGACAAAAGAAACATAAAGGTTAGGACCTCCTGCCCTATTCTCGTAAAAACGGGGAATACCACAGTTATCATATGAAAATATCATGATCGGATAATTATAGCAACACAAGCACATCAACAAGCAACCAAACACAGAGATTTATTGAATAGGCTACTTATTTTATTTCAGGGGCAAAATAGACATTACACAGTTATGTCAACGATCCATTCCCAACTTGCAGACAGGGGGGAACGCCTGCAAGAAGAGAAGGCACAATCCAGGGACTCAACAAGCCTATGGTGGCCAGTCGGACCCAATCCTTGCTGGTGGCCAACTAGTCACTCCCCCCTAAAGAGCCTTAACAATAAGTAGAATTATGGTGGGAGGAGACATCAATATATATGAGGTGACACCCCCCTTTTATAAATAAATAAAAAGGAATTACAAGAAACTGACACGGCCCTTTTCTTCTTACTAATTTCTACTAATTTATCCTAATATTATTTTTTAAGAATTCCAATATTGAAAAATTACAGTTTTGGTCCCTGAAACTCTATGACCCTGACACTCCCCCACTTAAATGGTTGACGTCCTCATCGACTGAGCATTAATGAAGTCCACTATCTTATGTGCATATGCCAGTAGACTTGACTCCTTCTCCCAACTGGTTTCTTCAACACCAAGGCCGTTCCACTTGACAAGGTACTCTTTGTGTGGTGGACGCCTAGTGGAATTGACGATTCGTTCCGCTAAGATTTCTTCAACTCCTTGATTGACAGGTGGTGCGCGGGTTACTGCTGGTCGTGATGTCGTGTTACGGCTTGCATTTGACTCATCGGCATAATATGGCTTCAATTTGCTGACGTGAAATAATGGGTGGACTATCATCCACTTCAGAGGTTCGATCCTGTAAGCAGCTGGTCCAATCTTGGCAACTATTGGTACTGGTCCTTCATACTTCCGGACTAATCTTTTGTCACGGTTGCGGAGGAATCTCAGCTGCTCTGGCAATAACTTCACCATCACTAAGTCACCGACTGTGAACTCCTGCGGGCGCCGGTTCTCATCTGCCCATTTCTTCATATGACTCTCAGCTTTCTCCAACTGAGCGGGGGCAAGCTCCACATTTTGTCTCCATTCTTTACTGAATTGGAATACTTTTGGATTGCGACCTGAATAAGGCCCATCTACATTATAAGGTACCAACGGTTGTTGACCTGTCACAATCTCAAAAGGACTTTTGTTAGTAGTAGAGCTCTGTAAAGAATTAAAACAAAATTGAGCAACATCAAGGAGGGAAACCTAATTCTTCTGGCTGGCACTAACAAAGTGTCGCAGGTACTCCTCCAACATTCCATTAACTCTCTCCGTTTGTCCATCCGTTTGAGGATGGTAACTTGAGGACATCGCCAGGTTGGTGCCCAACAGCTTGAACAACTCCGACCAAAATAACCCTGTAAATCTTACATCACGGTCACTAACTATGCTCTTTGGCATTCCCCAGTATTTTACAACATGCTTGAAAAATACTTTAGCAGTCTCCTCTGCCGAGCAATATTTTGACACCAGCACGAACGTGGCATATTTGGAAAACCTGTCGACAACCACCAAAATGTGATCAAATTCCCCCACTCGTGGGAGTCCAGCGATAAAGTCAATGGAAATACTTTCCCATGGCCTACTCGGCACTGGTAATGGCTGTAACAACCCTGCTGGTTTCTGTCTGTCTGCCTTATCCTGTTGACAAACCAAACAAGTCTTTGTATACTCTTGGATGTTATTCGCCATTTTTGGCCAAAAGTACCCTTACTTCAGAAGTACTAAAGTACGCTGCCACCCTGAATGGCCAGCCCACCTAGTGTCATGACATTCCTTTAATAACAAACTTCTAAGTCCCCCTGCTTTGGGAACATAGATTCTGTTCCCTCTTGTCATGATCAAGTCCGCTTCTAACCAAAATTGCCTAGTTTTGCCGTTGTCCACTAGTTTCCTCAAGGCCATTGCTTGGGGATCCTTTTGTAACTCTTCTCGAATCCTTTATTTCAACGTTGACTTTGCTACGCTCTGGGATAATTGAGCTATCTGCTTCAGGATTGCTATCTCAAGTTTTCTGCTTAAAGCATCGGCCACCCTATTAGAACTTCCCGGGTTGTACACAAACTGGAAATCAAACTCAGATAAACATTCGTGCCACCTTGCTTGCTTAGGTGTTAATCTCGGCTGAGAAAAGAAATGGCTGACACCCGTGTTGTCTGTCTTGACTACAAACTTCGACCTTACTAAGTAATGTCTCCACGTTCTTAGACAATGAATCACTGCTAACAACTCCTTCTCTTGAGCTGTGTATCGAACTTCCGCCTCCTTCAACTTTCGGCTCTCAAATGCTACCGAATGTCCTTCTTGCATGAGTACTCCCCCTAGTGCCATGTTGGAAGCATCTGTCTGCACCTCAAAAGGTTTGCTCATGTTGGGAAGAGCTAATACTGGTTCGGCCATCATCGCGTTTTTCACCTCATCAAAAGCTGCTTGGCACTCGTCCGTCCACTGCCACTTGTTTCCCTTCTTTAGGAGCTATGTGAGGGGGCACACCTTTTGGGAATATGCCCTCACAAATCGCCTGTAATAGTTTGCCAACCCCAAGAAGGATCTCAACTCTGTTACACCCTGGGGTACCTTCCAATCTAGAATGGCTTTTACCTTACCCTGATCCATGCTTATTTTTCCCTGCTCGACCACATGACCCAAGAATTTAATTCTGGTTTGAGTAAACGTACATTTCTCTTTCTTCATGAAGAGCTTATTCTCCCTTAATTTCTTGAATACCAAACTAAGATGTTCTCTATGTTCTTTCAGCGAAGAGCTATATACCACAATATCATCAAGATAGACCACCATAAATTTGTCAAGATATTCGGGAAAAACCTGGTTCATCGAAGTTCAAAAAGTAGCAGGAGCATTTGTTAGTCCAACAGGCATAACTAGAAACTCAAAAGCACCATACCGTGTCACACATGTTGTTTTGGGCTCGTCCCCCTCTTTAATTCGAACCTGATGATACCCTGATCGAAGATCCAACTTGGTAAAAAACTTTGCCTGACCCAACTGGTCGAACAAATCTGCTATCAAGGGGATAGGATACTTATTACGTACTGTCACCTTATTCAGAGCCCGATAATCCACACACAACCCTAGGCTTCCATCTTGTTTCTTTTGAAAAAGCACAGAAGCCCCAAAGGGCGCTTTTGCTGGTCGTATAAACCCAGCTTCTAGTAACTCATCCAACTGTTTTCTCAATTCTGCCAGTTTTGGGGGTGCTATCCGGTAAGGCGCTTTCGCTGGGGCCCTTGTGCCCGGTAACAACTTGATTTCATGATCAATACTTCGACGGGGTGGCAGAACAGACGGCAACTTCTTTGGCATAATATCATTGTATCTCAGCATCACATCCATGATCTCAAGGGGGTATGTAGACACCTCCCCCTCTTCCTTCATAATTGGAACCACCACATATGTCGGCTCCTTGTGCCTCACTCCCTTTTTAAACTGTAACGCTAAAATCAACTTCTTCTCACAAATCGGACTAAAAGTGGTAGGTACTACGCACGGACTGTCTCCCATAAGGAGAAGGCAATCCACTGAGGGAATTGGCACTGCCCGTGCTGTCTTAAGAAATTCCATTCCGATCACTACATCAAAGTCATCTAATGGCGTTACTGTGAAGTTCACCTCTCCTCTCCAAGGTCCCATTGCACAAGCTACTGATTGAGCCAAACCTACCGTATTTTGTGCCTTGGAATTAACTGCTTTTATCTTTCCCTTGTTCGCTTTAATCTTCAGTTCAAAATGAGAAACCAACGAATCCGCTATAAAGTTGTCAGTAGCTCCCGTATCAACTAATACTTTGGCCAACTTCCCGTTGATAGTCAAATCCACATACATTAATCCCCTCTCAAAGGATTTGTTGGCTCTTTGCTTTTCCATAGCTCCTAGAAAATGGAGAGCCCCTACCATAGATTGATCATTGTCCACTTCTTTATGTTCTTCCTCTTCATTTCCCTTCTCTTCCTCTTGTAGAGTTCGTAAGGAATTCAACGCCCCTTTATGAGGGCAATCTACCATTCGATGGGGTCCAAGACATAAGAAGCACTTTACCTTAAGTCTTGGCAATGAGAACGAACTTGATCCTTGGGGTCGACTACCCTGTGATCCTATAGAGCTCAATTCCCTTCCTTGAAAATAAGGTTTCGAGTTCACATTACCACTCCAGTTCCTTCTTTCTACCCCTCCAGTAGTGTGATTCAGACGATTTGCTCCCCCACTTTGGGCCTTCATCCACTTGTTAGGGCGAGGGTCTTGCCCCATATTAGAATTGAGCTTCCGCTTAGCAGACGAGTTGGAATAATCCTCTAGGCCCTCAACTGCCGCTATAGCTGCATCGACATCTGTCTCCTTAATTCATTCTTAGCCCAAGGTTTCAACCCTTTCATAAATTTGTAAAACTGATCCTCCTCCAGCATGTTCTCTATGTTTAGCATGAGACGTGAGAAGTCCCTCACGTAATCTCAAATCGAACCTGTTTGTTGTAGCTCTCCCAACTTGCACCGTGCATCATATGCCACATTCTCCGGACAAAATTGAGCTCTTAACTCCTTAGCGAACATGTCCCACGATGTAACTTGGTTTGCCCCCGGCCCCGCTCTCACTATTTTATTACGCCACCACAATTTAGCATCATCAACCAAGTACAAGGGTAAGATCAACAGCTTGTCCTCCTCGGACTCTCGCTTGGTAACTCTAAAGAACAACTCCATGTCAAAAAGAAAATTGTCTACTTCTTTTGCATCCCTTGCTCCGCCGAAAGCTTTCGGCTCCAGGACCTTTGTCCTCTCTGCCCCATAAGTTTTCATGTCATTGCTCCCCATAACTTTCATAATTGTGTTCACCCTCGCATCAAGCTCTTCTAGTTTACCTTGGAACGTGTTCATCATCTCTTTGACATTATCATTGATCGTATCGATGGTCTCCTTAGCACCATCTCTAATCTCTTCGACAACCCCTACCAAAGAGGTATGAGCATCAGAAATAGATTTGAGACTTTCCATTATGCCTCTCACTTGAGAGGCCACTGCCTCCCATTCTGTCATTTTGGACTCTAGATCACCCCACCGGGTGTCCTTCGCTTGAAAAGGATTTTGGGTGGCCTCAAGCTCTATTGGCTCACCCTCACCTCTAGGCGATTTAGCCCTCTTAGCCAATCACCGTTCATTTTCTTTCTCTAGTGCCTCAATGCGCTTATAAGCAGAATCAAACTCCAATACCATCCCCTCTTGGGTGGCATAGTCACTCAATAGAGCAACAATGTTTTCAACCCTCCTCTCAAGGGCATTGATGCGTGTGGTAGATTTTGTCATACCTCCACACTATTCTCGATCGTTCTGGCTCTGATATCAATTGACACGATTTCAGATTTTGACACTGGCCTGGAACTGTGTGGCACTTTGTTTGAACTCTTTTCAAGCCAAGTCAGCCAAGCTCTCTACGCGTTCACCTGGACAAAGGAACGTAAAGGTTAGGACCTCCTACCCTATTCTCGTAAAAATGGAAAATACCACAGTTATCATATGAAAATATCATGATCGGATAATTATAGCAACACAAGCACATCAACAAGCAACCAAGCACAGAGATTTATTGAATAGGCTACTTATTTTATTCCAGGGGCAAAATAGTCATTACACAGTCATGTCAACGATCCATTCTCAACTTGCAGACAGGGGGGAACGCCTACAAGAAGAGAAGGTACAATCCAGGGACTCAACAAGCCTACGGTGGCCAGTCGGGCCCAGCCCTTGCTAGTGGCCAACTAGTCACTTCCCCCTAAAGAGCCTTAAGAATAAGTAGAACTATGGTGGGAGGAGACATCAATATGTCTGAGGTGACACCCCTCCTTTTATAAATAAATAAAAAGGAATTATAAGAAACTGACACAACCCTTTTCTTCCTACTAATTTCTACTAATTTATCCCAATATTGTTTTCTAAGAATTCCAATATTAGAAAATTACAGTTTTGGTCCCTGAAACTCTATGACCCTGACAGTTTGCATCCCAAGCCGTCGGTCATGGCTAATCGGGGTCATCATGCCATGCCGTTGGGATTTTTAGATTTCAATTTTTAAACTCCTTTTCTTTAATTAATAAAATTATATTTAATCAAAATTAAAACTATTTCAATTTTAGATCTAATAGACAGCAATCTGGAAAAATATTTTGGAAAAACTCTATTAATTAAAAATAATAAAAATATCTTTCATGTCAATAATATTTGATGGTGTACCGCCGTTTACTAATAGAAACAAATCACGAGATACTATTTTAATACAAAATGAACCATAAATTTTAAGGTGAAAATGAGTGAAATCACATAATAACTTTTTCATACTTTCTCCCAAAAAGAAGCTGTATTTGATATAGACTTTTCAAAATGGCGGGGTTCCATGAATTCTAAAATGGATTTCATGTTTAAGAATCAAGTATAGGATCTTATAGATCAACTTGAAGATATTTTACCAATTAAGTGTAAATGGGTCCAAAAAAGAAAAAAGGTTCTAATTGTAAAGTCGAAACCTATAAAGTTAGGTTGATGGAAAAATGTTACCGTCAAAGGCAAGGAGATGCTAAAGAGACTTTCTCACTCGTAGCTACGTTAAAGTCTATAAGAATTCTGTTAGCAATTATTGTATATTATGATTATGAAATTTAGCAAATGAATATAAAAAACTACCTTCTTGAATGGATATATTCAAAAAGACATTTATGTAGAACAACTTAAGGATTTTGAATCTGCTGAAGGTTCCAAAGTATGTAAACTTAAAAGATTAATTTACATTTTGAAACAAGCATCCAGGAGTTAAAATATTCTTTGATGAAGCAATAAAATTATTTGGTTTTATAAAAAATATTAATAAACTATGTGTATAAAAAAAGATCAATAGGAGCATCATTGTTTTTTTTTGTTTTATATGTGGATGACATTTTATTGAGTTGTAATAATGTAGGGATGTTAATGAGTGAGAAACTATGGTTATTCAATACATTCTCTATGAAAGATTTGAGAGAAGCTACCTATATCCTTGGAATACGCATTTATAGAGATAAAGCAAAAAGGCTTATGGTGCTCTCTCAGCATTTGTATTTGAAAAAATGTTAAAGAGGTGTAACATTCTAGAACCCAAAAGAGGATTATTGCCTATGCGCCATGGTATTCATCTATCAAAAGAAATGTATCTTAAAACACTTGATGACAAAGAAAGAATAGCTAGCATTCCTTATGCTTCAGCCATAGATAACCTGATGTATGCAATGTTGTGTGCTAGACTGGATATTGCATATGTTGTCAATGTAATAAGTAGATTTTGATTCAATCCAGGTCTAGAACACTTAACTACAGTTAAGGCCATATTTAAGTACTTGAGAAGAATAAAGGATTTGATATTGACTTATGGATCTTTTATGCTTATCTATAATGGAGGAGCTGTAATTTGAAAAAGTTGTAAACAAACCACTACAATGGACTCTACTACAGAAGTTAAATATGTAGTTGTATCAAATGCCATAAAGAAAGTTGTCTGAATCAACAAGTTTGTTTCAGAACTTAACATAGTTTCTTTCACTCAGTCACCCATTGCACTCTATTGTGACAACAATAGAGCTATTATCCAATAAAAGAAACTATGATCTCATTAAAGTACAAAACAAATAGAAAGACAATTCCACATTATTAGAGAGATAGTTGGGAGAGGTGATATAGAGATAAAGGACTATTTAGACTCCCTCAGAAGTTTTAACCAATATCGTTTGGCTAAAACGAAATAAGAGAAAAGATAGGCTAGAAGACGAAAACTCTTATTGAAATTTCTTAAAGATTGAAAAGTGAGTTTCTAATAGTCAAGGGAGGTTATTTATAATAGAAACAAAACCCTAATATGCAAAATTATGAAAATACTCAAAATTTCCATATCAAACTTTGTGACAGGTCTGCGGCCCTTATCACACTTTTAAAAGTCGTGCGTCTCGAAATTTCTTTTTCGAGAAGCTATCATGGGTCTCTATCGAATGTCAGCAGCAAAAATTAGGTCCGGTCCAAGTTTGCCGTAAAGTTTAAGGCTAGTTACTCCATATCATATAGCTCTTGCAAAAGATTGCATCAACTATAACTTACACGATCTGCTCACAAAGCCACTAAATCAACAACAATATGAAAGACGTCTAGATAGAATGGGTCTGAGACACTATAAAAAATGACCCTAATACAAGTTGGAGTATGTTAGAGTAGTATGCCCCAAAGCCATGTTTATAAATTTATAATTATTAAATCTTATTCTCAATGGTAATAAAATAATGCATTTTTATTTAACTTATTTTTAATTATTAATTTATATTTATCCATTTACTTATGTTAACAATGTCATTTCTAAGAAGTGTGAGAATATGAGTGACGACATTTGCTAGCATAAGGCTATAAATATATTCACAATTGAATGCTTCATTGGATTTGAACCATCCAAAAAGATTGTCTCTTTCTAATTTTGTTGATAATATATGATATTAGTGTATGTAGAATAGTGATTCTCACACTCTTTGATATGTGATATCAAAACAGATACAGTGGATACTTAAGAAATAAGTAAATCGAACATGTGATGCCTTGATAACTGACACTTGGAGTTGACTCTTGTCAATGTTGAGTTATCAATCCATATTTATACATATAGTCCCTAAACCTTAGACAACTCGGTTACCTAATGTATAGGTAATCAAAGTTTAATACCACTTACATGCTCATATATTATATATGTATATCAATATGTGTTGGCTCAAACTTGTTATATTATAGGGTAGTGTTTGTTCAAAAAGAAATTGGCTCTCCTGAGTAAAAAAAGTTATAATCCTATGATATATTAGTTATCTTGATGAATAAAGTTTATAACCACGATAATTATTATAAATTTAAGGAAAAATTACTTTTTTATCCTTGAGTTATAGCATAATTAATGAATTCATCCCTCTATTTTTAAGATCCAACACTTTCATCCTTGAGGTTTAATTTCGTCAAAATTAAAGATCTCTCCGTAAAAAATGCCATTAGTGACAGAAAAAATGACTGAACTACCCTTTCTAGAACCCAACACTTTAGTCCCTAAAATTTAATTCCTACAAATTTATAGGTCCATCTCTCAAAAAATTAAAAGAAAAAATACGTTTTCATCCCTAAGATATTACATAATTAACAGATTTATCCCTCTCTTTTTTTAATTCAACACTTTAATCTCTGAAGTTTAATTTCGTCAAAATTTAAGGAAGAAAATCTCAAACTCAATCTCCATAAACAAATAAAAATTTCAATAAATTTAAGATTCAAATTCAGCAAATATAATAAAAATCAAAATATATAAAATTTAAATTATTAAAACTAAAAAGTTAAAATTCAATAAAAATTGCTTTTGTGATGCCGCTCGCCGTCGATCACTATTTGCCATTTGAAAAATTCATTAAAATATCTCTGACATTTTAAAAAGTCTACTAGTTAGTCTTTCCATTAATTTTAATCGTTAAATATTATACAAAAAAATTAAAATACCCCTAATATAGAAAGACTAATTAGTAAACTTTTTAATAATTTGAGAGATCAACTAATAGTTTTTTTAAACTATAGGGACTAAATAGTAAAATATTTAGTGATAAAATTAATAGAAGAACTAACTAGTAGACTTTTTAAAATGTCAGGGACATTTTAATATATTTTTCAAATTTGAGGGATTAAGTAGTGAGTTTTTCTATACTATAAAGACTAAATAGTACTTTTTTTTATTTTATTATTGATAAAAGTATTTTTGAAATTATATTTATTCTATTTTCTTTGAGTAAGTGGAAATCATTTATTTAACAGAAATTTTTTACAGAAAAATCCTGAATTTTGACATAATTAAATCTCAAGACGAAAGTATTGGATTTTAAAAATAGAAAGACAAATTCGTTAATTATGTTATATTTCAAGGACTAAAAAATAATTTTTTATAAATTTAAATAGAAATGAAGTTTTTATTGTAAGTTTTAATTGCTCAAAAATTAGAATTAATTTAATCGTAAGATTCAAAGCATTGGGTTTAATATAAAATAAATAAAATTTTATTCTTTTATCAATAGAGTAATTTGGCATGCTATGTTAGGTGTTAGTCTCGAAATTTAAAGAGATTTGGGAATATTACTTTAAGTTAAATAGAAAAGCGTGTGATTCTATTGCATTGACAATTGATATTGAATAGTGAAGTCAACACAAAAAAATTATATATTTTAAAAATAATTAATTTAATTAATTTATTAAGTATTTAACTGATTAATTAAATTAATATATTTAGTTTACAACATTTCGATTGAAAAGTCCCTAACATTACTTTTCAAAAGATGAGTTATTTAGTCCATTAAGAGTTAGCACGGATTGAAAGGAGAATTAGGCACCATCAAATGGGCTTTGTAATGGATCAAGATTAGTCTGAACTAAAAAGGCCCATCTACTATTGTTTTGGACTTAAGGGAGAACTAGCCTAATCTCCACTCTTCCCAAACTTGGTTGGCCGAATGAAGGAGCAAAGGAAAGATAATTGCTAAAATTTTGGAGAAGGAGAATTCCTTTAATCTTGAAAGAAGCAGCATTTGGAGCTCTTGAAAATTCCTGAGAAGCTGCGCTACAATATGTGGTTTCTCATCTTCCACACCAAGTCTTGCTAATGGAAAAATTAAGCAAATTTGTTCACCTGAGCCTATAGTATGAATGCTTATAAGTGAATGAGAAAATTATATATGCATGACATCTTAGAAATCTTATGGTGTTGAAAATAAAATTTGCACATATCTGTTTCATGCTTTCGCCCTTTCGTTGAGAGAAAATTTTAATAAAACCGAATTGACTGGTATATAATATGTATTAGGTAAATTTAGCGTGAATGACCCCTTTAACTTAGTGGTAAACTGATTGTAGGAAGATATCAGTCTTGATTTTCTAATCTGTTTTTTTTTTTTTTTTGTTCTTTTATATTTGTGTTTGAAAATGAATCCTAACCGTCCATGCGGATAAACTAACCTTAGCCATCCAGTATTTACTATATACCCTTCACTTTCACAAACCTTACTCTCCTCTCCTCCCTCCATTTCCTCTCTCTCCGTTCATCTTCCTCAAAACCTAATTTTCGCTTTTTTTTTTATTGCCAAAATTAGTTTCTCCCTTAATAACCTTCTTCCTTTCTTTCGATTTACACTCAACGAACGCTCTTTTTCTTCCCCCTTTCAATTTCTTCTCCATAATCAAGCTTCTTACTCTCTTTCCTCGAGCTCTCTCTCTCAATTTCTTCCATGGCTCAGTCCTTCAACGCAGTTTCATCTTGCATGTCCCTCCACTTTCCGTAGGCAATGGTAAATAAAAGAAGAAGATTCGAATAAATTTTTAATCCGGAAATTGAAAGCTCATTCACCTAAAATTCTTTTCCTTTATTTTTAATTTTCTTTCACAAACTTGTAATACTAATGGAATTGGATTAAAAAAAAAGAAAAAAAGAAACGTTTACTATGATTTATATTTAATAATTTAAATTTTAAATAAAAAAATTAAAATTTTTTATTTGTCACAATTATAGTCAAAGAGAATTAAATTAAAAATAAAAAAGTTAATGATAAATTACAATTAATATAAAAAAGTCAAAGAGAATGTGAGGTGGTTGGTGTCTATAGCAGCTACTCCGATACTCAAGTCAGTAAATTAAATAAAAGGCGAATGTAAGGAATTGCTTAGAATTCAAGAGTAGTTGTGCAAAAATGCTAACTTTGGTATATGCTATCATTAGCTTTTATACTGTAAGAAAGTTGAGTTAATTATCGCATCTTTTGAAAATCCGATTGGTACTAGCAAATTGATAGGGGATCTTGTGATTATAGGTGTAATGAGAATCTGCTGAATTATATCCGCTAACGGTAACTTTCCATGGAGTCTCACCCTGTAGTTGAGAGAATGAGTCTTAACGAAAAATTGAGTCCTTAAGCATTCAAGTCTTCTTTTCCCTTGGTGGAACCGAGTATCACCTGATCAGACTCTTGACATGTGACTCTGTCTTCGAGTACTAGCACATGGCCTATTTTGGCAGTTATTGTGTTATATTAGAAGTCCCCCACTAGTTTTCGATTCTTCATATTTGAAGGTGACCGTTATTTTCACAATCCAGGACACGTGGAACATCTCGATCGGCCTTCCATGATTTTAATG
Organism: Manihot esculenta; assembly: GCF_001659605.2. Taxonomy (NCBI): domain Eukaryota; kingdom Viridiplantae; phylum Streptophyta; class Magnoliopsida; order Malpighiales; family Euphorbiaceae; genus Manihot; species Manihot esculenta. Next base: position 10,239,467 of record NC_035164.2, on the reverse strand, counting down.
AAAAATATTCTCTCATATCTTTGTCATTATTTTCACTGAGTGTTTACATACTTTGTATTCATTTATAACTCTTATCCGACCATCAAGGCTTGAATAATCTCTTAAAAAATTATTAAGGGGTTAACACTCGACCAACTACTTGGCAACCTCTGTTTTTTGCCATAAAATAATTTTACTTTTTAATGGGACTTACCCCGCCTTGTGGCTCGCCCAGCGAATACCTACTTCGTGGCTATGGAATAAATAACTTAAAATAATAACGCGAATTGAACATTCGATCATGATAACGACTTAAAGGATTTTATTAATCGGGACTTGACACCCAAGCATTAGCTTAGCGGATATCCGGTTTGTGGCATTTTTTGGCAGAAACTTGATTTTATCTTTGGGGACTAATATTCAAAGACTCACTTGACGGTTACCTGTCTTGTGGCACTTTTTGGCAGAAACTTGTCTTTATCTATTGGGACTAACACCTGAAGACTCGCCTAGCGATTACCTGCCTTGTGGCCTGAGCATAAAATACCTTAAAAACTTTTTGCGAAGTGGGACTAACACCCGGTTGCGTGGCCTGGCGGATACTCGTCTTCTGGCCTTGGCATGAAATGCCTTGTTTAGCGGACTAACACCCGAATTATGGTCTGGCAAATACCTGCCTTGTGGCCTTGGTATGAAATGTCTTAGAAACTTTTTGTGAAATGGGACTAACACCCAGTTGTGTGGCCTGGTGGATACTCACCTTATGGCCTGACATAAAATACATTAGAAACTTTTTTGTGAAATGGGACTAACACTTGGTTGTATGACCTGGCAGATACCCACCTTGTGACCTGGCATAAAATGTCTTAGAAAATTTTTTAGAAAATGGGACTAACAGCCGATTGCGTAGCCTGGCGGATACTCACTTGTGGCTTGGCATAAAATATCTTAGAAACTTTTTTGTAAAATGGGACTAAACCCGATTGCATGGCCTGGCAGATACCCGCCTTGTGGCCCTGATATGAAATATCTTATTTAGCGGGATTAACACCCGATTATGGTCTAGTGGATACTCGCCTTATGGCCTGATATAAAATACTTTGTCTAGTGAGACTAGCATCCGGATTATGGCCTAGCGAATACCCGCCTTTCAGCCTCACATAAAATACCTTGTTTAGCGGGATTAACACCTAGCCTAGCGGATACCCATCTTGTAGCCTTTTTCTTGTCTCCACATATTCTAACCTCTCTGCCTTTTGGTTTTGCTTTTGACTCGTCCTCTTGTCTTCTCTTAGCGCTTGGACTTCATTATCCAGTCTTATGTATTTCTAGGCTTTTGTCCATTAGCTGTTGGTAAGTAGCGGCTAGGTTCTTGATTAGAAAATCCATGAACTTGATGTTGCGTGTTCCTTTTTTTCAATACTTCACATGCTATCTCATGATTTAATTCTTCCACCTGTATTGCTTCTGTGTTGAAACATGAGATAAAACTCCTTAAAAACTCGCCCTCTTATTGGCGGATCTTCCGCAAATTAGAGGAGAACTTTTTAGGAGGTATGCAAGTAATAAACCTAGATTTAAACAACATAGCAAATTATGTAAAGTGATGAATTGAACTTGAACTCAGATGTTGGTTCTGAGCCAAACCTATAAACGTTGATGGGAACACTCGGCACAACATAAAATCATTAACGTCCTGAAGTTGCATTGTTGTTCAAATGATCACCAGGTGACTCCTGAGATTTGTTGTTCCATCATATTTGTCCAAACTTGGGAGTTTGAACTTGGCAATAAAATTCTCTACTAGGATCTCTTCTAAAGAGGCAAGGTATCGTCCAGGCCAAAGTTCTCTTCTTGCTCTTTCTGGTACCTTTGAACAGCCCATACCAGCTTCCAATTGACATCCTTTGAAACATCGTTTGATGACTCTTCTTCCTCGAACTTGGCCTTCCCTTTGGATAGCATCTGAATCGTCTCTATTTGAGTCCTTAGGATATTAATGGAGGCTTCCTCCCTTCCCCTAGGAGCCATAAATGATACCTACCCTCGAGTTTTGTATTGCTCGAGAATAGCCTGCAAACTTTTGATATATTGGAGCATTTGCTCATTATTCAGATTGTTGAGATCTGCTTCGCTGACCATAGAGGGTGTGGTTTATCCACTGCCAGGAGTGGAACAAATGATAGCGCCCTCATTGGTAGTAACCTTAGCAGCAGCTCATTAATTGCCAGCCATTCGAGATAAAGAAAAGAAAGATTTCTTTTTAAGAGAAATGGGATAAGAGACCGATTTTAATCCAAATGAACATAGAGAATTCAATGGATTTCACAGCAACAGAACCAAATGGATTTCACAGCAACAGAACCAAATGATGTGGCTGAAACGAATCTATGCTATGATTGGTCACTCTACAAGAAAGAAAATATGAGGTGGTTGGCACCTATGGCAACCACTCTGACGCTCAAGTCAGTAAACTGAAGAAAATGGCGAATGTAAGGAATTGCTTAGAACTCAATAGTAGTTGTGTAAGAATATGTACCTTGGTCTCTGCGATAATTAACTTTTATACTGTAAGAAGATGAAGTTAATTATCGCATCTCCTGAAAATTCGGTTGGTATAAGCTAATTGATAGGGGATCTTGTGATTATAGGAGTTAGGGATCTGCTGGATTATATCTGCTAACAGTAATTTCCCACGGAGCCTCTGAGAGGGTGAGTCTTAACAAAGAGCTGAGACTTAAAGCGCCTGAGTCTTCTTTTCCCTCGGTGGGACTGTGTATCACCTGATCAGACCCTTGCTATGTGGCCCTGTCTTCGAGTGTTATATAGCGCTAGTTACAAGTTTACTGAATAATTTTTTACAAAATTATCTCCAGCAGTGTACACGTCTAAACAGTTAATTATTTTTGAAGAAATTACTATTTAATCCCTACAGTATGACAAAACTCACTAGTTGGTCCCTCCATTTTGAAAAATATATTAAACGTCTCTAACGTTTTAAAAAACTCCTAATTAGTCCCTTTATTAATTTTAGTTGTTAAGTATTTTACTGTTTAGTCTCTATTATTTTGAAAAATTCATTAGTTAGTCCTCAGATTTTTAAAAAAATCTATTAATTAGTATCTCCGTATTAGAGGCATTTTAAAATTTTTTATAATGCTTAATGACTAAAATTAACAAAGGAATAACTAGTATACTTTTTAGAATGTCAGAGACGTTTTAATACATTTTTCAAAATAAAGCAACTAATTAGTGAATTTTTTAATACTATAGAGACTAAATAAGTAATTTTTCATTTTTTTTTATAGTAGCCCTTATTAGTTAAATATTTTTATAGTAACCCTTATATTTTTTTAATGCTCTTATTTTTATAATAGAGAAAATTATTTTTTCATCCTTAAGGCATAACATAATTTACAAATTTATCTCTCTATTTTTATAATTCAATACTTCAGTCCCTCAAGTTTAATTCTGTACAAATTCAAAGTTTATCCATCAAAAAATTTTGTTAAATCAATGATTTAAGTCTACTCAAAGGAAAGAAAGTAAAATATAATCCCAAAAATATCCTTATCATTAATAAAAATTACTTACCCTTTAAATTCTCAAATTTCTTTTATCTTCTTCACTCATCCTTTCGTTATCCATGTCTAACTCATTACCCAAAACTACAAATTTTGTCTTTAAAAAATACATCTTGCAGTAATCGAGGAGGTGATAGAGGAAAGAAACTAAATATAATAAGAAAGCTAGATGAAACAGAAATTCAAAAGGATTCCAAGAGAGAAGAAAAAAAGAATAAAAGGCAGAAGGAAGAGAAAGAAAATGGAACCAATATGGGAATGATATTGAAACCCATGAATTGGATGAATTAGAGCAAGTTGAAGGTGACAGAGATACAGTAGCGGTGACTGGAAAGGATGTGCAGGAGGCCAAGTATGCCCCATTGAAATCATTCGCTGAGTCGAATTAGCCAGAGTTGTCCTCAAATGCTACAAAAATTTCAAGAATCCATCTCCAATTCAAGCACATGTTTGGCCTTTTTTGTTGAATGGGCGTGATGTTATTGGGATTGCAAAGACTGGCTTAGGTAGATTTTTTAATTGTAGAGAATCGAAGATAAAGTTAAATAAGATTTTTGGCTTGTGATTGTTTTTCCCCTTCAGGCAAGATATTGGCGTATGGGATATTTGTAATTATGCATGTTTGAACAAGACTATTGTTTGGTTACATGTGGAGAAATTAATGAATTTCTGGATGCCTATTGTAAATGCAGTAAACTCTTATTGAATTGGTTTCTGAGTTAGGGAACAAACTCAGCTTCATATTAATTTAAAATTAAGAAAAAAAAATTATTTTTTAGTCCTTAAAGTATGACATAATTAACATATTTGTCCCTTTATTTTTAAAACCGAATACTTTTATCCCTGAATTTTAATTTCGTCAAATAATAAGTCTTTCCGTCCATTAAATATGTTAAGTCAAAAATTAAAAGACTAGTAAAAGGAAAGATAATGACTTTTTTATACTAAAAAAATACCCTTATCAATATCAAAAATTCTTTTACTATTCAAATCCCTAAATCATTTTGAACATCATCTCAAATCTTAATCATAATAAATCTTCTCTATGAAAGAATATATGATTGAGATTCACTTTTGAGAAATCACAACCTAAGCAAAGCATTGCCGGCACGAGCCCCTCTTCTCCTTCGATGACAATGTTGCTTGGATGATAGGTCCCTCTTCTCCAATGACAATGTGGATTTGATGAAATTCTAGTGAACAGAGGAATGATATAGCATCAAAGAGAAAGAGTGTTTCCAATGATTTGATTTCTTGCCTTCTCACCATCTTTACCAAGGTTCATTATTTCACTTTTTTTTATTTGATTTAATTTTTCTAGTCCCTGTGTTTAGGGGTGAGCATTCGGTCAGTTCGGTTCAAAACCGAACCGAACCGAAATAACTGAAAACCAAATTGCAGTATTTTACATAAACCGAACCGAACCGAATAAGAGAGATAACCGAATCAAACCGATTTGGTTCGGTTCGGTTCGGTCGGTTAAACTGATTTTCAAATTTTTCATTATTCTTTTTACTCTTTTTAGATTGATTTTTAGTGTTCTAAAATTCAATCTAAAAAGAGTAAAAAGAACAATCAACAGCACACAAATTCAACACACAAATTCAACAATCAAACGTACACAAATTCAACAATCAACAGCAAATAACACTTGCCAAAATAACACTTGTCGACTGAGAGCTGTGGAATAAGCACTTGCCGACTGTCCGACGACGCGTGGAGAGCCGATAGAGTGCAACGACCGACGCCGATGGTGAATCAGTTCAGTCGAGAGGAGAGTGGAGGCACAAGTGTGAGAATCTCGCAGCGAGATGAGAGATGGAGCAGAGCATAGAGATGAGAGATTGTCGACTACCCGACGACGCGTGGAGAGCCGATAGAGAGCAATGGCCGACGCCGATGGTGAATCAATCCAATCGAGAGGAGAGTGGAGGCACAGGCGCGAGAATCTCGCTACGAGATGAGAGATGGGGCAGAGCACAGAGATGAGAGATGGAGCAGATGGAGAGATGAGAGATGGAGCAGGAGCACTAGCGGCACACACGAAGAGATAGAAATTTGTTTTAGATTTAGGGCAGGGAAGGGAAGGGAAGGGAAATAGGGAATTAGGGAATAGGGAACTATTAAAATGACGTAGTATAGGTGATTTCGGTTTGGTCTAATCGAAATTTTTACGTCTAAAACCAAACCGAACCAAAATCATCGATTTTTTAAAAATTTCAAACTGAACCGAACCCAAAAAAAAATAAAACTGAACCAAATTTTTGAAATTAATCGGTTCGGTCGGTTATTTCGGTTTAAACCGAATACTGCTCACCCCTACCTGTGTTCTATTGGATTCAAAGAGTCAATAAGACTATGTTTTCATTTATGTGAACTGAATTTCTTTTATATTGCTAGAAAAAGAAATTCTTTTTAAGAAAGAATTTCATGGCTTTTATGGGAATTGAGTTCAGTTATTTAATAATTTGTATTCAATTCAAGCACCCATATGGTAAAATTAAAGGTTTTATAGTCTCAATACCATATAAAATCTTAAAATTTACATTTCATTTGAAACCAAAACTATACAGGTTTAATTGACAATGAAAAAAAAAAAAGAAAGAGAGAGATTTTAAGGGTTACGGTGTGATGATCTGAGATCCAATTGAATAGGGTTTTACAAGGGTTTTGTGTTACTGAATAAGGCCTTAGCTTTCTGAGGAGGGGACTCCTCTTTTATACATTGTCTTGCTTGCTGGTGACGTGTAAAGGTCTTTCCAGGATTGGGCCACGCGTCTCTGCCATGCGGATTCGGAGGTACTAGGGTATCAGCCGCCTGCTCCATGCGTAACGGCCTCTGATTCTCCTCGTGCGTACGTTCGAGCGGATCTGCCAGGCTGTCTGGTGAATATTACTCCAGATCCTGGGCCGGGCTGAGAGTTGGGCCGGATGCTAAGCCTGAGTGGGGAGGGTCTGCTTCGTGCGGGCCGGGCCGACTTGAGTGAGGAAGATGGGCCGAGCCCGGCCTTGAAGGTTGGATGAGCCAGGCTTGTTATGTACATCAGGTATGCGGGCCCCTACGTCGTGGGCCTTGGGCTGTGGTCAAGCCCCTGGTCTGGGGTGAAGGAATCCAGCGGTCATCAATTGCCCCTTCACCTTCTCGGCTGTTATTGCTCCAACTGCCGAGGGGGTGAATATCAAGAACTATTATGATCGCGTCTGTTCGGGTTCAGGTGTCTTAATAACATCCTTTCATCTTTCAGTCGTTGCGCAGTTTCTGAATTCTATCTGCTCTTTCCTCTTTCTGTTTTTTCTCTATTTTTCTTGTCCTCTGCCGCCTTTACTTTCTTGTCATCATTATCTGGACATCTCCTTTCTTTCCTTTTCTGTGAATATCTTTTAGAAATCTGACGTCATTAGCTTAGGGTCTATTGTAGCTCTGCCCCATGCTAAGTCCTCAGGCTTCGAGTATATATCAGTGCCAGCTTTTCTTCATTCTCGGGCCTTCTGTTGAAGCGAGAAATTCCTGTTTTATCTGTGGCAGGTCTATCCGACGCCTTCTTCAAACAGATTGCCTTGCGCCCCAGAGGTTTGTCTCGATTGTGCTCTCATCATCTTAAGGGAGAACTGTTTCTGACTTGTCCCTGTTTTGAAACTTTTGGCAGTTCCTGAGATAAAAATGGGTCAGTTCAAAATTCTTGAAAATTCAGTGTTACCTCTAAGGCGTCTGGATGGTGCATTGAGGATTCTTCGGATATGGCAGGCGAAGGGCGAGACCATTCAGCAAGCTGCTGAAACTGATTTACCCAGGTCGTCTGGCCGGCCTCCTCCTCTGCTTGTTGTCCGGGCTCCAGAGGAGTTCTGGACTGTTGAGGGGTTCGATCTTACTTTGCCTTTTTCCACAGAGAAACAGGGAATTTCCTCGATGCCCCTGTTGTCCTCTTTTGATATAAACGGGAGTGGCGCCGGCGCTCAGCTTGCTGTTCTTTTTGGTGTGAAGTACCAGTATTATTATTCCCTTTGGTGTGAAGTACCAGTATTACGTGAGACTGGGATCTGCTGCACTCAGTCAGGTCTCCAGCGATTTATTCGAATGTGTACTTCGCGATCTCTTCGGGGCCATAGCCTCGAAGACTTATGTTTTTCATGTGTGATGCACGGCCGGCATACCATATCTGAGCTAGTTCGAATGTATCGTGCATCACACTTGGATAACCGGACGTTCGCCCAGGGGAACAGTGAGAAATGCTTATGGGAATCAACTTGTTCAGTTCCCCTGTAATAGCGAGACAGATCTAGGCCTTTTTTGAAAAACTCTCACTCCGAGCTACGAGAAGTCCTCCGAGCTGAAGACTAGAATAGTAGGGTAGGTAATAGTCGTAGATGAGGAAGTATCTGGATATGTAAATTCTTTAAGAATAGTCTTTTATCCCGTAGTGTAGGCCTTTGTAGCGTGTTGTAATGTGCTTTTCTTTTAATGAAGCTCTTGTTCTGCTCTCATGCTTAAGCTGTTCTTCTTCTATTATGTGTGAAATACTTTAGATTGCTCGCCTTATCATTTTAACCAACTGATCTCTGTCCTGCTTTTTCCCGAGCTAATCTAACCTATCTGCGAGCTCTGATGAGTTGAACTCCGGATCCACTTAGTCAACTGGGCTTCCAAGTTTTCGAACTGGACTGTCTGACCGACCTGTGAGCTCGGTCTTTACTTCGATGAATTGAGCTTTGGGTCTCCTTCATCCGATCGGGCTCTCAGGTCGTGTTGTCCGAGCTGAATTGACCGACCTGAGAGTTTTGTCTTTGCTTAGTGAAATGAGCTCTGAGTTTCCTTTAGCTAGCCGAGCTCTCAAGTCATGCTGTCTGAGCTGGACCAATCCGACCTCTGAGCTCGGCTTTATATGAGTTGAACTCTAAGCTCTCAGCTTTGTATGACTCCGAGGTGCTTTTGGCGCCTTTTTCCGATCTTCCACCCTTTGTTTAGTAGTGGTAAATCAAATCTTATAACTTTTTAAGTGATGCGTAAGTCTGACCTTTATCATGCTCCCATTTGCTTGTACTTTTAAGTCTTTTCATGACTTGACCCTCTGTTTCCACGGCATTGACTATAAGTAGTAGGCTAAGTTGCTCTGACTGATGATTTGGGCCTGTATTATGTGAATGGCGAATGGGCTTTTAAATGATGGACTGTCATCGTATACTTGGCCCTTGATAGATGTAGAGAAGCCCAGCAATCATCCTTTTGCCCCTTTACCGTCTGGCCGGTGATTTCCTAACCGTTCGAGAGGGTAAACTTCGAGAACAATTAATGATCGCGCCGCTCCAAGACAAAACTGTTCAGTATCAGCGCTTTGCCTCATAATAGCCTTTCTTTCTTTCTTTTCGAATTCTTTCTGTCTTTTGAAGAACTAGCTCTTGGTTGCTCTCTGTCTTCCTGCAATTCCTTCTACGTCTCTTTTTTCATCCCACCGTGTTCTCAGGTACGCTTCCTTGTTCTTCCATGGCAAGTTTAAAGCTTCCTGATGTTTTTGACCTTGAGTCGCATATTACCCCTTCCAACATAGCTAATCACATTTCCCGGAGGCTTTTAGACACTCCATTATATCTTATTCGAGCACCTCTTTCGAATGAGAGGATAGTTCTTCCTTACCCTTGCCCACCTGGTTTAGTGGATCCCCAAGGGGTTCGTAGCATAGTGTTTTTCCTGAAGCAGAGAGAATTTGGTCTACCGCTTCCTTTTACCCCTTTCTTTGTTGAGGTGTTTGAATACTTTGGGGTAACTCCTCGAATGTTATCCCCGAATTCCATTTTGTTCATGTCCTGTTTCGAGTCTATCTGTCTGGGTTGGGGTTTCGCCCCTACGGCCTGTCTGTTTGTCACATTTTTCTGCCTGGTTAGGGCGAAGCAAAACTTCTATTACTTTTCCCCCCGTAATGGGCTGTCTCTTCTTACGGGCTACAAGGATTCTATAAAGGGATGGGTAGAGAATTTCCTTGTGGCGGAGTTGAAATTAGGGTCCTGCCGATCATGGGATGTGGACCTAAGGTGGGGGGAGATCTTTCCGGGTTGCAACGATCTGCCCGAATTGAGTCTCATTGAGCAGGTCGGGCTGCTTCGACTGACTTCCGTTGAGAGGAAGTATGATGTCGAGAAATGTATGTTTGCGTCCAACCTTGGGGATATCCGGGACACGGGTATAGTGCTTTGTCCGGCTATTCTGTTTCTTCTTTGCTCATGATATCAGGAAGTATGCTGATTCTTTATAACCTCTTGTTTCTTGCAGCTTCTGAGGTTAGGATGGAGGGCATCAAATTCCCCAAGAATTTTGACCTGTCTCGGGAGAACATGCATGCCATTTTTGACGCCTTTGGGGATGGGCGTTCTGTAACTGAGATTGCTGCAGAGCTGGCTCAGGCCGCTTCCTCCAAGAAGATCAGCCGACCTCCCGTCAAAGCCTCTTCTCGAACTTCCAAGCCGAGCTCTCGCAGCACCAAATCAGCTCGGTCATCTAGCCATGGTGGGTCGAGCTCGACCTCGACGCCTGCTGAAGGGTTTAAATCCGTTCCAGCCTCTTTAGAGGTCGTGAGGGAAGCTTCCCTAGCTGTTGTGGAGCAGACTCCAGCTACTGAACAAGTGGGGCAGGGTGCCGTTCATTCTACTGAGGAGGTGTTAGGGGGGAAATTTAAGTCCCCTGTTGAAGATAAGGAGATTCCTAGGACAGGGATGGAGATCGTCCTCCTGGAGGATCAAAGCCCAGAGGTTTCTGGTGAAGGTGCCCCTGCCCCTGTGAGGACTGAGCCTGAGGGATCTGAGGGTGTCCCCTCAAAGACTGGGGGCAAGCGTCCGACCCCTTCTGGAACGCCTGTCCCATCTCCTGCTCGGAAAAAATCCCGGACTGCTGTGGGTCCTTCCCCACCTCTTCCTCCCATTGGGAAAGGGAAGGGTGTGTCTACTGTTCCTTCGTCGTCCCCTACTGACAACATTCTGGACCTGTCAAGCATTTCCTCGGAGTCTCCGGCCTCCGCTGTTGCCGCACTTCTCCGGGAACGGATGTTCGGCGGGATAACAGAGGCTTCGGATCCTCGTCTTCTGGCCCTGACTGGTCACTTGGCCAGTTCTACCAAGGAGCAGGTGTCCTTCCAATCTCGCTCTCGTGAGGAGCTCGGATCGACGATTGGAGAAATGCTGCTGATGGTAAGTTATTTTTTCACCTTGCTTTTGAGTTTGCTTGGTGTCTTTTCGTGACAATTGTTCTTCCGTCCTAGGTGTTAGGCCTGGTTATGGAGGTGGATGCCCGTGATCTCTCTCTCCGGGAGTCCGTGGACCGCCGGATCGAGGAAGCGCGTCGTGATGAGAACCTGACTGCCACTAGTGACGCGAGGGGCCACCTGGCAGCCGCCCGGGAGCAGATCCGGTCTCTTCAAGTGGAGTTGCATTCTGCCCAGGAGGCCTCTAAAAGAGCTGAGGACAAAGCAGTTGAGGCGGCAGAGCATAGCAAATCCCTGAAGTCAGAGCTATCTCGTACTCGCAGAGTTCTCCAGGAGTCTGATGAGAGGGCAGCTGAAGTGGAAACTCGTTGTGTAGAAGTTGTAAAACAGCTGTCTTCTATGACGACGGCCCTTCAGGAGAGGGATGAGGCTGTAAGCCAAAGGGCTGAGGTCCAGCACCAACATGAGGCCTTAAAGGCTGATTTTGAGGGGCTTCAAGCTCACCTGAGTGAGGTGAAGGCTCAGAAGGAAAGTGCCCTAGCCCGGGTGGAAGTCCTTGAGCAGGAATTGGGCACAAGTTCTGAACGTATCAAAGATCTGTCTTCATCGACTGAAGAGTTCACCCTTCGCCAACAACAGCTAAAGCATGAAGTTAGGTCTTTGGAACGTAAATGTTTAGCCCTGCTTGAGGTGGTAAAGTATGCGGAAGGGAAGGCGCAGCTGAAGCGTGAACAGTATATAGCGGAGTATCAGGAGTCTGATGAGCTGAAGGTTAAAATTGATCAGGCCTGTGAAGCTCATCTTCAGGATTATAAAGACTCTTCTGAGTTTAAGGAATTTGTGGCTGAGGCTTGTGAAGAACACCTTGATGAGTATAAAGCTTCTGGTGATATGAAAAAGGCTATCCTTGAGAAGTCCTACCGTATGTATGTAACTGGCTACAATCGCGGTTTAAGAGAAGCTAGGCAGGCTCCTGATATTCCTTTGGCCGAGCTTCGTAGGCGCGAAGTGGACTCAGATGGCGAGTCAGTGCTATACGGGGAGGATGATTTCCCTTTGCCCCGAGGAGATTCTCGGAGGAACATAGACCGGCCAGCTGAGTCTTCGTCAGAGGAGTCTGAGGTAGGGTCGGAGGAAGATGATCTTGATTCTGAGAAGGACGGCCTCCATCTTAGGTCAGAAGTTGCCCCTACTATTAATGTTGAGAGCTCTGGCCCCAGGGACACCGAGCTTCCTTCGGGGGTGGCTATAAATAGAGATAATGCGGGCGAGGGCGTTCTTGCTGATGTAAGTCCTTTAAGGACTATCTATCCTTCTTCTTCGCCGGAGAAATAAATTGTAATAGTTATTAATGAAATATTATTTTCCTTCTTGTTTTTCATATTTCTTGACATTTAGCTCTACTCTTCGTATTTGTGATGTAAACTACATCTTTTCATTCAGAAGCTCTGAATTAAGCTTAAGTTGCGAGCTCAGCGCCTAGCTGATAATTCTGGGAGATCAAGTCTCGTACCTTTTTAATGACAACTATCATGTCAGTTTTTGGCTTTTAGTCCTGCTTTCTTTGTTGTAATTTCGCATATTTGTTTCAGATAAACTGATTTAGGCTGTAATATAGGCTTTGATTATAGCCTTTTTATCCTCCTAAGGATGTCGTCATTTATGAGTCCTGCTATGGAGAGAGCTCGGCCTTTCTCTTTGGCCTTCGTACCTTGATCCCTTAAGGATATGAGCCAACCCGAGCTGGGAGCTCGGTCTTGGGTTTTTGTGGACATCGGTCCGGGCTGGGAGCTCGACCTTGAGTATTGTAAGGATATAAGTCCGTTCGAGCTGGGAGCGGAGCTCGGTATGTAAGGATGTAAGTCCGTTCGAGCTGGGAGCTCGGCATTTTTTTTTTTTTTTTTTTTCAAGAGATCTTACGGGATCCTATTTTTCTTTGAATTTCCGGGACGACCTCGGGGCCTCGCCGGTAGTTTTTGTTTCCAGGAGATCTTACGGGATCCTGTTTTTCTTTGAATTTCCGGGACGACCTCGGGGCCTCGCCGGTAGTTTTTGTTTCCAGGAGATCTTACGGGATCCTGTTTTTCTTTGAATTTCCGGGACGACCTCGGGGCCTCGCCGGTAGTTTTTGTTTCCAGGAGATCTTACGGGATCCTGTTTTTGCTTTGAATTTCCGGGACGACCTCGGGGCCTCGCCGGTAGTTTTTGTTTCCAGGAGATCTTACGGGATCCTGTTTTTGCTTTGAATTTCCGGGACGACCTCGGGGCCTCGCCGGTAGTTTTTGTTTCCAGGAGATCTTACGGGATCCTGTTTTTCTTTGAATTTCCGGGACGACCTCGGAGCCTCGCCGGTAGTTTTTGTTTCCAGGAGATCTTACGGGATCCTGTTTTTCTTTGAATTTCCGGGACGACCTCGGGGGCCTCGCCGGTATTTTTTGCAAAATTCAGGCTCATTGGCCTTACTGTCGCTTCGTCATCTCAGCTGGTTTTTGTGCCTAACTGAGGTCTTGTTTGCGAGGGATCTTTCTGAGCCCTGTTCTTTTCTTTATCATGAAAAATGTTTTTTCACACAGATAATCATATTGTATAAACAATTTTCATTTATTCACATTTGTTAAAATACGATGTTTTTTCTTTACAAATATTTCAAGGAAAATACCTTTTTAAGTGCTGGATGTTCCAAGCATGGGGCTCGGGGTTTCCTTGCATATCTTCAATTCGGTATACCCCGGGCTTAACCACTTTTGTCACCTTGAATGGACCTTCCCAGGTCGGTGCTAGTTTGCCTGCGGCTGCTCTTTTTCCAGTAGCTTCCAGGTTTCTTAAAGTCAGGTCTCCCACCTTCAAGCTTCTTTCTCTGACCTTTTGATTGTAATATTTTGCCGCTCGTTGTTGATAAGCAGCAGTTCGGACTTGGGCTTCTTCCCTAACTTCTTCAAGAGCATCTAGGCTACTCCTTAATTTGTCCCCATTAGCGTTTTCACTAACGAATTGAACTCGATGAGTGGGGATCTGCAACTCAATTGGGACTACAGCCTCTGTGCCATACGCAAGTGCAAATGGGGTTTCTTGAGTGGGCGCTCTGGGAGTGGTTCGGAGTGCCCATAGAGTGCTATTGAGTTCTTCTGCCCAATTCTCCTTTGCGCCATCCAGCCGTTTCTTTAATCCTTGAAGGATAGCTCTGTTAGTGACTTCTGTTTGACCATTAGTCTGAGGATGAGCCACGGAGGAGAATTTATGCCATATGCCCATGTTCGTCGTGAAGGCTCTGAAAGTGCTGCAGTCAAATTGTCTGCCGTTGTCTGAGATAAGTACTCTTGGTATGCCAAATCTGCAGATGATATGTCCCCATACGAAATCTATCATCTTGCGAGCTGTGATTGTGGCTATTGCTTCTGCCTCTGGCCATTTCGAGAAATATTCCACAGCCACCACTACGAATTTCCTTTGCCCCGTAGTCTTGGGGAAAGGTCCCAGGATGTCAATTCCCCATTGTGAGAAAGGCCATGGACTAGATATGCTTGCTTGAGGAGTGGCAGGGGTCCTGATGGCATTAGCAAATCGCTGACATACGTCACACCTCCGGACAAACTCTTCTGCTTCTTTTTTAACAGTAGGCCAGTAGTATCCTTGCCTGAATATTTTATTGGCTAATGTCCCTGCTCCCTCGTGAGCTCCACATAGGCCTCTATGTATTTCCTCCATTACCTTTGCAGCTTCTTCCGGACTCACACACCGGAGCCATGGGCTGGATTTCCCTTTTCTGTATAAAGTTCCCCTTATTACTTGGTAATTGGCAGCTCGAGCTGCTATCTTTTTGGCTTCAACTTTATCTTCGGGGAGTTCGCCCTTCTCCAAGTATTTCAAGTATGGAGTCATCCAAGTTGGGCTCTGCTCCACCTGTAGTACCGTACATATTTTTTTGAAAGCAGGTGTGCTGACATGCTGTATGTAGACTTCATCAGGAAGCTGCTCTAACTCTTCTTTGGTCAGCCGACTAAGCAAGTCTGCCTCCTCATTTTCATCTCGAGGTATCCTCCGAAATCTCGTAAATACTCCTCGGCGCGTGAGGTCGGCTTCCACAGCTTTTACTTTATCAAGGTAACTCTGCATGATGGGATCTCTGGCCTGATATATTCCCGTCACCTGGTTGATCACCAGCTGAGAGTCACTATTTACTTCGAGGTCGGTTACCCCTATTTCCAAAGCTACCAACATTCCGTTCACCAAGGCTTCATATTCGGCCACATTATTAGAAGCTTTGAATTCTTGCCGTAAGGCATAACATACTTTAATGCCCTCCGGCCCCTTAAGTATTATCCCAGCGCCACTGCCCTCAGAGCCTGATGCTCCGTCTACATATAGCTTCCAGCTGGACTCTTGGGAAAGCTCTCCCTCTCCTTCTTTTCTTGGTATCTCCGAAGATGATCCTTCCTTTTCCTCGTTGAATGAGCATTCTGCTATGAAATCAGCCAGCGCTTGAGATTTTATAGCCGTCCGAGGTCGGTACTCCAGACAGTAAGGGCTGATTTCCACGGACCATGCTAACATCCGTCCTGAAGTTTCCGGCCTACGTAGGATCTTCTTTAACGGTTGGTCCGTCATCACAACTCCTTGGTGGCCTTCCAGATAAACTTTGAATTTCCAGACTGCTAACAACAAGGCATACGCCAATTTTTCAATGTTCGAGTACCTGACCTCAGTGTCTCGGAGTACCTTGCTGACGTAGAAAACAGGTTTCTGCTCCCCTTCTTCCACTCTTACTAGTACTGCGCTGACTGCTTGCTCTGAGGCTGCCAAGTATACCAAGAGTTCTTCCCCTTTTACGGGGCTGCTGAGCACGTGAGGTGAGCTGAGGTATTCCTTAAGCTCTTTGAAGGCTTTTTGGCAGTCTTCTGTCCATTCAAAATTCGGGACCTTTCTCAATTTTTTGAAGAATGGCAAACACTTTTCTGCCGACCTTGACATAAATCGATGAAGCGCCACTACTCTCCCGGTTAATCTCTGGACGTCCCTTACGCAGGTCGGTTCTGGCATATTCAATATGGCTTCCACTTTCTCCGGATTGGGCTCAATGCCTTTTCCACTCACCATATACCCCAAGAATTTTCCTCCCCTGATGAAGAAAGCGCACTTTGCTGGATTCAGCTTCATCCTGTATTGATCTAACACCCCAAATATCTCCCTTAAATCCGTTATATGTTGTTGAAAAGTTGAACTTTTAACCACCATGTCATCCACATACACTTCTACATTCCTGCCGATCTGATTTTTAAAGATTTTATTCATTAATCGTTGGTAAGTTGCCCCGGCGTTTCTCAATCCGAAGGGCATAGCTCTGTAGCAGTAAGTCCCGTCTTCAGTTATAAATGAGGTCTTCTCTTCATCCGTTTTTTCCATTGGGATTTGGTGGTAACCAGACATGGCATCTAAAGAAGACATATAATCAAAACCAGCCGTTGAGTCGACCATCTTATTAATATCAGGGAGGGGGTAACAATCTTTAGGGCAGGCCTTATTCAGGTCGGTAAAATCTATACACATCCTGTATTTGCCATTGGCTTTTTTGACTAACACAGGATTCGCCAACCACTGCGGGTACATAACCTCCCTAATAAAGCCTGCCTCTTCTAGCTTCTGCACCTCTTCCTGGGTAGCCTGCTGCTTTTCTCTTCCCACTACTCTCTTCTTTTGCTTTACTGGTCTAGCCTCGGGGAGGACATTCAATTGATGTGTCATCACTTTGGGGTCAATTCCCGGCATGTCTGAGGGCTTCCATGCGAAGGTCGGTGAGTGACTTCGGATCAGGGCCATGGCTTCACCTTTTTGCTCTTTGGTGAGGCCGGCATTGAGACTGAAGACCTTACTCGTTTCTTCTTCTGATAGGGAGAAAGTCTCCAGCTCTCCAATGGGCTCTGTCCGGGCTTCCTTTGTCTCATCCCTGACCTCCAAAACTTCCGAATCAAGCGCTTCTCCGGTTGAGTTCGGGTCCGTCACTGTGGCCAAGTATACTGCCCTTGCTTCCTCCTGGCTTCCCCGGACCATTCCCACTCCTCCTTCCGTTGGGAACTTGAGTGCCAGATACCTGATGCTAGTGACAGCTTTGAAACTGAACAATGTCGGCCTCCCCAAAATCGCATTGTAGCTCAGTGGGAGTTTGACCACCAAGAACACCTCATAATGGGTGCGAGCTTTGGGTGCTTCTCCCAAGGTAAGGGCCAGCTTCACCTTCCCTTCTACAAGTACCAGTGCTCCTCCGATCCCTTTGATGGGTGACTGGTCCCGAACCAGCTATTCCTCTGGTATTCCCATCTGCTGGAAAACCCGATACGGCAATAAGTTGACCTTACTTCCATCATCCACCAGAACCTTCTTCACCCGAAAATTATGAATGACTGCTTCAATGACAAGCGCGTCATCATGGGGCATCTGAATGCCCTGTGCATCCTCCGAAGAGAAAGCGATGGTCATGGGAGAGTGTTCAACGATCTGCATCACCTCGCCATTGCTGGTCTCCCCTTCCCGGTTTCTCTTCTTTCCTCGACGGTTCATCCGTCCTCCAGTTCCTCCAACAATCATATTGATGGTCCCACTGGACCCATCATTCACTGGTCCAGCGCCAGTTCTCCTGGGCATCTGGGCTGCCGGACCGGGTTGAGGCCTCTGCCCCTCCGGTTTCTTCACAAAATTTTTGAGATGCCCCCTTTTTATCAATCTTTCAATCTCCGCGATTAACTGAAAACAGTTATTTGTATCGTGACCATGCGTCCGGTGGTACTGACAGTACTTGTCAGGATTCCTCTGATCTGCTTCTGACTTCAAAGGTTTGGGCCACTGGAGAAAATCCTTGTCCTGAACAGCCATGAGCACCTCGGCTCTGGACGCATTTAATAGGGTCGGCTTCTCCGGGACCCAAGGAGGGAGCACTCGTGGTTCATGAGCCCTGGGAGGAGGGGGAGGCCTTTGATCCCTTCTTTCCCAGGCCTGCTTATACGGCTCAGGCCTCTTTTCATGCTTCTTTTCGTGTTTCTCCGGTCTCCCCTCCTCCGAGGCTTTCTCTTTTCCTTCCCCCCCTTTGGCAAATCTACTCGTTACTAAGGCGTCGTCCTGCCTTATATACTTTTCCGCCCTCTTCATCAACTCGGCCAGTGAGGTTGGAGGTTTCCTGCTCAGAGAACCAAAGAACTCGGCAGAGGTTGTTCCCTTTTGCATGGCCTCTACCGCCCTTCCTTCGTCAAGCTCGGGAATCTGCAGGGCCTCCGTATTGAAACGGGCGACATACTCTCTGAGGGATTCACCAACTTTTTGTCTCACTGTTTCCAGATAGCTCGTCTTCCTATCTGCTGGCACCCCGGCTACAAACCGGCTAATGAAACGGGTGGCCAGATCTCTGAAACTTTTAATGCTTCCTGCTTCCAGGCTGTTGAACCATGCCCTCGCTGGCCCCGAGAGCGTTGTTGGGAACACCTTGCACATCAGAGCATCTGACAGAGTTTGCAACTCCATGAAGGTCTTATAGTTCATGACATGCTCTCTCGGGTTACCAGCTCCATTATAGGCCGCCATCGGCGGCATCATAAACTTTTTGGGAACGATCTCCTGCTGCATTAACTTTGAGAAAGGAGAAGAAGTAGGCAAGGAGGTTTGACTCTGATCTTTCTTACCTAGCTCGGCTAGGAGCTGCTCCTTCAACCTTTTCAGCCTTTGGTTCATTTTCTCGTCTTCCGGGCTGGATCTTTTGCCCAAACTGCATTCTTCCTCCTCTGTTTCAGTTCCCGTTTCTCTGGTTGTTTCGGCAGAATAGTCGTTCACCTCTTCATTTTCTATCAACTCTCTTGCCCTTCGCCCATGAATTCGGGCCTCCGGTTCTTCCTCTTCTCCAGCATTGTGGTTATTAGTTCGGAGGCGGGCAGAGGTAGGTTGGGGTTCATCGGTTCTGGGTTCCTCCACTACTGGGAGTGCGTTTACTGGGGTGCTAAGTCCCCTTTGTTGCATTATCTGGCCCAACCAGTGAGCAGTGGTTTGTAGCTGGAGAGCCATGGTTTGAATGTCTTGGTTAGACAGGGTCATGGTGGGAGTATTCCCTGCCAGGCTTGGCGAGGGATTAAGAGAAATAGGTGTTTGGTTATTCAACGTTGTAGGGCTAGAAAAGGAGAACTGCTGCCCATCTTGGGCAGAGCTCAGGTCATTTGGAATATTAAGGTTACTGTCTTGGTGGTTTGCCATCGTGGATCTCAGTGGGTTTTGAAAGTGAAAACTCCGGTGATGAAAAGATCTCCTTCGTTTCCCACAGACGGCGCCAATTGATGATCTGAGATCCAATTGAATAGGGTTTTACAAGGGTTTTGTGTTACTGAATAAGGCCTTAGCTTTCTGAGGAGGGGACTCCTCTTTTATACATTGTCTTGCTTGCTGGTGACGTGTAAAGGTCTTTCCAGGATTGGGCCACGCGTCTCTGCCATGCGGATTCGGAGGTACTAGGGTATCAGCCGCCTGCTCCATGCGTAACGGCCTCTGATTCTCCTCGTGCGTACGTTCGAGCGGATCTGCCAGGCTGTCTGGTGAATATTACTCCGAATCCTGGGCCGGGCTGAGAGTTGGGCCGGATGCTAAGCCTGAGTGGGGAGGGTCTGCTTCGTGCGGGCCGGGCCGACTTGAGTGAGGAAGATGGGCCGAGCCCGGCCTTGAAGGTTGGATGAGCCAGGCTTGTTATGTACATCAGGTATGCGGGCCCCTACGTCGTGGGCCTTGGGCTGTGGTCAAGCCCCTGGTCTGGGGTGAAGGAATCCAGCGGTCATCACGGTGAGTAGTGAGAAACGCTAGTCGGATGCGATTGCGAGAAGCAAGAGACACAATCAATGGGCGATGTGAGCGTCGAGCAATGGTGATCGATGGGCGATCCGAGTGGCGGGCCATAATGAGTAGTACAAACAACAATCAATGAGGACCTCTTTTGAGTTTTGATTTTATCTATTTTGATTTTTGTTAAATCTATTGGATTTGAATTTTGAATTTGAATCTATTGAAATTTTTTATTTGTGTTGCAGAAATTGAAGTTGAAATTTAGTTATTGTTTTGATTGTGAATAGGGTTTTGAACAATAAAAGATAATGTATTGAGAATAAAGAGAAAAATAATATGAAGGGTAATTTGGTTATTTCTCCATTCATTAACGGCATTTTCTATAAAAGGTCCTTTAATTTTGACAGAATTAAATTTTAGAGACTAAAGTTTTGAATTTTAAGACAAATCCGTTAATTATACTATATCTCAAGAACTAAAAAATAATTTTTCCTAAAATTAATACTAATAATATTAATAACAATAATATATAATCAATAAAAATTATATAAAAAAATCATTATATACCCAATAAATTATAAAAAATATATGACACGCAAAGCGCGTTGCAAAAAACTAGTTATTATAAAGTAGAAAGGGGAGGGAGAATATAGAGATCGCCTAAAATACCTGATAAAATTTAGCTTACTTATAATAAATAATTAAATATATTTAGCTATTAAAATTAATTTATTTTAAATGCTAATTATTTAAATTAATATTAGAATTTGTATAAAATTAAAATTTAAAGGTTTATTTATACTTAAATTCTATTTTATTATAATAAAATTAAAATTTATTAATAATAAAAAAAATTATCGTTTAATTTAAGTTGTAATGCGAAGATATATATATATATATATATATATATATATTCACTAACGGTATTTTCAAGGAAATTAATAAATAAAATTATCATTTAACTTAAGTTGTCATGCGAATATATATATATATATATTCATTCACTAATGGTATTTTCAAGGAAATGAACTCTAATTTTGATAAAATTAAATTTTAGGAGTTAAAGTATTAGATCTTAAAAATAAAAAGATAAATTTATTAATTATACTATATCTTAAAATTAAAAAATAATTTTTCTTAAATATAATTTATAAAAATTAATAAAAAATACATAAAAGAATTACGATATACCGAACGAATTATTAAAAAACATATAACGCGCAAAGCAGTTGCAAAAAGTTAATTATTATAGAGTGGAAAAGAGAAGAAGAATATAGGGATTGTCTAAAAAAATTATTAATAAAATAAATAATTATTAAAAAAATCATATTTAATTTTGTTGCAATTTTACTCCAAATTTTTAAATTATTATCAATTTTATCTTAAAATTTACTAACATGACATACTAATATGGCATTGACGTGGCGAGTGACGTGATAATTCCGTTAATTTTTAACGGTACAAATAACGATAGATATATTTTGAGTAATTTTAAAAATTTAGATTTTAATTGATAAAAAATAAAAATATAGGGTGTAATTGTAATAAAATAAAAAATATATTATTTTTTTATTAATTCTAAAATAAATTAAAAACCCTTAAAAAAATAAAATTAAATATTTTTTTATTTATAAATCATATTAATACAAAAGATGTAATAAGGAGAGAAAAAAAAACTTTACGGCCAGTAATAAACCAAATCTAGGGCAAATTAGTAAATCTCCCATAGGTTTCTTCCCTTGAAGGAAACAGTTAAGACAGTCTCTCACTCAGACTGAAACACGGAGTATGTTCGGCTTCTCCGAGCAACGAAGATAATAGAAAGAATTTGATTTTGTATTCACGCAGAGCAAGGTAAGAGGGAAATAGACATATATGGATTTTGAAAGTAAGGAAGGCTGCAAGTCCTAATCCATGACAGGGGATCCAAAGAAAGCATCAATTAATAGGTTTACAAGTTTTTTTACATTTTTATTATACTTCTTTTGCTTGTACTTTCTAACTCTTCTCTCTCACTTGTTGTATCTGCTTAGCCATTGATGATATGAATTACTTAATGTACTATGCTTTGAAGTGTCCTAAGTTTACTGCATTTTTGGCTAAATATAATATATATTTGGATATTTATACCAAGAGGGCTATTTTGAAAGCTTCTTCATCTGTTGTTTGTCTAATATCTTATTCAGATAATTTATTTATTTATTTATTTAATAATATATGCTTCACTTTTCTAATTGCTTATACTGGTCTTTTTCTAATACTTTTTCTTTTCTGATTATCATAGTTTGTGCTATATTTTATATATTTATCTACATAGGGGAGGAGGAGATATTTTAGGATTTTGGAACTATTATAGAAAGTAATGTAATGGTAACGATGAGCTTTTTGTGAAATAAGAGTTATAGGATTTTTTATTTGTGAATTTGGAGTGGGGGAAAAGTATTTAAGATTTTGGAATTTGACTGTCAATAGCAGTAGGGAACGCGTCTGGCGCAGATTATCCGGCACTTCTTTGAGAGGCGACAGGTCAAATTTAGCGTTTTTTAAAAAGGCGTCAGGCTTAGTGTCGGACTTTAATTTTTTTTTAATATTAAATTTTTTTTTCAGTATTGAAGGCAATCATTCAACATTTATTTTATAATTAATTTTAAAAATAAAATATCAAAATATATAATTATTATTTCAATATATTTAATTATTATTAAACATAAAATTTACTAAAATCCCACAAATTTTAATATATTACTAGCCATAAATTCATATTAAGTCATTTATATGTATTAAAATTAAAATTTATTAAATATTTCATAACTTTCTATTAATGTTTAGGTGAAGTTAATAATTTATAAGGAAAAAATAATTGTAAAAATAATAATCTGAACAAATTTAATTTAACAAATAAGAATGATACAAATAATAATTAATAAAAAAATACAATGTTACCATAGCGCCGATCGATGCACCCTTTTGAGACACCTACTGATATGCAATCCTTCTGTACCATTCCATGTATTGTGAATGAAAATATAAATGTTGGGTTAGAGGATTGCTGCCGACAATTCGTCGATGCCTCGATTCTCAGAGCGTTATCTAATGTTGGTGTTCGGTCATCCAGTTTGTGGTAGAAAATGTTAATTTTATTCCATGCATATCATTTGTTTCACATGGTGGTTGTGGAATGGGTTAAGCTAACTCAAACTGTCGTAATATTCTGTCAGGTTGATGCCACTCTACAACATGAAAACAAATCAGTGGTATAACTTATCACTATATTTGTCTACCTTGTAGACAGTAATTTGGCATAGCGTCCACCACATCATCAGAATATAGCTCCTATATAAATTGTGTAGATAAAATAGAGTATGGATCAACCCCCATTAGGTCAAAATCTATTTCTAAAAATGGAGGAGAGTGTACAAGTGGCAAAATGAGATTAGGATACTGAACAATTGTATTATCATCACCCGATAATATTTCATGATCCTCAATCCAACCACTTTCATACTCATTATCATCGAAATCAGATAATGCATCTGAATTAACATATTCATCAAGTTCATCAACCGCTTAATTGACCATAATATCAGCACTATCCACGATATGGTCTTCTATACCAAATAGATTCATTGGATGAAGAATAATCTCATCTTGCTCTTCATTAACGGGACGCAAAAGTGTATCTAAACCCTCTAAATCAGCAGTATTAGAGGGTCCAGCATAATTAACATTATTATTTCTGTTAACATCTCTAATGATATCCATATAAAATATAACACTTTCGAATCTTATTATACATACGTAATCAAACATCATCTCTACATCATAATCATTGAACAGCTCAATTAAATCAAATTTGTATTCATTACCACTAATAATTAATTTCCTATATTGAATTTTGTATATGAATTCATGGTCTGACAGTCTAGTAAAACAAACTATTTTTAAAAGAAGTTCGTCATACGCCAATCTTCGTTTTATAGGAAGATATTGTGTTGACCGCTAATATATTCATAACATAATTCGATTCTAATAATATTTTCATTGCAGTATACAATACCATAAGTCAGAATAGTGATTTTTGTAAAATTTAGTTCATATTTCAAAGAAAAATAATAATATAAGTATTTTAATGAAAGTTATAATTAATCATATCTTTTTGTTCTGATGAGTGCGATCTAATAATTTTACAAACTCTGAATATCTAATAAACTACAATATAAAAATAAATATTAAATAAATATAAAACATAATGTGAACAACTAATTTATCATTACAAATAAATTAAATTACTTTATTTGTAATGACTAATTTATTCTTTTTATTCTTTTTATTATTATATTTATTTGTAATACACTGATAAATTCTTTTTATTCCTTTTATTTGCAATTAATTTACAAAATTACTTTATTATTATATTTATTTTTTTATTTTATATTATTGGACTTTATCGGTAATGACTAATTTATTCTTTTTATTTGCAATTAATTTATAAAATTACTTTAGTATTATATTTATGTTTTTTATTTTTTTATTATTATACTTTATTTAATTTATCAGTTCACTCGGCAATTATTTCATTTAACTTTTCTTATTAATCTCCTACTGTTGTTTTTTAACTTTGTGAAAGCACATATTAAGAGGTAATAATTTACGAAGTAAAACAAAAATTCAAAATATATTGATAATAAATATTTTCATGTCTTATATTATGAACATTTTACATAAATATTTACACAATGAAGTTCTTAGATAACTATATTTAAATAATTATAATATAATACGTTATTAATTATAAAAATTCGCATATTATAAACTACTATGAACTAATCATATTATTTCTTCTAATATAAGTGACCACGTAATACTTGCTAAAAAATTAAAAGTAAAATTAACTAACCTTCAAAAATTCATCAAGATTTAGA